>NW_024070202.1:57027965-57627965 GCF_014754425.2 Oryx dammah | reverse complement strand
GTTTTTTTTTGCTTTCAGAAACATTTGAATGGTTAGTTTTCCTTCCATTTCTGGTTCTGACCAAGACAGTAAGCACATAACAAATTTTGGTGTAGCTTTGTAGTACTTTTCACTACAATTAAAAAAAAAAAACAACAGATGCTGAAATTCTTGAGAAAATTTAGTCATAGAGAATCTGTAAGAAAAAAGAAATCTGGGGGATTTCTGGGGCAAATACAAGTGACTGAAACAATTCAATGGAAGGACCAAAATAAAAAACCAAATAGAATGGAATGAAAGATCACAGCAAGTCAGGAAGTGAGACCATGGCTATAAGGCAGTGTTTTCTAGAATTTAGATTCTAATAGGAGCAGAATATTCTAGTAGTTATATTTTTAAACAGCTTACTTTCAAACTCTTAAAAAAATTCTTAATATACCATCATAAATCTCTACTTGTAGGGACCAAATCTCATGATCAATATTTTATTTTCATAACCCTCAAAATCACACGAGCATTAACACAGCTAGCCACTCCATTCTTCTGGGTTTCCCTAACACTGAACTCTTCTGGCTTCCTTCTTGCCATTTGTCCCCTCTCCTCCCTTAGCAACTTTCCACCTATGGTTCACATTAAATGATAGAGGGCCTCAGGTCAGATCTCTGGATGTCTTTGTCTCTGTACACTCTTTCCCCAGGAGGTTTCATCTAAGGATATGTGGATGACTTCCAAATTTACCTCTTCAACTCTGCTCTCTCCTCTGGGCTCCAGATTCACACATCTAAAACTGTGATGAAGATTATTATCTAGCTAAAAGATAACCCTAGCCTACCTCACTATTCTGGAATACACAGAGGAAAAAACAAATGAATACTTTGCTTTTATTTATAGCCAATGAAATTGTTCTCCCCAGCCTTATACCTACTGGCTATAAGAATATCAAATGAACAAAATATGCTACCTTGTTTAAACTTGGCCTAGTCTGATAGTTTGAGAGAGCCTTCAGATAATATTTAATTTCGCCCCAGGGGGAGAAAAGAACACTTCAAATATCCTCCCTCATGACACTGGAGGGAGGGGTCCATTGGCTTTCATGATAATCCTTCTTATATACTAGCTCCTCGCTCCTCAAAATGTGGTCTTTGCACCAGCAGCATTGATGTCCCCTGGGAGCTTGTTTGAGATACACAGCCCCGGTCTCCACTCCAGCCCTACTGGATCAGGAGCTGCATTTTAACCAGATCCTTAAGTGATTCACTCTGCTGATGTAGTAATCTATGATTACTACAATGTTTGTGAGATTGTGGTTGGTTAGTTTGGCTTGGTATTTTGATTTTTGTCTCCATCATTTTGCTCAGAGCCTGGCAGTTCTGTGTAGCCCAATCATCCTCAACCCAGGTTGCACTAGTGGCAAACTCCAGAATGACTGGCTTGTCCTCTATCCAGTGTGGAGCTCAGGTACCAGCCCAGCCTCTGCTGTATGGACTCCAGCCACCAGGCCACTGTGTCTCAACCCAGCTCCTGTGGTTCAGGAAAGTGAAACCTTTTGGCTGACTATTTGGTGTGGCTGGATTGTTCTGGCTCAGTATTAAGAGTGACAGGAGAGCAAACGTGTGGTTCTTCACCAGAGATGGAAGCAATGATTTTATTTACTTAATGCATTCATCCATCTCTAGGAGGACATGTTGAAAGACATTTCTCCAATCACCTTACTCTCATCTCTCTCCCTTCTTTTCTTCTCACAAATCCTCAGACTAGGCCAAATAAAAAGCTTTAATTTTCCTTCCATGACATCTTATTTCCCTTCCTTCTGATTCTACAGAAGAGTGGATAGTCTTTCTTCAACTTGGGGAAAATGACATGGGCTGAGACACCTGAGCTCAGATGGAATCAAGGAAATCTTTATTTCAAAATGAAAGTCTAACTTGTCATATTCATCTAGAAATCCACACCTTAGAGCCTTTGTGCTAACTGTTTCTTCTGCTCACTGCATAATTATTTATATAAAGACAGAGATGAATATTGTACTGACTACTTTTCGGAATTCATTCTGTGAAAAACTGTAATCTTCCTTCAGGGAAGTGAATGAGTAGTCTCAATGAGGGCAAAGTGTTTTCGTTTTTGTTTTTTGCCTTACATAGTCAAGCAAACTATGAAAGCATTTTAAGCATTGTGTAATACTACGCTTCTATTTTCATTATACAGGCCAAACAGAACTCTGGGGATGGGGCTCCCTGTTCTTCCTGCAGAATCTCACATCTCGCTTCATATCATCACCACCTGTCCACCAAGACAGTGACAACACAATGTAGGAGTCTTGTGTAAATCATCTTTTCCTATATCCTTTACACACAATTAGTCAGCAGTCTTTTTCACGTGTAAATTTCAAACATCTCTGGAATCCTACCATCTCTCGGCACTACTCAGCTATCATGGAAGTCAAGCCTTAGCATCTGTTTCACCCCTTAACTCCTATTTCGCTCTAAGTGTCTGTGTAGTACCTTTGTTATTTTTGAAGCAGTGCATAAAAATGATAAATCCAGTAATATCTCTCCTCTAATAAAACCATTTAATGGCTGCCCATTACAATCCAAATCTAACTTCCTTGACACGGTTTGTAAGGCCATGAATGATCTCATTTCAGGGTACCGTGTGGGCATCATGTCCTACCACTTCCTTTTTTTTTTTTTTTTTCATTACACTTAGGTGCACTCGGCTTTTTCTGTCCCTAAGACACATTAACATTCATGTCTTGGGACCTTTGCATACACTGTTATTCTTCCTGAAACACTGGGGCCTGACCCTCCTTTTAACATTTAACAAATGTCACCTTCTCAGAGGGAACACCTTTAAGAATGTATATTAGATGTCCTTCTTTGTTATTCACCATGCTATTATTGGGCTTTAACTTACAAAAAAAAATATGGATACCAATCTCTGAAATCAACATGCTACATACTTGCATTTTGTCACTGCCTGTTTATCATCTACTTCTTAAATCTCCCCAACAAATAAAATTTCTAAAATCAGTGACTTTATTTTTCACCTCTGTATTCCCAGCACCTAGAACAATACCTTGGTGTTCAAATATAATTTTTGAGTCAATAAATTAATGAATGCTAACAAGGGCATGGTAGGAAGGAGACTCACACATTGCGTGTGTGGTTTCAGAAAAGTTAGCTATGATACATATCAAGAGTATTAAAACGACTAAAACCTGCAGTTGAAAAGCCACTTATAGCAATCCTATCCTAGGATGTTTGTGTGTGTTTGTGCTCAGTTGCTCAGTTGTGTCTGACTCCTTGTGACCCCATGGACTGCAGCATACCAGGATCTCCTGTCCATGGGATTCTCTAGGCGAGAATACTAGAGTGGGTTGCCACTTCCTTCTCCCCTGTGATATTTATTTATTTAAGTGTTTGCCTCATTCAGTGTTTCTTTTTTTTTTTACTTTACAATATTGTATCGGTTTT
The DNA here is from genome assembly GCF_014754425.2 of Oryx dammah. NCBI lineage: Eukaryota > Metazoa > Chordata > Mammalia > Artiodactyla > Bovidae > Oryx > Oryx dammah. The sequence goes on along the minus strand of NW_024070202.1, from coordinate 57,624,513 downwards.
GCCTCCCCTGTGATGTTTACCACAGCATTATTTACAATATAAAACAATGAAAAGATTTTAACAAATATCTAGTATTCAGGGAAGACATGACTGAAGCAACTTAGCAGCAGCAGTATTTGGGGAATGGGTCATCTGAATGATATTAATATATGTGCTTAAAATAAAAAAGATTTTATTTTTATATAATTTTTATATAAAAGTTATTCTATTTTTATATAATTTTTAAAAATGGAATATTTTCTAACATATAAGAACAAAAATATGACCAAAAGTATGCAAAAGTATATACCTCCTTTGATGGCAAAAGATTTTACTCTTTTTCTTGATCCTTTCCAAATTTTCCAAATTTTCTAAAATAAACCTGAGCTCTTTTGTTAATAAACAACCTTAAACAAAGATATATATTTAGTTTAATAATATAAAAGGAGTAAGGAATCAATACAAGTTTCACTGAGTTAAATATGGCATTAAGTTTTTTTCTAAATTCACTCTTACAAAAAACAACATTGTATGGATGGGTATTTACTTATATTTAAATTCACTATATTTTAATCACTCTCACAATGTTATCTGTCCTGGTAAGGTAAGTTTTGACTTGGGTCTTAACTTCCTAAATTATATATAAAATACTTCATGATTCAAAATGTATGGCTGAAGATGCATAGTAAAGACTATAACTTCCCTAAAAAAATTACAAAATGAGCTTCTAACTTTACCAAATCATAGATATTGTTAAAATCACTACTACGTAATTGTAAATTCTCCATTCTTGTTCAAATTAAAATCTCTTTGGTCTACTAACAACTTTAAGTCTTCTAAAAAGGACTTTCTTCTCCAAATAAAATGATTCTTGGTATTAATTGAAATGTATGATTGTTACAACAGACTGCAAATATATTGCTGCAGGCAGAAACAGAATTATAATGAATATCTGATGATTTGCAGTACCTGGAGACATTTTGAGAATTCTCCCATTAAGAGAATGAAATACAAATATAACTATGTAGGCTTGAAACAAAGCAAAGGCTGTATGACAGATCTGATTCAATACTTCCAGTGAAATTTTATCACTCTTATATTCACAGAAAAAAATATTTCAAAAAGGACTATGGGTGATTAAAGGGCCATGGAAAAATTAGACTTTATTAAGCTCAATGTTAAATCAAGTTAAACATTCGATGTTTCCTTCACTTCACACTCAATTAGGCTAGGCTAAGAGTCATTTTAAAATGCTGAGTTTGCTGTATTTTTCTCATGTTAGACAACTCAGTTCAATCTCCTCTACTGGCTTCTTACTATATGCCAGGCCTCATGCTGAATATCAAAAATAGGAAGATGCCTACATGCTGATCTCTGCCAAACCTTGAGGGGATAAACTATAAGGAATCTAGTGTATATTCATCTTGAAAACAAACTTCTAATAAGTCTGAGTATTAGAATTTTTCTTGTCAGTAGCCACAACAGCTAAAGTGCTAAACACACACCCCGAGTAGATATGCTATAGGCACCTCAGATCAGAAACAAATGGCAGCTTCAGGCTGTTCATTTCAAAATGAATTGAAAGTTCACAATCAGAATCAGCGAGGAGATTATTGATATAATAAGTATTTATGTACTTTTACAAGAATAAGCTTTCTTTCAAATCTAGGGTCTTTTATGTGGTGGTGTCATGCAACTGAATTCTAGAAATAACTCAGTTTATTGGTATTTCTGAAGCTTGGTCAGGCAGGAAATCTGCAAATGACATCTACTCTACATACATGTTTAGTAAACATGCATGATCTGAGGAAAAAGAAAAGATCTTAAAAAAAAAAAAAAGAACTTTTAACAATGCTGTTGGCTTTTTGCATGATTAGTAAGCAAATAAACCTGTACATGCCAATTTCTAGGTCTTGTGAGAATCTCTTTGTCACACTGGTATTCCAAGGAGAGGCCTTACCAGCCTGTATCCACAATGCAAAATTAAAACTTGATGCTCCAAGTCCAATACTTCATTCAGTCACTGACTGTCATGCAGATATGTTATCTTCCTGCTATGAGCACAAGCAAAACAGTAAAATGGCAAGGAATCTATAAATAAGTGTTAATTTCTGCATTTGTGGATTAGTTGATGTATTGATATATCTCTTGTTTGCTAAACGGCTTAAAGGAACTGAAAAATGAAGATAATAATGCTTCTCTTCCCTGTAGTAATGGACTTCCTGGTAGCTCAGTCAGTAAAAAATCTGCCTCAGTGCAGGAGACCCAGGTTCCATCCCTGGGTCAGGAAGATCCCCTGGAGAAGGAAATGGTAACCCACTGCAGTATCCTTGTCTGGACAAATCTCATGGACATAGGAGCCTGGTGGGCTACAGTCCATGGGGTCTCAAAGAGTTGAGCATGACTGAGCGACTAACTTTTTCTTTCCCTATCGTGATGGCTCTTGACTTTATGGGTTTAAAGGTGGCAACCTCTGGTGAGGATGCCTGTACAGCACTTGACATACATTGAAGAAAATAAATACCCTTTATCAAAGAATTGAGAGTAGGATGATAAAGATTATACTGCAATCAAAGTCTCATAAACCCTACTTTCCAGGGTAAAGAAGAAAGAAGACCATCTGATTTTTCAACTGGAGCTAGCCTCTTTTCTATGAGTTGCCAGAAGCTAGAGAAGGGAGCAGGAGGACTTCTAGAAGCAGTATTTTGTCACACAGACTCTGAATGGGAAGCTCATTAAAGAACACCAAGCACCAGTTTGCAGTTGCCATTCTGCATTTAGCAGTGGCAATTGGGAGGCTGCAAATTCTGAGGTCTGACTCTGAACATGTGTTTGTTTATTGGCACAGAGATAGCACTACACCATTTAGTTCCAAGGCACAATGGAGCAAATCTAGATTAATATGAGAATCCATATTTTGTCCTTCCTGTGCTGAGTGTCACACTTCTGAGTGAGATCCTAACAAGAGCAGAGATTAAGAAAAGGTCAGAAGAACATCTGCTTTGCTTATATTGATTACATGAGCAGGCAAAGGAATTTGCTTTTATGACACCAAAATAACTTGGAATACAGCAAAAATAAATGCACCTTCTGTCTCGTGGAATGTTATTACAGTATGAGGCTTTGTGAATGCTTGGCGGCATTTTCAAGCATTTTTGTTCCCCTCATTTCTTTCTCAGCTCCATAATGCAATCCTCATGGTTTGAGCACTAGACTTCAAATGAGACATCTATTCAGAGCATGTTCAGACAAAACGAGTGGTTTCCTTAGTAATGGGAACTATGTGAAAGAGTTCGGCACAGCCCCTCTGGCCAGGATTTCCCCGCCCTGCAGTCCAAACATAGGCTCTCAGTGAGCACCATACATCTGGGGAGCACCCCAAAGTCTAACACAGCTAAAACACTGAACAATCATTCCGTTTCTAATAAAACCTACCCTTCAGAGAAGGTGAATGATGTAGGAAGTACTCAAACTGCTGCGGGTTAATTTACTCATTTTTTTTCCCATCGTATCTACAAAATGGAAAGAAAGATAAGGGATTTCACAAAACAGATACATGTTGTCCTTTCATCTGAATGTATTTTAAAACATTTTCTTACCCTAAAGCCTAAGCTCGTCATCTTATTTTTCTGTCTGTGCCTAAAGTCTGCTGCTTCTGATTTCCCAGTTTTCTGCGTAATAATCATCTTTGATCATGCTTTGAAATTCTGTTGTTAGCAAAAAGTATAAATTTGGCCTTTTGATAGTCTCAAATATATTTAAAAAAAATAGTAGTTTTATGATAGCAGTGTTAAACTTTTATGAAGGTGTTTCTATTTAATCATTTACTTGTCCATTTTCAGACAGTAAAGCATCTGCCTGCAATGCAGGAGACCCAAGTTCAATCCCTGGGTCAGGAAGATCTCCTGGAGAAGGGAATGACCACTCACTCCAGTATTCTTCTCTGGAGAATTCCATGGACAGAGGAGCCTGGTGGGCTATAGTCCATGGGGTTGCAAAGAGTCAGACACAACTGAGTGAATGATATTAACACTTTTCAGGACAACACAATAATTAGGGAATAAAAACTGTCTTCTCTATAGAGTAATACAACTGTCATTCACCTCAAATATTGACTCAAAAAGGCAGGTGAATACAGACACTATCCTAGAGTAAAAACCAGCATTAAAAAAAATGTTTTTTTTTTAAATTATCTGAGTTGATATAATGCTTACCTTTGAGGATAATTGTTTATAGATAGGGTCACCATATGATGAAAACATCCAATTAGAAAGACAGAAATGTAGTCAAAGAGAGAAAAGTGAGGCACAGCTAAATTACTGCTAGCATTCTCCTATGAATGTGTCATGTCAATTTTATTATAAATAAGCAAACACAAGAAGCAAAAGCTGTTCTATAGAACATGCTAAGAAGAAGACGATGAGAGACTCAGAAGATATCTAGAGGGAAGAAAACACAGTTTTAAAAGTTTTGGCTTTGGATTTCAACTTGTATTCCAGCCTGACTTCGTCACAGTTTCTAGGATGGCAGAAGTTAACCAACCTCTGTGAAACTCAAGCTTCCTCGTCTGTGCAAAGGGGCAGCTGTGTGAATGTCTCACAGTACTGAAAGAATAAGTCTAAACATGCACAGCAGACCACACTCCAGTGTCTTGCATACAGTTAACTCTCAACACATGCTATTGATAATTATTCTACTATTATATACTTCATTTGAGCACATGTCATTTCCACATTTGCAGAGCAATGCATTTCAAATTATGATCTATTTCACTGTGTTTTGTGGACAATTTAAGGAAAATCATTTGTATTTCCCTAACCCATAACAATGGGTTTCCCTGGGGGCTCAGTGGTAAAGAATCTGCCTGCCAAGCAGGAGATGCAGGTTCAATTCCTGGGTCATGAAGATACCCTGAAGAAAATGGCAACCCACTCCAGTATTTTTGCTTGGGAAATGCCATGGACAGAGGAGTCTGGCAGGTTATAGTCCATGGGGTCACAAAGAGTTGGACATGACTGAGCAACTGTGCACAGCACAACTGTGAAGAGTTGAATGTAGGGCATAAGATAAAAATAAGTAAATAAATTCCTGGACTCCATGAGGTAACTGGGTAATGCTACTACAACTAAAATAAATTTTTTTTTAAAAAAGGAAGAAAAGCCACTTATAGAGACAAGCTTAAAAGGTCAATTTTAGACACAGAGAGTAGGAGGTGCCTGGGCTCATACAAGTAGAGGTATTTATCAGAGAGTCTGAGGAACATATATAAAAAGATACAAAAAAATAATTTTATTTCCAAGAGCAGTGGTGATGTACATTGGAGAGTAATGAATATATAAAGAAGAGATTATATTATCTAAGACAGTGTATGAAGAGTAGGCAAAAGAAGAAACCTAAGATAGGTATTTAAAATGTAGATACATCAACAATGGTAGCAAAATGAATGTGGAGGTAGCAGGAGCATGACTGGGAGGCTTTGATGTACAAGGACCAAATTGGGAGGACACTGATGAGGTTCCAAAGGGAAATTTCAGTAGCTTAGTTGGAACAGAACCTAGAAAAACATGAGCTGGAAAAGTAAGTAGAAAGTGATGATGAGGTAATACCAGATGTTGACAGCTCTCCTGAGAAATTTATATGAGGAGGACAGATAAGGAATAATAGAATAGGATCAAAGGTTAAGAGGAATACTGTTATTGTTCAGTATGAGTAAGAATTAAGCCTGTCTATGGATTTCATGGCAACATGTCAACTACCGGGTAGAATGGGGACAGAGGCTTCTAGAGACCAATTCCTGAGAACATAGAAGTAGGTTAGTTTGAGGGGAAAAAGGGAGGGATATACTGAGAAAAAAAGCCTCATCCGTTAAGACTACAAAAGAAAGACAATGATGAGTGTGGATAAAGAGTCATTAGTAGCTTGGGAGGCTGTGAAATAAAGACAATCCACACCTACAGGCTTGAATTCAGTGTGGCTAAAAGTGAGGGCATGTCCCTACGAATACTCAGAGACTAACAAGGGATGTAAAGAGAGTGTTCAAGCTTGGTGCCATCTCTGAAGATAACTGGATAAGGAGCTGACTTAGGAGAAATATAAGGATGTGAGGGACCTTCTGAAGACCCAGAGGAGACATGACACTCTGCACTTACTGTGATTTTCTCTAGGACCAATTTACCTCATGGAGACAAGAGAAGAGAACAATCATGTCTTGTCCAGAAGTGCCAACTCAGCAGGTATGGTGGGAGACTACAGCAAGAAAACCACGGTGACTGAATGGTGAGTAGTTTAGATGACCATTCTTAGCAGGTAGGAAAGGGAAAGAGATGAGAATGACTAAGAGAGAAACAGCCTCAGATGGATATATACACCTCAGTGTTCACTGCAGCACTATTTACAACAGCCAAGACATGGAAGATACCTACATGTCCACTGACAGAGGAATGGATAAAGAAGATGTGGTAGATATATATACAGTGGTATATTACTCTGCCATAAAAAGGAATGAAATAATGCTGTCTGCAACAACCTGAAGATTGTTATTCTAAGTGAAGTAAGTCAGAGAAAAACAAATATCATATGATATTGCTTATTTGTGGAATCTTGAAAACAATGATATGAACGAACTTATTTAAAAAATAGAAACTCAGAGAATGAACTTATGGTTATGAGGGGGAAGGAAGAGAAAGAGCAATTGATTGAGAGTCTAGGAACAAAAAGAGAGAGAGCCAAAAAATAATCAAGACCTGAAATAAGATTCAATTTCAGCTAAAGGAGAAAATAGAAGAGGCACAGAATACAGTTTAAAAGATGGGAAATCTGCTTACAAATAAGAGAAGGAGCAAGAACTGGGAGGATTTATGTAGAATGAAGCATATAGCAGCTAGATGCTGCTATGTGAGAGGGTGTCTTGATGTCTGTTGAAGAGAAAAACATGTAGAATGAGGGCAGAATGGGAAGAGGCTTGCCTGAAATAAGACTGCATCTGAGAATGTGACTTGACAACAGATGGCAAAGGTTACAGAACTCTGATCTCAGTTAAAGGTTATTCATGATTCAGAGGAAGGGAAGACAGGTTTCAGATCAAGCAGGGGCTTCTGGGCTCACACTGGCTGCCTCCTAACACTTCAAGACAGGATACATGGTGGTCTTCAGGTCCTCAACCACTGGCATGGTGGCTACTGATGGCAAGAAGCTCAGCCTGACTGGCTGTCCAACACCGCTATGCTGAAGAAAAACATTAAGTGTGTGCTCCATGGATGCTGCTCGATGTTTCACTGGATGACCACATGACATTCAGCCCAGTGAGTGGTCCTAAACTCAAGCCTGGGAGTCAGACTGATGTGGATACCAACCCTGGCTGAGTCATTCACAAGCCATGCCACTGTAGGGAGTGGGGTATAATCTGCCTCCCCTTTATCTGTAAAAGGAAGAAACTATCTGCTTACAAACCAACCCTACGATATCAAAGAGATGCTGTAAGGAAATGCTTATTTAGGTCAGTATCAGGAACACCACACTCCAGAAATGATACCTAATATTATTAAGTCCTTATTGCTTACCTAATGGACATCTTTCTTTTCCTGGCATTCTTCTCCTTGTCCCCTATCCTTTAATTTGAGCAGGGATGACAGAAAAGTGCTTTATCCAGGAATAAGCATTTGGCCCAAATAGAGCTTCCCTCCAGATTTTTCAAACTGGAAATAAGAGAAAGGGATAGTTTCTCTAGAGGTAAAATTGGGAGGTAAAGAATGTGAGAGCTGCTGGTGCCCACACTTGCAGACATTGTAAAGAAAACTGGCCAGCAGTAAAAGAGAATAAACTCAATACTCCATGACAAGCAGACACAAGACAGAAGAAGAGTCTGTTAGCAAATGTGAGTTTACCACCAACTTGTCTCTGCGTCCAGTTTTCCCCCTTGCCCATATTGTTAGTGCATTTAAGACTATACCACCCTCACTATAGCCCCACCTTTGCACTTGAGCTGGTCTAAACCCAAGCTAGTTTTAACCCACCAGGCTCCTCTGCCCATGGGATTCTCCAGGCAAGAGTACTGGAGTGGGTTGCCATTTCCTTCTCCAGGGGATCATCCCGACCCAGGGATTGAACCCAGGTCTCCTGTATTGCAGGCAGACGCTTTACCATCTGAGACTAGGACTGCAGCAGTTTTAACCTAAGCTAGTTTAGTGTTTGTCTTCCTGGCATTTAATATGAACAGCGATTTACAATTTTAAAATAGAAAAGACTGGCAGAAACCTTCTTGTGATTCCTTGAAGAAAGCTCTATATACAACCAGAGGTCAACAAATGCTATTGATAGGCAGAACTCAAGTTCTGTGAGGCAAAGCCTGCAAACTTATGCACCTGCATTTGACTGGATTTTAGTATTCTTACACTACTCAGAACTTGTTTTTCCCTTCCAAGCTCCTAAATCAGAAACCAGGTGATAAACAAGCTGACTCCAAAGAGAGCCAGGCCTGAATAAAACATACAGAGAGAGAGCTAGGACATGGAAGCAACGTTGATGCCCATCAGTAAATGCACAGATAAAGAAGTTGTGGTACATATATGCAATGGACTATTGCTCAGCCATCAAAAGGAATGAATTTGAGTCAGCTGTACTGAGGTCGGTGGATCTAGAGCCTGTAATAGAGAACAAAGTAAGTCAGAAAGAGAAAAACAAGTATCACATAGTAACGCATGTATACGCAGTCTAGAAAAATGGTGCTGAGGAACCTATTTGCAGGGCAGCAATAGAGATAGAGACATATAGAATGGACTTGTGGACACAGAGAGGAAGGAGAGGGATGAACTGAGAGAGCATTGACATATATAAACTACTATGTGTAAAATAGCTAGTGGGAAGCATCTGTTTAGCACAGGGAACTCAGCTTGGTACTCTGTGATGATCTAGAGAGGTGAGATAGGACATGGGGGTGGGAAAGAGGCTCAAGAAGGAGGTGATATGATTCATGTTGCTGTACAGCAGAAATCAACACAACACTGTAAAACAATTATCCTCCAATTAAAAATAGCAAACTAAAATAAATTTTAAAATGCAAAAATTAAAAAATAAAATATAGAGTTTTAAGAAATGAAGCAGTAACTGTCAAAAATAAATAAGTTCTCAGTGCCTACTATCTGCTCAGAACTACCTTTACCTGATCATTTTATTAACTCATTTCTGAAAATATTCTAAAGACCAAAGATTAGAGCAGAACCCCTTGTCCCAAATAGTCCTAGCAGAATACAGTAGGGTAAGAAAGAGTCAAAAAAATTTTTAACATCTAAAACTGAGAATTCAGCAATGGCTTCAGTATAAATAATGACAACAAGAATCTCCCATGTCTTCTGCATCATTGCTAGTTGTAGTAAGTGGTCCCATCCTTGAAAAGACTCCCTACACTACAAGGAAGGACTCTGCGAACAATCACTGAACAATCAGACAGCAAAATTTAGCTCTGGGCCTCCTAGACTCTCCATCAGTGAAGGAAGAGAACCAGATGAGAATGCTAACAGTCACCTTTGTTCTCCCATTTAGTAGACATCAAGCAAAAGAGACATAAAACATTCATGAAAATTCAAACAACTCTAACTTCTATGATGCAATATATCTATATGCCTAAATATTTTACTGACAAAAAAGTTTGTTTTCTCTTGCTCAGAAATCACTGTCTTGATCTCTTGCTTAGACATAAACTTACACTTTTCATTAGTCCCCTTTACAAAAGAACTCATGTAAAGGTAAGAAAATACCAACAGACTTTACCAAAGAATATTGTACAAAATATTATCTCATGCCAACTTGGTTCTTAATTTATGCCTAGAATCTTTATGAACTTACCTGCCATTTGGTCCTTGGAGTTTAATTTCTGCCTAGAACTTGCATGAATCTTAGTGGCTATTTGACCCCAAATGTGTTTAATATGTACTAACTAATCAAAGAAGATCAAAAGAGGAAGTAGCCGCCACTACCACCACCACCAACAGAAAAGAGCAAAATTCAGTCAGGCCAAGAGATGCACTTTATTCTCCCATAAATAAGAGCTCTTTTATGAATAGCCTCAAGTGTAACTGAAATCACTGATCTGACAGAATTGACCCCTGAGGGACAGGCTTTGTTTAACTAAAAAATTCTCTGATTTTACTCAAATGTTTAGGACAAAATCAGCACAAAGGAGACAGTAGTCAATTACTCCATCAGTCACTCAATAGGATTTAATTAATCAAACTGATTTTTAATATGTAAATGTGCTATTGAATATAGGAAGCAAATAAGACATATTTTCTACCTTCAAGTTGCTTACTATCAAGGTTTAGGAAAAATTAAACTGTAAAAGATAATATGAGATTAAGAGAAATATAACAATAAAAATTAAATTTAAGCTATGATAAAATAAGGAGATACTTATCTCATTGAGATGGAGGTGGAGGATCTTAAAAGATGGGCAGAAGCTTTATAGAACTGATTAAGAAGAAATAAACTGCAAAGAATCCAACACACAAAATACTTTTAGGAAATGATGAGGCACTTGATGTAGCTGAGGGATAGAATGGGAATAAGGAAGAGAGACAATGACTGGACAAGAATATGGGAAACTTATCACAGTAAGTGTATCACAGTGGTCACAAATGTCAGCCTTAGAATCTGACAGACTGGTTCAATCGCTGATGCTGCTAATAAGCGACTATTGTGGGTTTTTGCACACTCAGCTCTCAGTTTTCTGATTTTTAAAATGAGAGGATTAGCTACCTGGTATTCTAATAGGGAGGACTGAAAGAGGCCATTCATGGAAAACTCTTAACAGTCAGCTTGACACAGTTGCTGTGTATGTCGTGTGTGTGCTCAGTCACACCTGACTTTGCAACCCCACCAGCTGGAGCCCGCCAGGCTCCTCTGTCCATGTGACTTACCAGGCAAGAACACTGGAGTGTGTTGCCGTTTCCTCCTCTAGGGGATGTTCCAGACACAGAGATCAACCCATGTCTCTTGTATCTCCTGCATTGGCAGGTGGGTTCTTTCCTACTGCAGCACCTGGGAAGCACTCACGGAATAGAACTCAATAAATGGCATCTACCAAGTCTATGCCCCGACCAGTAATGCTGAAGAAGCTGAATTTGAACGGTTCTATGAAGACCTACAAGACCTTCTATAACTAACACCCGAAAAAAGATGTCCTTTTCCTTAGAGGGGAATGCAAAAGTAGGAAGTCAAGAAACACCTGGAGTAACAGGCAAATTTTACCTTGGAATACGGAATGAAGCAGGGCAAAGACTAATAGAGTTTTGCCAAGAAAATGCACTGGTCATAGCAAACACCCTCTTCCAACAACACAACAGAAGACTCTACACATGGATATCACCAGATAGTCAACACCGAAATCAGATTGATTATATTCTTTGCAGCCAAAGATGGAGAAGCTCTATACAGTCAGCAAAAACAAGACCAGGAGCTGACTGTGGCTCAAATCATGAACTCCTTATTGACAAATTCAGACTGAAATTGAAGAAAGTGGAGGAAACCACTAGGCCATTCAGGTATGACCTAAATCAAATCCCTCATGACTATACAGTGGAAGTGAGAAATAGATTTAAGGGACTAGATCTGACAGACACAGTGCCTGATAAACTATGGAAAAAGGTTCGTGACACTGTACAGGAGCCAGGAATCAAGACCATCCTCAAGAAAAAGAAATGCAAAAAAGCAAAATGGCTGAGAGGCCTTACAAATAGCTGTGAAAAGAAGAGAAGCGAAAAGCAATGGAGAAAAGAAAAGATATACCCATTTGAATGCAGATTTTCAAAGAATAGAAAGGAGAGATAAGAAAGCCTTCCTCAGCAATCAGTGCAAAGAAACAGAGGAAAAGAATAGAATGGGAAAGACTAGAGATCTCTTCAAGAAAATTAGAGATACAAAGAGAATATTTCAGGCAAAGATGGACTCAATAAAGGATGAAAATGGTAGGGACCTAACAGAAGCAGAAGATATTAAGAAGAGATGGCAAGAATATACAGAAGAACTATACAAAAAAGATCTTCACGACCCAGATATTCATGATGGTGTGATCATTCACCTAGAGCCAGACATCCTGGAATGTGAAGTGGGCCTTAGGAAGCATCACTACAAATAAAGTTAGTGCAGGTGATGAAATTCCAGTTGAGCTATTTTAAATCCTAAAAGATCATGCTGTGAAAGTGCTGCACTCAATTTACCAGCAAATTGGGAAAACTCAGCAGTGGCCATAGGACTGGAAAAGGTCAGTTTTCATTCCAATCCCAAAGAAAGACAATGTCAAAAAATGCTCAACATACCACACAATTGCACTCATCTCACACGCTAGTAAAGTGATGCTTAAAATTTTCCAAGCGAGGCTTCAGCAATATGTAAATCGTGAACTTCCAGATGTTCAAGCTGGTTTTAGAAAAGACAGAAGAACCAGAGATCAAATTGCCAACATCCACTGGAGCATTAAAAAAGCAAGAGAGTTCCAGAAAAACATCTATTTCTGCTTTATTGACTATGCCAAAGCCTTTGGCTGTGTTGTTCACAATAAACTGTGGAAAATTCTAAAAGAGATAGGAATACCAGACCACCTGACCTGCCTCTTGAGAAACCTATATGCAGGTCAGGAAGCAACTGTTAGAATTCGACATGGAACAACAGACTGGTTCCAAATAGGAAAAGGAGTACATCAAGGCTGTATGTCACCTTGCTTATTTAACTTCTATGCAGAGTACATCATGAGAAACGCTGGGCTGGAGGAAGCACAAGCTGGAATCAAGATTGCTGGGAGAAATATCAATAACCTCAAATATGCAGATGACACCACCCTTATGGCAGAAAGTGAAGAAGAACTAAAGAGCCTCTTGATGAAAGTGAAAGAAGAGAGTGAGAAAGTTGGCCTAAAACTCAACATTCAGAAAACTAAGATCATGGCATCTGGTCCCATCACTTCATGACAAATAGATGGGGAAACAGTGGAAACAGTGGCTGACTTTATTTTCTGGGCTCCAAAATCACTGCAGATGGTGATTGCAGCCATGAAATTAAAAGGCACTAACTCCTTGGAAGGAAAGTTATGACCAACCTAGACAGCATATTAAAAAGCAGAGAAATTACTTTGTCAATAAATGTCCGTCTAGTCAAGACTATGGTTTTTCCAGTGATCGTGTATGGATGTGAGAGTAGGACTATAAAGAAAGCTGAGCGCTGAAGAATTGATGCTTTTGAACCATGGTGTTGGAGAAGACTCTTGAGAGTCCCTTGGACTGCAAGGAGATCCAACCAGTCCATCCTAAAGCAGATCAGTCCTCGGTGTTCATTTGAAGGACTGATGTTGATGCTGAAACTCCAATACTTTGGCTACCTGATGTGAAGAGCTGACTCATTTGAAAAGAACCCTGATGCTGGGAAAGATTCAGGGCAGAAGGAGAAGGGGATGACAGAGGATAAGATAGTTGGATGGCATCACTGACTCAATGGACATGGGTTTGGGTGAACTCCGGGAATTGGTGATGGACAGGGAGGCCTGGTGTGCTGTGGTTCATGGGGTCACAAAGAGTCGGACATAACTGAGTGACTGAACTGAACTGAACTGAACCATTATTGTTATCATGTTGCTATTTAAATTACTATATCATAGGTAGAATTGAATACTAAGTTAAGAAGGTTAGATATTTTACTAAGCAAAACAGCTTCAGATATAGAAGTAAAATTTCACCCCAGAAGAAATATCTATCTTTTTTTCAAAGAATAGGTATTATTTCTGATTGTAAAAATGGAACACTGACTTAGAAAGTCTGAGAAGCAAAGAAGGAAATAAAACCACTCATTATCATGTGGGAAAAAAAGGAAATCTCCTAACATTGTTGGCAGGGATGTAAATTGGTGCAGCCACTAAGGAGAACAGCATGGAGATTCCTTAAAAGCTAAAAATAGAGTTACCCTGGGATCCAGCAAGCCCACTCCTGGGCATATATCCAGAAAAGATGAAAACTCTAATATGAAAAGATGCATGCACCGCAATGTAAATAGAAGTGCTATTTACAAGAGCCAACACGTGGAAACATCCTAAATGTCCATCAACACATGAATGGATAAAGAAGATGCAATAAGTGTATATATATGTGTGTATATACATATATATTATATACATATATATAATATACATATATATTATATACATATATATAATATACATATATATTATATATATATCCAATGAAATATGCAGCCATAAGAGAATGAAGTAATGTCATTTGTAACAACATAGATGGATGGAGCAAGAGATCATTATTCTTAGTGAAACAGAGTCAAATATCCTTTGATATCACGTAAATGTGGAATCTTAAAAAGATAATATAAATGAATATATTTACAAAACAGAAACAGACCTACCATCATAGAAAACAAACATATGGTTATTAAAGGCAGGGGTGAGGAGGGATAAATCAGGAATTTGGGATTCACAGATATACATTAATATAAGTAAAATAAACTACAAGGGCCTACTGTATAGCACAAGGAACTACAGTCAATATCTTGTAATAATATATAATGGAAAATAATCTGAAAAAGAATACACACACACGTAACTGAACCACTTCCCTTTGCTGTACACCTGAAACTAACACAATATTGTAAATCAATTATACATCATTTTAAAAATGATGCCATATACAGGTCAGCACTTAATCAAAAACAAAATCCAACCATTATCCCATCAAAGATAACTACTACCAACAGTTTAGAATATTTTCTTTTTGGATAAATTCCTTTTCAGTTATTTCTGTGCAACCTGAAAACCACCTATCAGGCTACTTACCTATTTACTTGCTATATACTTTCTAAAAAGTGTATTTTATTCTCTTACTATTTTTCACATGTCTAGAGAAGAAGTTAAAGTCAATCCCCTGAGAGCAAAGAATAAAGGAATGAGCAACTTCCTCACGTTTCATCTTATTTCCACTTAAAAGCAAATTTGCCGTCAGAATCAGAGGAGGAAGGACAAGCCACTGACGATCTTCTCTGCTTAGTGTCAGCACCCTTCATCAATGGCCATTCACATATATTTAACACATCTCTTCATCTTTCCAACCAGGCACTACATCTCTTCAGTGCTCTATTTCTCAAATTGTGCCAGCAATACAAAATTCTGTCATTAACACTCAACAACAGTAACTATATAAAAACATCCTCGGTCTAGTGCATAAAATGTATTCCCTTTTAAAAATAGTATTTCTATTTTTAGCATCCCTTGTTGCCAACTGCATTTAATTGGTTGACTAAGTCATCAATCAAGCATTCATTTATTTTGCAAATGAATACTTAGTGCCCTGTGCAGTGAAAAGAGCCTTGACTCTTTAGGCAAACCAAACTGAGTTCAAATTTTAGCTCCATTATTTAATAGTTTTGGGACACCAGAGCAAGTAACCTAATTTCTTTCAGCCAATGTTTCTATACTGTCAAATGAGGATAAAAATATCTTGAGATGTTGTGAAGATTAAGTAACTCTTAAAATTTAAATACTATGAAAGAACAATTTTTACATGTTATGGATACTAAAGCTGAATAAGATATAGACTATCCCTCCTGGAGAATCTTGTAAACTATAAAGCGAAATTACATAAACAATTATAATGTATTTTTTAAGTGATGTCATAGGAGGGATAATGAATGCTGCTACTGCTGCTGCTAAGTTGCTTCAGTCGTGTCCGACTCTGTGCGACCCCAGAGACGGCAGCCCACCAGGCTCCCCCGTCCCTGGGATTCTCCAGGCAAGAACACTGGAGTGGGTTGCCATTTCCCTCTCCAATGCATGAAAGTGAAAAGTGAAAGTGAAGTCGCTCAGTCGTGTCCAACTCTTAGCGACCCCATGGACTGCAGCCTACCAGGCTCCTCCGCCCATGGGATCTGCCAGGCAAGAGTACTGCAGTGGGCTAGTATGGGTCAAATGAACAATCATATCTTATTAGAGGGTCTGAGAAGATTCCATGGGGGAAGCAGGATTTGAACTGAGCTAACTATTTCTGATAAGTGAAAGGCAGGGACTTAGAATAGAAGGTAGAAAGGGCACCCCAAAGGACACAGTGGAACAAATAGTGATGACTATGACAATGATAATAATGACAAGTAATGGTGATTTCAAACATTCATTTAGACTTAATATGTTCCAGATACTTTTCTAAGCTTTTATATATATTAACTATTTTAATTCTCAAAACAATCCTTGGAGGAAACCGAGAACAAAGATGCTAAATTTGTACTCAAGGTCACAAAGCTAGAAAGTGGCAGAGTAAGCATTCCAACCCAGGTTGTCTGTCTTCAGAAGCTGTGCTCTGATTCACTACATAAATTACTTCTCTAACGAAAGCTCACAGGCAAACCCTGTCTAGGAGTCCATGAAATAGCGATAAAACTTCACAAATGAGTGACTTAAAGTCAACCATTAAATCAACAAATAAATATTTATTATACCCATATATTTTCTTATTTGATGATATAGGCAGAACTCTGTCAACATAATTTAAGGGCTACAATTACTCATTTATGTTTAAAAATCATTTCAACACATGTTCATTAGAACTAAGTACTCATTCAGGAAACCCTGCATACATTTATTCTGAGGTAGCTGACATGCATATGTAAGTAATACACTGTATTTGCAGTGGATTCTAAAGGGGGAGAAAAACAAAATAAGAAAAAAAAAAGAATAAGGAAAAGAAGAAAAAGCAGGAAATCTATCAATCATTCAGTAGATGAGAGGGTCTGGAATCAAGATTGCCAGGAGAAATATCAATAACCTCAGATATGCAGATGACACCACCCTTATGGCAGAAAGTGAAGAAGAACAAAATAGCCTCTTGATGAAAGTGAAAGAGGAGAGTGAAAAAGTTGGCTTAAAACTCAAGATTCAGAAAACAAAGATCATGGCATCCGGTCCCATCAGTTCATGGCAAATAGATGAGGAAACAGTAGAAACAGTGACAGACTTTATTTTCTTGGGCTCCAAATTCACTGCAGATGGTGACTGCAGCCATGAAATTAAAATACACTTAGTCCTTGGAAGAAAAGTTATAACCAACCTAGACAGCATATTAGAAAGCAGAGACATTATTTTGTCAACAAAGTTCCATCTAGTCAAGGTTATGGTTTTTCCAGTATTCATGTGGGGATGTGAGAGTTGGACTATAAAGAAAGCTGAGCGCCGAAGAATTGATACTTTTGAACTGTGGTGTTGGAAGAGAGTCTTGAGAGTCCCTTGGACTGCAAGGAGATCCAACCAGTCCATCCTAAAGGAGATCAGTCCTGAGTGTTCATTGGAAGAACTGATGCTAAAGCTGAAACTCCAATACTTTGGCCACCTGATGTCAAGAAATGACTCATTGGAAAAGACCCTGATGCTGGGAAAGATTGAAGGTGGGAGGAGAAAGGGAGGACAGAGGATGAGATGGTTGGATGGCATCACTGACTCAATGGACATGGGTTTGGGTGGACTCCGGGGGTTGGTGATGGACAGGGAGACCTGGCATGCTGCAGTCCATGGGGTCGCAAAGAGTCGGACACAACTGAGCAACTGAACTGAACTGAACTAAGAGGGTGATATAACAGAAAAATCCTGAAAGACCTGGGGAGTTCTAGTCTTGCTCTCTGTAACCAGATGTGTATACGTATTAAGTCTCTTAAACTTTAGGACTCAAGGCACTCGAGCTTAAAAGGTTTATGTTTCTCATCTGATGACCATTCACAGTCGTGCTAATTCAAAAGCCCTGAAATATTCATCCTGACACAATTTAAAGTCTTCACATGGTACTGTATTACATAGATGTGATAATTAAATAATTTAACGTGTCTTTCTGGAGACCTCTCATTACTAATAAATGATTGATGCGATGGAAAAGTAAATTGTATAAAACATACACTGCTTCTACTCAGCAGCTGTTGTTCTTGTAGCAAAAAGGAAACTACAGCCAAGAAACAAAATCCTCATCTTTTCATCCAAAGTCAGTTACTTTCTCTCACACTGAAATCTCATTTCTAACGTCCCATGAAATCTTTTGAACGTATCATGTACCTACACAAAAAAGACAACTGCAAGAAAAGCCATCTCATCTCCCACATGTCAAAAAAGGTAATCAAAGGAAGTTAAAATAACTTCCTATGATAGAGCATAAGGTAGCATTTAAAATATTCCACTCTTGCTAAATTAAAGCTTAGATTTTTTTGATATCTAAAAGAGACTAAAATTTATAATAGTTACAATTGTTGGTTTTATTTATAAACCATGAAAGTAGTTTAATCACCTATCTGCTTGATTATTACTACTCACTCTCATTATGGGAGGCTATTATACTTGGTTTGATTATTGGATTTGTCGATTGTATGGTCAACACCAATCAACCAAAATGAAATGCTTAAGGAACCAATGGTATAAAACTCAAATTCCTTTTTCAAGTAATTAACACAACTTTAATACAAGTTTTCCATAGGTGAAAATAAAAATCTGCCAATGGTGAAATTATCTTGAATAGGCAAGAAACTAGAGCTGGAGAGAATAAAACTGGGGGGAGTTACTATTATCACAAGTACATTAAATTAAGTATAGACACAGTGTATCACAACATCCCCAACACTGGACTACAAATTCCTAACATTTACAGAGGAAGTGCTAGAGTACCTAGTGTAAAGAATAAAATCTTGCAGTAACATTCTGAAATAAGTGCTATTAGGTTAACAGAGAAGCTACTACTTTTGTCTTGAACTTAGTTTTATTCAAAAGGTTAAGAATTATTTGAATACAGTTTTTTAAAAGAAAAAAAATAAAGCATTTGGAACACTTTAAAGAAAACCACAGAACGAAAATATTTAGTAGTTAGAAACAAAGTTGGTATTATAATTATAATAAAGGTAAACTGTTGGTCTATGTCATTTCAATAAACACTTAAGGAGTAATTAGATGTGAAGCTTCACCCCCTCCCCACCATCCCCGCCCCCAGTAAATCCAGTAACATGAAAATGCCATTTCTTTGTACTCCACTAGAGGGTAGTCTCTCAAAACTAGGGTTGGAGTCATGAATCTAACCTGGTTTTGACCTGTTGCTAAATTAATCCTCATGTATCATGGTTTTCAACAAAATGTTTCTCTAGTATGCTAATTAAGGTTTTAACACATGCATTTTAAAAAGCTGCTGTCTATTTGCTCATAGGTGTCCTTGCAGAAATATACACCATTATGCTTTGCTGTATTTCTTTTCTAAATTTCAGATAATTCATGTGTTTTACATATGTGTACAGAGTATATTTTTCTGGTAAATATAAGTTCAGAGTTAACAGGTCTAAGAATAAAGAGAAATCATTTTCTTGAGGATTTAATTTTATTTCAGTAGAAATGCTTTCCCAGAGTAGTAAAACATACACCCTAAACACATACACCCACACGCATACCCCCCAACACACACACACAAACACCATGGCACATGTACTCATTCGCATGTGGCTGGCAAATTAGCTTCATCACATAAGGAAAAGTGGCTGAATGTTAACTGGAAAAATATATACCCCCTTAATATGCCAATGTACTGAAATGTCATGAAGCAAATATATGTGTTACTTAAAAAAAACAAAAACAAAAAACTGGTCACTCCACGTAAGAAGAGCCATTGCTTTAAAAAAAAAATTATTGAACAGCAAACGCATATCCTAAATTAAGTAGGACTTACAGAAAACCAAATGCCACTCAAAACAGTTTCAAGCTGTTCTTAAATTATACTGCCTTTGGTGAACTTCTCAGAGGAGTCATTGGAGGCTCCGCATCTCTCCCAGGTGCTTTTAATATTTGGGAAATCCTTGTTAGTAATGTGCCCTGCTGTTTTCAGAGAGAAAACACAGTGTCTGAGCGACCGAGAACCCAAAAATGAGAAAACTTGTCAAAAATCCCTCCCCCTAAAAAAAAGGAAGGAAAGAAGGAAGGAAGGAAGGAAAGGAGGGAAGGGGGGAATGATACCTAAGAAAACAAGCAAGTCTGTTTCATTTATTTGTATCCTAAGCAGCAGTGTCATAGAACAGACAGGTTGTTTCAGCCAACCAGACGCGAGCAGCTGCGAGTGCTACATCTTGGCAGTCCGAAGCGATTGGCTCCTCTCTGGGGAGTGGAGGGTGTTCAGTTATTAATGACCGCTGAGCAGGCAGCACCATGTCAGTGTGACAACTGATCGGGTGAACGACGCACCACTAACCACCATGGAAACCAGGAGAAATAAAGCCAGCTCCCACGATCTCTCTTCACTGGATTGAAAGGCTCAGCCTGCCGCTGACTGAGAGAAAGAGTTCGGGGGGAAAAAGAAGGAATCCTCGCTGTAACCTCCCGCCTTCGTTTATATTTTAGAATACAGAGATAAGCTCGCTTGCTCGTGTGAATACCTATAGTACACGTTTGTGTATACTTTGGTACACACACATATGCACCAATTTCCACCCGGGCAAGAACACAAGCATGTGATTATTGCAACTAAGGAATTGAGGAATCCAGCACGCAGGGACGCGGAAGGGGGTGTAGCACTGAAACCGCTTTTGCAGGGTAAGTTTGAAATATGCATTTCTATTTAAATATGCTCTCTTTCCTGTTCAGTTGATGCTCTTTTTTTTTTTAACACTTAAATTCTCTTTTGATGTTCTCTTCTTGCGTGAATTCTGAGAGCAGTTTTCTTTCCATTTCACTTTCGAGACGAAATTCAAATGCAAAAGCCCTCCGGCTCTGTGTATGCCTTGCTGTGTTTGTGGGATTCTCCAGCATGAATTTTACTAGCTTGAACGCCCATCAGAGGATGTGAGTGGGAGAGAAAAAGCAGTGCTGGGGGTTGGGGGAGTAGAGAAGGAGAGAGAGAGAGAGAGAAGGGGACAGCAAGAGAGAAGACCAGAGGAGAAAAGGAGAGGAAGAGAGGGGCTAGGGGATTTTTTGCTTTTTCTTCACATTATTTGCAATGAAAAGCAGATCACAAATCATTCTGCGTTGTGAAACCAATCTCAGAGATGGGGCATTTTTCTCCCTTTTTCACCTAGTGGTTGGAGATAAAGGCAAATGCTGCTGTTAAGTCAAGAGTAAAACCACTAAGCAGAGTGGCGAAAAGAGCATATCACAAACAGTTATTGAATTTCTGCCAGGCTACATCTTACGGATTGGGGTAAATGACTTCCCTTTAATAACATACCCTCACTGGTCTGAAGGGACAGTGCAAATGTCTGATTGCTAATGCAGCTGCAATTGATACACTCTAGGTAAAAGGATCCCATGAACCAGAAGAGTTCTAATCTTCTTTGGTAATTAACAGGATCGCAGCAGGATGGCTTTAAAGTACATCTCCTATTTAAGAAGATTGTTTGTTCAAACCAACTGCTATATTCCCTTTGCTCTTACTCAGCTAGCAGGCTTAATTCACCTCTAATTTATTCATTTTTAACAATATGTCCTTGTTTCCGTGCCTCTAATTTTTGTGAAAGCAAGCTATGAGAATGAGTGGAACCTTCTTCATTTAGTAAAAAGGGGACGATGTGAAAACAAAAAAAAAGGAAGAAATAAGGATTCATAAAACCTACCTAGAACATACTGTGCCCTCGTGCAATAAATACTGCTTACACCCTGTATTTCTCTTTAGTTTCAGAAGCAATGCCTTTGAGACAGAATTACTCTCAGTAAACTATGAGCGTCCATGCGGTGATGATTCATGGAATACAGTGTGGGTTAATTTATACTTCCAGGCATGTAAAAGGAAGCCGGCTACTTAGAACATGAGTGTATTCATGGAAACATTCACTATCCCCTTACAGGATCCTGTAAAGACAGTAAAAGAAACCAAGTATTTATATTTTATCTTCAGGAGCTCTCTCCTTCCTTCTTCTAGTTCAGCTAACCAAATAGTTAATGGAGACTGCTTCTTTTGAACTGCAGGTTATTTTTTTCTACCACTGTGATTTCAGAGTTATTATTGGTTTTCTAGTTTATAATATGAGCCGAAAGCAAGAGACAATAACCAGCCACTTAGATTCTGCCACTTTCCCATAAATGTGTCAAAAAATGAGTCACTTTACAATGTGTAATGTAAGAAGTCAATTAATTCCAGTGACCTTTGTAAATGATGACAATAAAGCAGCTCTGACAACATGCCATGGGCTTCGATTTTCCCTCTGTAAAATGAACAAGTTTAAGAAGAGGTTTCCTGCTCAGAGTGAAAAATGAAAGATGCTGAAGGATTAGCTTGAAATATCTGCAGGCTTGCTTGCTCTGCCTCTAATGCCACACGCAATCTATAGAAAAACAAAATGATTTATTACAAAGAGGAAAAGGTGTAGCATTTGCTTTTCTGCTATTTACTAGGAGTGTACCTTCTGCCACAGAACAGATCTGATATTTTGGAGGGACCTCCTAAGTTCCTAGCCAAGAGAAAAGCCTGAAGCTGATATTCAACCTCCAGATTTCAAACTCCTGTATAGTGTAGCATTGCAGTATTGATTTCAGTTTTTCTCAGACCTTTTCTGGGGAAACTTTCCATACCACACACACACATTCTTAAATCCTACCCAACCTCTTTTAAAATTACAATCAATGACACCTAAGAACAGTGGATTCACTCTTTAACCTTGGTAAAGCTCACATACATATCTTGTGGATTACAGAGATCAATAATGTGCCCACTTGAGTCTGAGAGATACAATCACTCCAGGCCCCCAGGGTTGTCACTCAATGTGTGCCAGGGAGTTTAGTGATCTGATTGGCATCTACCAATGCCAATTGATGGACATATCAGCATGCATGGAAGACTAAGCCACAGTCTCCCCACATCATGTAGCTATACCAAAAATAATAGCTTTCTGGCAAGACAAGCATCAAAGGACCATCTTTTCAGAGTGTTGCTTGTCAAAGGCAACATGCTGAGTTAGAATGCTGATGAGTAGGTGGAATTTTTACCTTTGGTTGTTGTTACTGCTGTTAATGGCTTAAAACACCATGTTATCAGTGTTTTAAGCCAGCAATTTATGGACCTATGAAAACCATAATCAACTTATAATTCACTAACTGTATTTTATTATTTTTGTTCATTTTACACCAATTCTCTCTCTCTCTCTCTCTCTTTTTTTTTTTTGATCATAAAATGGTTTAAAATTTTACTTTCTTCTCCTCCACTCTGAATTTTTCCTGGTGCAAAATGCCTTTGTAAAGTGACATTGTGATGTTTACTACAAAATAATTATGTTGAAAAGAAAGGTTTGTAATCTGAATTACAAACTAACACTTATGTAAATTAAATAGTATTTCTTAATTAGCAGCCCTTGAAGATGGTCATAGATGAGATATTTGTTGGGGAATCTGAAGGAGATCATTTAAAAGGAAGCTAGTCGCATGCTAAAAAATGAGTCCCTACTTCTAGCTTCAGTGAAGATGCCCCCAAAGAATAATTTAAAATATTGTTGCTCCGGCCAATCTGGATAAACACTGGACACATCTGCAGCCACCTAAATGGGCCATGGAGACCTGGATGTGAAAGTTTAACCACTTAGGTGTCACTCCTTGGTCCCATGCAACTGAATAAAGCAGGTAAACATGAGGCAACAGATCAGCATCTTATCCGCGCTCCCAAAGATAAAACTCTCTGATGCTGGCTACGCAACCAGCACTTAGGAAAGCTTCTCATTGTAGCAACTGAACACAGGTCCCACGCAAAGCACAGTGAACACCTCCCTGCCTCTCTCCTGATGAAGTGATGTCTGGTTGGACACCTAGCAAGTAGAATGTGACAGCAATTGTTCCCTTCAGCCACAAACTAAAAGGCAATCAAACTTCACATAAAGAAAGTAGGTGGTGCCAGAGGATAAAAGAAGTAACAGGGAGAAATACAAATGGTTTACGTTGATGAGAGGAGTAGAATTAAATCTCAGCAGATGCTGTTTAGAAATTGTTAAGACTGGGGAGCAGAGATTCCAAATGCTCATCTCAAACTTTGTGAAGAAATGCAGTGCCCACTGGGCTATCTATGATTATATATCTGCATAATTGTCATAGTTGCATTTAACTGAGGGCTATTTTTTAAGGTGCCATTCATAAAAGTACATCACACAAACTCGGTGTGGGGAAATTAAGACGGGGAAGAGGTTTTCATGTAATAGCAGTACAACCTTCAGTAAAGACTCTAATACGCTCATTTCACTGGTGAAGAAACTGGGGCCCAAAGGGTTTAACATCTTTACCCCAACACACTCAGCTCTTTATGGAGGTCTAGGGCAGATGCCTGACAGTGATCCCTCCAACAGTCTGCTAAAGGTCTGCCTAACCCCTCTTCCAAAGATCATATTCTTTAAAAAGTATAAGTAAAGGCTGATAGATATGAGCACCCACCCGCCCAAAAAAATCCTTAAGTAGATTTTTATCCAGATAATCAAGTACTCTTAAAGTTAGAGCAGATAGTCAACAATAGAAGCAATAACTATTTATCTCGGGCTTCCCCTGGTGGCTCAGATGGTAAAGAATCTGCCTGCAATGCAGGAGACCTGGCTTTGATCCCTGGGTCAGGAAGACCCCCTGGAGAAGGGAATGGCTTCCAGTATTCTTGCATAGAGAATTCCATGGACAGAGGAGCTTGGCAAGTTAAGCGCATGGGGTCGCAAACAGTTGGACATGACTGAGCAATTTTACTTCATTGAAGTATCTCACAACCAATATTTCAAATTCATAATTTGCCTTTGGGATATAGTCTACTGTATTCTGTAATGAGTCATAAAAATTAGGCCCTTGCCCTGGTTTGAAAACATCTTAATAATAATACTGCTATCCTTCACATATTCAGCTGTTGGTCTTCTACTATAATCCAGAGTTCCCAGGAATTCTGAAGAGACTCTCCAATCCTCTTTTACTGGGTTTAACTGTAATATTTTAAGGCACTTACAGGTGTCCTCTTTATATGCAGTGTCCATTCTCAGTGTCCCATTTTGCTTCTGCACCTCACAGAGGAGACGCTCAGAATAGTTATACCTGTCTTCATCGCACCATCGCCCCCATTCTGCCTTACCTTTCCATTTCCATCGTTAGGGTGAGAACCACTGTAGACAGTGAACTAGTGCCTTAATTTCACATCCCTATTTTTTTTCTTCTTAGCAAATTTCTCTTTCTCAGTGTGCTCTCCAAATTTTGCTAAGATAATAGTAATGAATTGACTTTAAAACTTTGGGGAAGTAAAAGAGAATAAAAAAAAAAAAACAGTAATTGTGACTCTTCTAGAGCTATCCTGTATACAGAGTAAATGACGTTTCTTCCTCCCAACAACCTGCTGGGGGAGTAATGATGATGATCATTTTTCTTGTAAGACTGAAGAATGAAGCTCTGTGAGGTTAAAGACTCTGCACAGTAAGGGAACTAACACATGGAGGACGTGGGTATCCTGACTCCAAAGATGGTACAGCACCAATCGCAGTACCTGGCTCTTTGTGAGCTGATCAATAAATGTCCATTCTCTTTTTTCTGAAATCACACTCTAGCCTAATCCTTTCAAGATTTGTGCCCTTTGCACCATAACACAGTATGGGTGGATAGATCATTGCTATTAAAAATCAGTACTTTTAATTTAAATCATAGCTAATAATATGCCCAAGATAAATTAAAGAAACACACACACACAAAATCAACCTCTATTCTTGGAGAAAAAGACTGCATGTCTTCAACCTACTCACCCATATGTTTGTCTGACAGCATTAGCACTCTGATAAACAGATACTTGGCAAAGGTATCAAAAATTGGATAAAATGTGATGAGTAAGTTTTTCAGGCATGTTCCAGATTGTTGGAAAATTATGAGCAAAGTCTTCAAAATCATTTGAAGCACCACCAATGGATAACGTCTATTAGAAAAGCAGCCTGTTTGGCATCTCTTTTGTAGTTAGTCTTGGAGAGAAAATGGCACACTAAGAACTCAAAATGTCAGTAAATTTATTCAGATTATTCTGAGGGCCCTGAGGGAGATTTTATCTTTCATAAGTAATGTCATCCTTGGAATAAATGGAAATTCCTAAAACACATGTTCCAAAGGTTATCTTGCCAAGCTTTACTTCCAGAAAGTAAAGCATTCCACAAATAATAGCTACTCTGTTTAGGAAGGAGTGTAAACATTACCACTTTTTTCCAAGTCTGCATTGAAAAGGCCCATGGACTCCCCAATGACCCACTGAATCAATTAAAGGCTTAGCATCAACAAGAAATATTTTCTCTTTCCAGAGGCCTAAAACCTCTGGGATTTAATTCCCTGAGGAGCGAGAGAGGAGGTAGTTTCCTGACTTGTACAAAGCCATGACTCCAAGAATGGGAGAATGTATTCCCCTGGGATTGAGCCTGCTAATGTGCCATGGCTAAGCAATGGCCTTCAGGAAGTCTCTGGACTCACAACACTTACCAGTGGCAAAAGTAATATTGAGTATTTTGATTCTAGGAAATACTTAAAGAGGCATTGTGGTAGAGAGGACTGGAATGAGCTTTATTACAATGCTCTCTAAAGTTAGGAAATTATATTAATAAAATGACTACAAAGAAACAAGGGCAAATGTTCCAGCAAATTTATTCCACTGATAAAATCTGGTCCATAATATGTTACAGTCTCATCACATCGAAAGGTCAAGGCATTTAAATTACATTGTCAGAAATTTACTTTTGTTTCAAAACAAAATAAAAACTCAAAAAATGTTAACAGACATGTATTTTCTGAGGTACAATTCATGTTGGCTTTATGTCATTAGACTGTTTTTCTCATCGCTTTATTCATATGCCTGAGACATACCAGTCTTATTGCTGTTTGCTAACAATGTCTCTGGGCTCCATGTTTAATTTTGTTGTCATCTAAAAATCAGTCAGAAAAATAAAAAAATGATCAAAAAAGCAGAAACACCAAATAGACAGTATATGGGGTCATAATGGACTTTTTTGAAATTTCAATAGTGTCAGGAGATAATTTACATCTAAACAAATGCTATTTTGATTTCCACAAAGACCAAGGGGTTAATGGCCTTATACTACACATGCCTAAGGCATTGAGAGTAAAACAACAGAGGAGGTGAAAATGGACCTGAAAGAAGGTTGCAATGCTATATCACTGAAGAGAAAAGGCAAGATAATGGAATGAAAAAAACAATGCAACCACTATATCTGAAAAAGAAATATATTCTAAGCACTTATAAAACTTGGACACTCTTTTCCTAATAATTATTGAATGAAAGCATGTAAAATGCCATTGTAAGATAGAGCTTAGACTATTCATCCAAGTCAATTCTTTGTGTGAATAGATGAACGGATTCACTTACCAAACATATAAGTTATATTTGTTCTGCTTATTGTAGTTGATTATCCACATGTTTTCTTACACAGACACTACAGCTGCTCAAAGAGTGTCATTAAGTGAGTTTCAGCAAACTTGAAAATCAATGAGGCATTTGCCAAAGTGCCATCTCCTTAATCAGTTACTTTACTTTTAATGAGCAAGCAAATTCCATGTAAATACCAAAGTCTCATTTTTCATTTATACTATAAACTGTGTCTGTCACAGCTTGCTGCTATTGGACAAAATGTTCAAAGGAATGAAGAATTACATGTTTTATGACCTAAAATACTGTTAGCGGAGACCTTAGGAGTTAAAATTGCATTATGTCTCTTTGACAATCGTTACTGGCTAAGGAAATGATCATGATATTAGCAGAACTCATTTATTATGCTACACCCAGGCATTTTCTGTGCCCAACAATGCTAAACACTTCATGTGCATTTTATCATTTACCCCTCACAATAATATCAAACTATTATTATTAATTAATAGTAATTAGTATCAATCCCACTTTACAACTGAGAGAATAAGATTTAGTGAAGAAAAGGCAACTTGCCTCACTTAATTAAAGACAGTCAGTTTGGCTGTAAAGATCATGCCTTTGTACACCAGGCAACACTGCTTCCTTGTTGGTATTACCTAAATATAACTAGTCTACACTGCCTTCCAGATCTCAGATTCTCTATCCAAATACAATCTCCCAATTTAGCATTTCACAGAATGCATTCTTCTTATACTAGGGCATCATCTATTGGCAGCATTCACTCATATTTTCTTCTTTTATTTGTTTCTGAGAAAAAAGTGATGATTTACTTAGTTGTATTTGAGTATCATCCACTTGCTCAACTAAAATGATTGCTGCAGTGCACAGCCAGATTATTTAACTGGCACCTTATGGGCTTACAGTCTTCTTCCTTCACCATTTTTCCATCAAGTAGAATACAACATGCTTCTTTAACTGAGGTCACCCAGCACAATAACTGACACAAAGGAGAAATACAAAGCTGAGCCCATAAGTCTCAATTTTCATTATTTATAACAAGCCTTCTGGGGTCCAGTCCCAGTCTGTGGATCCTTCCTTTCTTCATGCGTTCTCCTTTAAACAAAGAAGGTCAAAACAGCCTGAACACTATTTCACTGCTAGTATGACCATCAGTTGTCAATGAAATTAATCATTCCTCCTCATCATTAGTAAGCTACTAGCTCTGTAAAGATAGTTGATGAAAGCTGTAATCCATTTTCCAAACAGAGCATGCTGAGCCAAACCTAAAATTTCAGCAAAACTCTTCTATCCCAGCTCTTTGCAAAACTTCAGAGTTTCTCGCTAAGTGATCTCCTCAAAGAACTATCAGGGGAGTCCTTCAATCTGGCTGTCCTACATAGAAAAAGCTGAATGTGAAATTAGGGCCAAATGTTACTGAGGATTCTCCCAATGATAAAGAGTAGTGTTGAGAGAGCTCATATTCAGCTGTCTTTTCTTGTCAGAGTCAATATTTTTAAAAAATTACCATTTGGCAACTGAAAAATGAATTTAAGCTGGAGGTGATAAAAGGTAAAATATCTGTGCATCATGAATAACCTAACACAGGTATGAAATAAAATATTTTTAGAATTTTAAATTAAATGTTTTGATGTTTTTTCCTGATATTTCTTACATTCATACATAATGATGAGGAGGAAGAGGAGAAAGGGGGGGATGCTAGCCAACAGTTATTCAACATTAAGGTTTTTACATACCTCATCTCACCTAATATCTCAGCTCCATGAGGGAGCAGAGGCTTAGGAAGGGGAAGCATTTGCCCAACTTTCCACTGTACCAGGGTCCTGATTTGAATCCTGAATGTTTGACTCCAAAGCCCACACTTTAAAATCATGCTATTTGCCTCCCATAACATATATAAATGAGAATAAGCATAATATATTTCTCCTTTGGGAAGCATTTTACTTTTCATGCAGAAGCATTCAACAACAGTTTCTTTCTATAGTAGTAAGTTTCTCAGCAAAGTTCAGAAAACATATAATAATCAGTCAAACTTCAGTTTTATCACGTCTGACTCAATTAGTATTTCATGAATAATATAATAGCCCTTATTATAATCAACTAATCTAAAAAATTATTACTTGTAGATTTTCTATTTGAATATTGCCATTAATTTGTGCAATTTCAAAAGTGTAATGAAAAAAATGATTATAGTTGCATTCCAAAAGGACTTGTGAACATCTAAAATCTTTACCATTTTTTAGGGAATGGATATAAGGAATAAAACAAGGGAAGTTTTCCAGGTCATAAATACCTTGCAAACTGACCATGCAGAAAAAATTTTCAACTCTTTCCTTCCTCCTTCAATATAGCTCACCAGATTTGAGAACTATTTGAAACTTATTTATATTTTTATACATTGTGTACATTGTATACATTGTGAGCAAAAATAACAAACACTTATAAATTCAAATCTGCTCCACAAAGAATGTTTTCCTATTTAGAATAGTAACTCCTCCTCAACCACCACATCCTGTTCCCACTCCCCTTCCCACCCAACCCTGAAGGTAGTAGTATATTTCGTTCTTAACTTCACTTAAGCATGAGGTTTTTCTTTTCAGATAATTATGTTTAATTATAAATCAATTTACCACTCTATCCACTTCTTGATAGAGAGTTCTACGAATCTTTGAAAGGAAAGATATTCTAAAGTAATTTATGATTTAGTCATTCACTTAGACATGCCCCATCATGGCTATATAATCAATGACTAAGAATGCATCCAAAGTCAATGAAAAGAACCTTGAGATATGGATAAGAAATTATGTACATGATTTATTTGCTGGTATATAATACAACAACTAGAACCATATCTATCTAAATGTTCTCATCTTAACAGGTGTAATTCTATTAAGATTTTACAAGGCATATATTCCAAAAGTATTTTGAAGCATATTGCCTAGATGTAACATATACATTTATTTTTATATTTTGATTCACTTTTAACGTTAAAGGAAATTTCAGTAAGGTGTAAATGTGATGAGTGACATCAAATTCACAGTGTTTATTTTTAACACAGAATCTTAGAATCTCTAAGAGTGACACCTAATGATTTTTCAAAGTTTCAGAACAAGTGGTTAAAGATTCAAATCTTTTTTCATTGTCCATTTTCTGCCATTTTTATTTTAGGTTTAGAAAAATTGCTTATTATTGATGAACAATTACTTGCTTGAATGTATACAGAATGTGCATGCAGTAGGTATATTGTGTTGTATTTTTCCCAAGAAAAGACCAAGAAGAGGGTAGAGCTCGATGAGACAGGGGTTTGATTGACAGGGATATGATTGAGATGTTTAAGTAGACATTCTTAGTTAATATGCCTGTGAGACTGTGGTAAGAAGAGTCTCCAGTCTAAAGAGGCCCACTACCTATAGTCATTTCTTGGTTCTCAGATGATGTCTGTAGGATGGTAGACCAGGTATTCTTAGGAATGTCTACCAGTAATGGACAAAACCCTTTACCCTATATGTTCATGAACTCCTGTTTTCAGATTATATCACATTCTATGTGGAACTTAACTGAGGGGTACCCAGAAGCCACCACTGGCATCATTAATGAATCAATTCTACACTCCCTTTGCATTTGCCTTCAAATTCCATTGAAGAATACAAAGAGTCAGGCCTGGTATAACAGAATCATGAAATTGAAAGAGATTTTACAGATATTAAGTCACTTGCTCAAAGTGACCTCACTACTTAAAAACATAACTGGAACCAGAAGCCAGGTGATTCAATCCTTGCCCAGCAGTTATTTCACAGCACATTGACTGTGATGGCAGAGCTTCAAAAAGACTAGACCATATGCTCCCATCAAATCATTCCTTTTCTTAAGCACCATTATGACCAAAAGTTCTCAAACTCAGCCTTGTAGGGAAACCCAGCAGTTTCTTCCCTGGGAAGGGCCCGTATTTGTACAGCTCTTTGCTGCTGGAGTCTGGCAGAAGCCCAATATGCCATCATACAGTCGCTCCTCAAGACACCTCTCTAGACTGACATTTTACTTACATTAATGTGTTGCTGCTGCTCTGCATCAAGCATGTTAATTACTTGGGACCCGGATTTTGAATTTGTGCTCTAAAGTGGTTTTAGCTGAAGAGTTGTTTTTTTCATTTTTCAATCAAATAAGAGAGAGAGAGAAATTATTAAATGGAAAGTCACAAATTAAAAAAATGGCAGCCACACAAAAACCAAGTTTCATAATTATCCAAAATGGAAATAGAATGATACAGTTCTTTGTGTTATTTTATTGCAAATGTCTACACCTCTTGGATATTCCATCCCAAATTTAAAAGCCTCTAGGTCATTCTGTCCTAATCCTCTTTGCTGGGAACCTAAGAAGCTTTATAACATACAAAATAATTACAATCTTTGAAATTACAAATCTCATTTTAAACTTATTTTTTAACTTTTTCTACAAATCCTGTCATAGGTTTTCTTCCAAAAGAATGCATAGTATCAAATAATGAGTACTCAAAGCACTGAGGTGCTAAATTAAAATGTTTAAATTGCTGATGATAACATGAATTTCTTTTAAAGAATGGTGTCCATTTATCAAACTGACTTCAGATATAGTTTTTATTTTCTCTCATTTGAAAAATCCTTCTTATAAGTACTAATGAATGACATTTAAATTACATTCTAACAATCTCTTTAAGATTTATTTCCCCCAAGTATAAACATATCTTAAGAAATGACAGCTGTCCTATACCATCATCTCAAAAGTTATGCTAGCATTTTTGCAGATTTATATTTAACCAGTGTACTTCTAGTACTCTATCAATTTCAATGCAAACTTAATACAAGCATTTAGGCACATACATATATACTTGCATACACACCAACCCTGGACTTTTTCTTAACATCTGTCAACTGTTAATAGTTTTTACCAGTGTCTAGCCACGTTTATTTGTACCTGGTTTCTAATAATTTTTCTTCTTCTCAGACATGCCATAGAACTGAGGTAACAAATACTATGTTGAATTTTAAGAGTTATTCTCACAGAGATAAAAAGGAAACAAACAAACTGCAAGGCAAGTAAAATTCTATAACCTCTAATGCAAATCAGCCAAATGTCATTCAGGTAGCTCTATTTTGCTCTGCTACTTCTCCTATTCTAACATCGCCACCTCCAAACTAAATTTAAGTTACAACAAATTCTAAATTAATTTGACCATGATTTTGAGTATTATTGGACTTCCCAGGTAGCATTAGTGGTAAATAACCTGCCAGCCAGTACAGGGGACGTAAGAGACATGGGTTCCAACCCTGAGTCCAGAAGATCCCCTAAGGAGGGCATACCAACACACCCCAGTATTCTTGCCTGGAGAACGCAATGGACAGAGGAGTCTGGCAGGCTATAGTCCATAGGGTCACAAAGAGTCGTACATGACTGAAGCAATTTAGCATGCATGCGTGACTTATTAATTTGGTAATAGTAATCACTTCATGGGAAATAGATGGGGAAACAGTGGTTGACTTCATTTTTGGGGGCTCCAAAATCACTTCAGATGGTGATTGCAGCCATGAAATTAAAAGACGCTTACTCCTTGGAAGGAAAGTTATGACCAACCTAGATAGCATATTCAAAACCAGAGACATTACTTTGCCAACAAAGGCCCATCTAGTCAAGGCTATGGTTTTTCCAGTAGTCATGTATGGCTGTGAGAGTTGGACTTTGAAGAAAGCTGAGTGCTGAAGAATTGATGCTTTTGAACTGTGGTGTTGGAGAAGACTCTTGAGAGTCCTTTTGACTGCAAGGAGATCCAACCAGTCCATCCTAAAGCAGATCAGTCCTGAGTGTTCATTGGAAGGACTGATGCTGAAGCTGAAACTCCAATACTTTGGCCACTTCATGCGAAGAGTTAACTCATTGGAAAAGACCCTGATGCTGGGAGAGATTGAGGGCAGAAGGAGAAGGGGACAACAGAGGATGAGATGGCTGGATGGCATCACCAACTCAATGGACATGAGTTTGGGTAAACTCCAGGAGTTGGTGATGGACAGGGAGGCCTGGTGTGCTGCGATTCATGGGGTCACAAAGAGTCGGACACAACTGAGTGACTGAACTGAACTGAACTGAATATTTAGTAATTACTTTGTTACCCAAGCAGTTAATATTAACATTTTTTACCTAAGAACTTTTAATGCATTATTTTATTTTCACACCATCCCTCTGAGGTAGGTAATATTCTGCTTGTTTTTGTGCTTAGTTGCTGAGTGTGTGTCTGACTCTTTGCGACTCTTTGGACTGTAGCCTGCCAGTCTCCTCCTTCCATGGAATTTTTCAAGCAAGAATACTGGAGTGTGTTGCCATTCCCTCCTCCAGAGGATCTTCCCGACCCAGGGATTAAGCCTGTGCCTCTCTGTCTCATGCAGTGCAGGGGTGGATTACCTACCCATTGAGCCATTAGGGAAGCCCATAGGTACTATTATCAACCATCATTTATATAGATGAGAAATCAGTGACAGAGGAGGAAGAAGAACTAGAGTCCACATCTGAGCCTTTAATCACTAGGCTGCCTCTAAGGAACATAGCTGAGAGTGCCAGAGAACAAGAGAATATGATACAGCATTTGCACTAGCTACTTAAGAAGTATTGGGGAGGGACTTCCCTGGAGGCCCAGTGGTTAAGATTTCATCTTCCCATGCAGGGTGTGTGAGTTTGATCTTTGTTTGGGGAGCTAAGATCCAACATGCCTTGTGGTCAACAAACCAAAACATATAACAGAAGCAATATTGTAACAAATTCAATAAGGACCTTTAAAACGTTCCATATCAAAAAAAGAAGAAGTAGTAGTATTGGAGTTAAATGTGGGGCAAAGTAGGAAAAGTAAAAAGTTACATGCCTGTAATAAGGGTCTGGGGGAAAGGCTACAATTTCACTCTCACTTACCAAGTGTAACACTATTCGTATCTCTGGGTTTGGGCCTATATTCAAGCAACCACTCTGAAAGCCAAATTTGCTAGAAAAATGTCTCCTGCTGTTGAAGAATTCCTTGTTTCCTTCCTTCATGCATGTGCGTACATACCTCCATTTTTCACAGCTTGAGCTAGTTTTGTAGAGGGGAAATGATGAAGCCCCAGCTAAGGATGAGACAGTGGTCATACAATTGTCTTTCTCTCCCTCTGTGTCCTGCCTGCTTTCCCATAAATGTACAGTGCTTTGAGCCGCAATTCAAAATTATTCTAGAGAATAAAATAATATCTGCTGCCATCTACTTTAGATTTACCAAATGCCATCTTTAGTTCCAGAAATGTTTTCACATCTGCTGCTAATGTTCCAAATTTATACATTTTCATGTATCCTTATGCTGTCAGTGTAGTAAGGAACACCATCACTTCAATTGCTGCTGATAGCAGTTTTAAAAGGAAGGAGGGGATATTATAAGTGAAACTACTCCATCTGGTTCCCAGCAATTGTTTAAAATAGTGCTAAACATTAGAAATGTCTCATCATAAATTCCCCCACCTAGTCTTTTCAGGCTGTGGCTCTTTGAAAGAAATGCTAAAGATTATTAAATGTAGGAGAAAGGAAGATTGTTATTAGGAACAGAAAAGGTGAAGGACTTGCCAACAGGCAGCAAGGGAAAAGATACAAGTGTATCCTAATGCGTTGTAAGCTGCACTACCTATCAAATCACTACCAAATGAACAAGTATGCACACAAACACCCAGGCTCTCATCCCACTGGAAGCAGAGGCAAAATGTCCTCAGGACGAGAGGATCATGACTTCTGCAATACTGGGGAAGAAAGTAAAGGCAAGCAGAGGGAAGGGAAGAGCCTTATACACAAGAAAGGAGAAAAGATAAAAGGAAGGAAGAGGAAGTACAATAGCTATTTGAAATGAGTTGAACCCAAAATGTGGGCCCACTTGCCAGGATACAGAGAGCAAAAGCAGGGCCTTAGACTTCCAACAGTTCCAGCCTAAAGCAATTGTTTCCACAGCAAAGGATTCATGGAGACAAAAGCACACCCATCTTTGTAGACTGAAATTATGGATTTCCAAGTAAAAGTCACAACAGCTTTTAAAATGCCCTATAAAAATTAATCTGACTCCTCTCCATGAGATAAACCAAAGAATTCATGGGTCAAAATGCTGAAAAATAGCACAACTGATGTCAAATAACCTTCATTTTTCAACAGCAGATTTCTATAATTCTGCCATCTAGGTATTCCAGTTAACATTATATATGAAACTCAGAAATTATGTAGCCAAAGAATAGAATGCTAATTCCTGACAGCATGTGGAAAGGAACAGATGAGAACAAAACACCACAAAAGTTTATAAATTGACCAAATAAGACCGCATATGTTACCATCTTCTATGAGAAGAGAGATTTATTGACTGACAATTTACATCTGGTTTGCTCCCGTATTCTGCAAATCACAAAAATGGGTTGCTGTGGCAACTGCCATGTGCTATTTAGCTTGTTGAAAAGGAAGAGAGAGAGAGAAAAAAAAAAAAAAAAACTCAAAGTACCTTCTAAAACACAAATACAGCATGAATTTTTATCGTTCCTTGCACCCCAAGAGAACAAATCTCCTGACAGAAGTTCTGTTCTTTCATAATTTAAAAAATGGGCTTGCTTTCTGTTGTTTGCAGTTTTATTATATATACTACTAATTTATGCAAATGTGAAAGAAAAAAAATCCATTGATATATAAAAGAGATGGATACAGATTGCCTGAGTCACAGGAATGTGATCAGGCCATTGTCTTTTATAGCATCCCCGCTTTTATCATTGACAGCTCTTTTAGCCAATTTGACTCTATTGATGTATCAAATCTATGCATGATACTCCAAGGAATACACCAAGAGCTCAGTACTTAAAGCATCAGCAAGGAGAGGCTTGTTTTTCTGGACTGAAAACAAACACAAGGTTCAAATAGGAGATGATTAATTTTCTCAGAAGCATATTCTTAACCTCAGGAACACAAATCAGGCCCTGTTCACAGGAGGCTGTGCAGGACCCCAGAACACATCGCGTTACCCACATCTGTGCATGCTGGAGAAAGCATATTAACATCTCCACTATGAATAAAATG
This sequence comes from Oryx dammah, assembly GCF_014754425.2. Classification (NCBI taxonomy): domain Eukaryota; kingdom Metazoa; phylum Chordata; class Mammalia; order Artiodactyla; family Bovidae; genus Oryx; species Oryx dammah. Next base: position 57,588,106 of record NW_024070202.1, on the reverse strand, counting down.
AGAACACTCATCCATTACTTACATACTTACTTCTCCACTTAGACCTAAAAGCATGGACACAAATCTGTAGATCCGTTAAAGTCTTGAAAATAAAAACTCAAGTTGTTGTCCTTATTCATTGGCAAGTCTGGTAACTTTTTAAACCTCTGATGTTGTTCAGACTGGGAAAGTCAACTTTAAAAAAAAAAAACAATAAAGCTCAACTATCAGCCTCAGAACAATCTAAGTTTCTGGAAGTTCACTGATTTTCAGAATGCTCTTTTAGAAAAATGGCCCACTTAAAAAGCAAATAAACAAAACAAAACAGATATGTCCTCTATCACTACCATGAACTGCCATATGAAAACCCTCTTTGAGGTTTTTCACCACCCAAGTCTCAAGTTAAGGGCTGATTATTTTAAGGCAGGGACTTAAAATAGGGCAAGGATTGGTGAGGTATGGCTGCTAACAAGATAGCAGTGATTTATAATATAAACAATAAGATAACAGGACTAAAGTTTCAGTGTGTGAAAACACTATGTATCCAGGCCTTCCAGGTCTTGGAGGCACAAGTTCCTGACTGTATAGACGTGTCTTCTGTTGCTCTAGTTATTCATACAGAAGATTAAATGAAGTGAACTCACAGATTTTTTTTTCACTTTTCCTTCAGCAACAATAGAGAACAATCAATTTAAAAATAATTGGAGAAATTTGTGTTTTGTTCATAAGAGAAAAGGAGAACATTTATTCAACAGTACCACATAGAATCATTTGCTTAATAGCATTTCTAATATGTTATGCATTTATTCAATCTACTTCTTACTATATTAGAATGCAAAAACAATTACTCTGGATGTAAATCCTAGAAAAACAATCAAATTTTCTATTAAATCAGAGAGGAGACAGTTAAGCTGCAGTGTGAGTGCAGAAGCTCATGAATAGACAATACTTAGAGTTTTTCTCACTAGAAAGTGAAAAAGGAGAGTGGCAGAGACCCAGGTTCTCTCCCATCTTTCCTTCCTTCTTTCTTTCTTTTGTCCTTCTCTCCTTCTCTTCCTTCCTTTCTTCTTGGACTCTGATTAAGGAGTCTTTATTTAAAGTCAAATAATTTAGATTATGTAAGCATATAAAACATATTATAACACCTTATGTTATAATACCAACCCCAGAGCAGAGAGAAACTTCCTTTCACGTTCTATTGTAAACAGTTTATATTCAACTGAACAGTCATAGGGGAATATAGGCAGTTTCAACCTTCTAGGTCCTTTGTTACACACAAAGCAGTTCTTGGTTTGTTCTTTGTATACTTACATTACAGCCATTTCTGTTCATTAAAAACTCAGAATAAGCATGTTTAAGAAAAAGCAACTGAACATGAAGCAAAGAATAAAACGAATCTGTCCAAGTAAAACAAGCATTGTGCATTTTACTTTATTTGAAAGGAATTTTTAAAATCCACATGCCTTTAATTGGGGCTCTACTGAAATAATCATCTCAAATATGAGATTCAATAAATGTGCTCATGCTCTGATTAAATGTCAAAGCCATAGATTTGTTATTTCAGATACAGTGAGCAATAATTTTGTTGGATAATAATGAACTTTCAATGATTTATTTGCAACACTTGCTGTCCATTTCAAAGCTCTGAGTTATAATATAGAGTAATATATATATATAATATTATCGAATCTAGTAATAGAGTTGACATTTAAGTAAATTTTACTCATTTTAACATGCACTGCATGGATTCTGTGTACTTCTGCTGAAAAATTGGTACTGATAATCTTTGCCCAGTCTTGACTAACAGCAGATATTGTTATGGTTTGTATCAACATTTTTCTCTGCGTGTATATGAATCTTTAGAACAAGGGTATTTTTATGCCTCAGAGTATTTAGGGAAATACATTATTTTCTGTAAGTAACATTTTCCAGCTCAAATTCTTTACTCCAATCTAGACTTCACTAAAAATGCCAACTTATCAGATTGCTGATGTAATGACCACTTCCCATTTGATCATTATTAGTTGGCCATGAGTAAGGTGTGCCAGCCCCTTCAAACCAGTTTTGTATAAGAGTTCTCAATACCATCTTAATGTTTATTATTATCCTTTTTATTGCCATTATAGCATTTTATATTTTTTAAAGTCTGTGACAACTCCAGATATTAAGAACATATTATGACCAAATTCACATAGCTTTCTACATTCTTCACTAGAAATGCCACAAAATTTCAGAAAATAATATATCTACCTTACATCCTCACTATACTATACTACTACTATAGACTTGACCTATAAAAATCAACTGGAAAAAATATGTCTTAAGTGAAAAAGTATGTTCATAAAACACTACCGTCATTAATTCCAGCCAGACAGATTTATTCAACATACTATTATGAGGGTGAAGACTGGATTAGAGGCACTGATTAGATTGAAGCAATCTGTATTAACTATACTTTTACACCTGCTACTATTTATAAGTGACTTTTGCTACAGTTTCCTTGAAAGTGTTAGTTGTTCAGTCATGTCCAACTCTTTGTCATCCCATGGACTGCAGCCCCCTAGGCTCCTCTGTCCATGGAATTCTGCAGGCAAGAATACTGGAGAGGGTAGCCATTCCCTTCTCCAGGATACCTCCCCTACCCGGGGATCAAACCCCAGTCTCCTGCATTGCAGGCAGATTCTTTACCATCTGAGCCACCAGAGAACAGTTTCCATAGTTGCCCAAATTACAAACACATACATATTTATTTCTCAGTTTGCCAATTTTATGTTATCATTCCATTCATAGAAGCTGTTGTCAGGAACCCAGCATTCATCAGCAAAAGCAAGGTCACAAATGAGTGTCTTATACAGTAAATATGTTTTATAATGCTATGTTGGGAATTTACAATTTAAATCAACTGATATTCATGCATTCATTCATTCTTTTGGTAATTTCTTAACTAGCTAGGCACTATTCTAGCAAGACGTTAGAGAAACAGCCTTGAACAAAACAGGAACTGCTTTAATAAAGCTAACTTTCTAGTTGGAAGTGGTGGGAAACAGGCAATAAACAAAAAGTAAATAGTTTCTAGTAGTCTTGAATGCTATATAAAGAAAACAAAACAGGGAAAATGATTTGAAGCAGTACTTTGTTAAGGTGGTCTATAAACAAGGTATTACCAAATGGGACAATTAAAAGCCAAATTAAAGAAATGTCTAAAATGCCTAAAATAATTTCAGTACAATATAACATGTTCATTGCCAACTACGTAATGAGCCGTTAACTTTTCCTTCATAAGTTTTAAAAAGGACTATCATTTAATTTTATTGTACAAAAGATGGCTCAGACAGTAAAGAATCTGCCTGCAATTCAGGACACCTGGGTTCAATCCCTGGAGTGGGGAGATTCCCCTGGAGAAGGGAATGACAACCCACTCCAGTGTTCTTGCCTAGAGAATTCCATGGATGGAGCCTGATGGGCTACAGTCCACAGGGTTGCAAAGAGTTGGACACAACTGAGTGACTAACACACACACATATCATTTAATTTTATTGTACAAAAAGGAATATTCAGTTTTGTGTATGCTGAGGAAATGAGTAAGACATTGGTATAGACTAGAAAGTATTTCATTAACAGCTAACCAAGGGGCCAATCAAGTACATGTGTATCTACAACAGAAAGCTTTATACAGCACAGCCTAACAGAAAGATGACTGATGATGAAGTCAGGGATCCGAAATCAAGCTCAGGAGCCGTAACTTAACCAGCCCTTTTGCTTAGACCAACTCATTAAGTCTCTCTGAACCTCATTTCATTACCTCTTCAGCAGGTATACCAACGCATGCTGATGGGATTATTCTGGGATATATGTATGTATGTATATATATATATATATATGTATGTATACGAACCTGAATTTAGCATGTTATAACTCCTACTACCTCCATCGTTTTTGTTATTTGTTATTTGATAGAAAACAAAATCTTCATGGAGATGACCAAGACCTTTAGGAAATTTTATGATCTTTAACTCCATATTTTTCATCATCCTGACACAGTTTAATTATTCTTCTCATACACTGAGGACAATTTTCATTCACTGAAACAAAACTATACCTTCCAGGAAAACCTACACAACACCAGGAGTAATGGAAAAGATATAGCTTACTAAAAAGCATTACATATTACAATTTTAAGAATTCACACACACAAAAATAAGCCTATTTGAAACTTAGATCTTAAATTCCAATTGCCTACTGGCTTAATGCAAAATTTATTACATGGCTATTCTTATGAAAACATCTAAAATGTAAGCATGATATGAAAAATGTAAGTATACAAATAATACAAAAGAAAATTAAGCTTCAAAGAAAGTTTCTCCTTAACATCAAATTAATATTGAATAATTCTTGACTTAACAATGTGAAATATTCCTGCAATACAAAGTAATGGTAAATTAACTTGACTTCACAATATAATTTTTTGAGGCACAAAGTGTTAGTTGCTCAGTTGTGTCCGACACTTTGTCACCCCATGGAACATAGCCCATCGGGCTGCTCTGTCCATGGAATACTCCAGGCAAGAATACTGGAGTGGGTTGCTATTTCCTTCTCTAAGGGATCCTCTCGACCCAGGTCTCACACATTGCAGGCAGACTTTTTACTATCTGAGTTTGGGCACAAGGGAATAGTAAATTTTAGTCAGTGTCCCAGATCAAATTTAAAAGGTTTTGAATCACCCAAATGTGTGAAGGGAAATTGTTCTTCTAACTCAAATCCAGTATCAAAAATATATAAAAACATTAAATTCTACCCTGTGAAGCTATTGTAAATGATATAAAACTATTTGCTTTTCCAAGCCTAAAATGATAGTTTGAAATGTATTCCTGTTTTCTGTAGAGAGTTTGTTACTAAAAAATTCTTCCAAACATGAGATTTGTTACCTAGTTTTCACCTAATCCACATATGAGATGAATACCAGGCTTTCAAGAGTAAAGTGGAGAAAAATTTACAACTTTGTTTTGAAAGAACCCTTTCTCTCAATTAAGATTTAGAATCATTTCCATGACAAGATCTCCAGCCAAAGTGGAACCTCAAAAAAATATGCTAAGTTGGCATACTGCCCAAGCTCTTCTCGAGGTAATTGTTGTAAAAAGAAGTCATGTTAGCAAGAGCCTATGTTGCCTGTTAACATACAGTTAAAATTTGCAAGCATTACAAGTTGTACTACTTTCCCTTTCAAAGAAATGGCCATTTGCTCTTTTTTACTTCCTCCATTAACTTTGACCCTTTCTACTCCCCACTTAAAGGCAACACAAATTCTTTTTTTATGTCACTGTTTTTGGGCATCTCATATCCCCCAAATGTTCACTACCCAAATGTAGTCTAGTTCTTATATGGTATAGTCGTTGAATATTACTAGAAACATATTCGGGTAGCAAGCAGTGAAATCACTCGGTCGTGTCCAGCGCTTTGCAATCCCATGGACTCTAGCTTACCAGGCTCCTCCATCAATGGAATTTTCCAGGCAAGAGTACTAGAGTGGATTGCCATTTCCTTCTCCAGGGTATCTTCCCCACCCAGGGATCCAACCCAGGTCTCCCACATTGCAGGCAGATGCTTTACCATCTGAGCTATTCAAGTAGAATTCATCATAAAGTCTATTATGAGCAGGTAGAATATAATCAAATTGTGTCCCCTTTGTCAATAATAATTTTAAACGAATTCAAGGAGGTTTTAGGCAACCAAATTTTGCAAGATTGTTTACTGAAGGTAGTCCCACAAAATTAATTCCAATTAATTGGGAGGCTCCTCGAAAGTTCAGTGGCTATAAGTTAAGTGACAGGAAGAAAATTCAAAGCTTTAAGGTGCATATGGCACTTTTTATTTCTACACATGAGGTAGATTATAAAGCCTCATTGACTTTGGTTGCATTAGAACTAGCCTTGTCTGCCCCTTCAGATTTTCTCAAGGTACCACCAGATCATCTCACAGTGATCATCTGTCAACACAAGTGTTAGAGAAGGAGCCCATGACCTGTCAGTAACAAGCTTCTTCTTACTGAAGGATGCACGAAGATGCACACAGTCGTGAAAACTACCCCTGTTCCTTGTGTGGATGGATACTTTTGAAACTCAAAAGCATAATTCAGAAAAGTTTTCTCAAGCTTTCAGTTGACTTTGTATTATTGTTCTGTTTTAACATCTTTCTTATAGCCCCCGGGGCTCAAAGAGAGCACTGCTGTCTTAAGCAGTCTGACAAGAGTATGAGGGGAAAATCACAGAGCATGAGGGAAATCAGATACACTTTTCAAATGAAAATGGACAAGCAATTCCACGTTCATTATAAGGAACTAATAATGCAGACCCTATCTGTATTACCAGCTCCCCCAGATGCAGTAACAGAGCGCCATGCAGCACTAACCTCAGTGGCAGGCAAGCACCGACTCACGGCACACCTGAAATGTGATGCTATGATTCAACCCCTTGTTCACTGCATTGGAAGAAACTGTTTGACCACAGGAGCCCATTTTGTGTCAATTCCTTTCAAAGCTTGTTTTATTTTCACAATTCATAGCAAAAACACTGATATCCATGCTGCTTTGTTTAATAGCAATGAAAACTTTTTTTTTAATAATTATATGCAGAACAGAAGCTGAACTACTCAGAGACCCTGCACTCTGAATTCTCATCAGAGGAACATCCCTTTCTGAAATGCAATTTTCAGTTTTCTGTAATAATATTGCCACTGAACTATTCTTCATTCTCGGTCTACAGTACCTCATTGGACTCTTGTTCAGAGCCTTCCTTATCTTCTTCACAAACCAATGCCTTTCTGTTCTGCCAAAGTGAACTAATGAAAGAACACAAACATGATGTAAATCTTCTACCTTTCATCCTTTATGGCATGACTCTGCTTCAAACACCCTCCTGAGATCAGTATGAAAGCATTTACTTGTACTTGTGGCAATCAATACATAATAAACTTTTTTTCCTTTTTTTTTTTTTTTTTGGTGGGAGTGGTTTATATGCCTATCATGTCCTCCCGTGTATAAGACCCTAGGGAGAGCAGTGCTTGTGATCAGAAAGCACCAGGCCGCATGCATGCACCTGGTCCATAGAATCAACTCAAGCTGGAATCACTCTATTTCCTTTAACTACACCAGGGAGGTGGACAGTCCTCAGATGACTCACTAATGGAAACTTCGAAGACTTAGTTTAGGATATATGACTGCCTTCTAATGAAGAAGAAAATATTTAAAAATTGTTTGAATTGCCTGGAAAATTACCCCAAATATTTTTATCTGAAATGGAGGGAAACTGAAAGTAGGTCTACATGAAACCTTTTCCAAACCATTGTAGTGCAATGCACCACCTAAGTATTTCTCATGTCATACACTCAGAGGAGTTTGCTAGAGAGGCTGTCTCTAAATGTAGCTGGGAATTCCTCAGATGACAAAAGGATGGCATCATTTACAAATCATCCCACACCCTAGCTTCTCAAACAAACTGGAACTGGACAACAAGAACAAGCTTTCAGAAAACAAAAGCATCAAAGGAAAAAGGAAAGCTTATTTAGGCAGACTTGTCCTCTCCACCCATGAGAAAATTTTCAAATATAAATTGATGCCTAACTAAATCAATCACCCAAAACATCTACTGATAAGAATAAAAACTGGAACAAAATGGTAAACCTTAGTACATAAGTTTTGTCAGTCACATTGGGAATTTTCTGAACAAAAGGATCTCACACATGTGCCTATACACACACAGTTTGCAAAGAGAACAATTATTTTTTACACATATATAAGTTGTTCCTGACATAAAAGTAAAAAAAAAATCTCCAAATTTCCTATGAACTGTTCACGTCCTAAGAATCCCTTATGGACTACCTCTAATTCTAGAAAAATTCCCACCCTATCTATATGCCATAGTTTGACATACAAGTAAATATGTGGATAAACCTCATCCACATATTGAATATATTGAAAATATCATGAAATCTTCATGTAAGTTTTGTCAGTACCTGTTAGTAATATATGATGTTTTTTCAGGAAATATAGTCAAACAGTTTTGACCTTATTTAAGATTATTACAAAAATTATTTAATTGTAGAGCATGGAGGACCTTCTCATTTTAGAAATCAAGTCACTAAAGGTTGTGAGGTCTTCTCCCAATTTGGGAAATCTCCTTCCTTTCACAATACCCGGCTGCTAAACTACTATTAATCACCCAAAGAGAGATGTATAGTTTAATTATAACCTGAAGCAAAAATTCCATTATTTAGTTTTCCGTATTTGGAAAATAAGATGCTTAAGATGAGTGAATGTTAAGGATAATGCATAAATGAGCACTTTTCCTCACAGACACCTAAACTTGAGACTATACAAATGCTAAATTAACAAGAGAATGATAAAAAGGAAGTTACAGAATCCAGTTAGGCAATCAAATTCCATTGGTACTTACACAGTACTGAATGAAGTACTGTTATGTTATAGAGTTCCCTAATACATGGAGTGATGCTTTCTGAGGCCCACTTGACTTCACATTCCAGGATGTCTGGCTCTAGGTGAGTGATCACACCATCGTGATTATCTGGGTCATGAAGATCTTTTTTGTACAGTTCTGTGTATTCTTGCCACCTCTTCTTAATATCTTCTGCTTCTGTTAGGTCCATACCATTTCTGTCCTTTATCGAGCCCATCTTTGCATGAAATATTCCCTTGGTATCTCTAATTTTCTTGAAGAGATCTCTAGTCTTTCCCATTCTGTTGTTTTCCTCTATTTCTTTGCATTGATCACTGAGGAAGGCTTTCTTATCTCTCCTTGCTCTTCTTTGGAACTCTGCGTTCAGATGCTTATATATTTCTTTTTCTCCTTTGCTTTTCACTTCTCTTCTTTTCACAGCTATTTGTAAGGCCTCCCCAGACAGCCATTTTGCTTTTTTGCATTTCTTTTCCATGGGGATGGTCTTGATCCCTGTCTCCTGTACAATGTCACGAACCTCAATCCATAGTTCATCAGGCACTCTATCTATCAGATCTAGGCCCTTAAATCTATTTCTCACTTCCACTGTATAATCATAAGGGATTTGATTCAGATCATACCTGAATGCTCTAGTGGTTTTTCCCTACTTTCTTCAATTTAAGTCTGAATCTGGCAATAAGGAGTTCATGATCTGAGCCACAGTCAGCTCCTGGTCTTGTTTTGCTGACTGTATAGAGCTTTTCCATCTTTGACTGTAAAGAATATAATCAATCTGATTTCGGTGTTGACCATCTGGTGATGACCATGTGTAGAGTCTTCTCTTGTGTTGTTGGAAGAGGGTGTTTGCTATAACCAGTGAGTTCTCTTAGAAAAACTCTATTAGCCTTTGCCCTGTTTCATTCCGTATCCAAGGCCAAATTTGCCTGTTACTCCAGGGGTTTCTTGAAATCCTACTTTTGCATTTCAGTCCCCTATAATGAAAAGGACATCTTTTTGGAAAAGGACATCTTTTGGGGGCTCCAAAATCACTGCAGATGGTAACTGCAGCCATAAAATTAAAAGACGCTTACTCCTTGGAAGGAAAGTTATGACCAACCTAGATAACATATTCAAAAGCAGAGACATTACTTTGCCAGCAAAGGTCCGTCTAGTCAAGGCTATGCTTTCTTCCAGTAGTCATGTATGGATGTGAGAGTTGGACTGTGAAGGAAGCTGAGCACCGAAGAATTGATGCTTTTGAACTGTGGTGTTGGAGAAGACTCTTGAGAATCCCTTGGACTGCAAGGAGATCCAACTAGTCCATTCTAAAGATCAGTCCTGGGTGGTCTTTGGAAGGAATGATGCTAAAGCTGAAACTCCAGTACTTTGGCACCTCATGCGAAGAGTTGACTCATTGGAAAAGACTCTGATGCTGGGAGGGATTGGGGGCAGGAGGAGAAGAGGATGACAGAGGATGAGATGGCTGGATGGCATCACCGACTCGATGGACATGAGTTTGAGTGAACTCCGGGAGTTGGTGATGGACAGGGAGGCCTGGCATGCTGCTATTCATGGGGTCGCGAAGAGTCAGACACGACTGAGTGACTGAACTGAATACATGGAGTTATTCTCATAGAAGAAATAGAAGCATAAACAAACAGAACAAGTTCTGGCTTAGAAATATCATTTGTTTTGCTAATTACATACAAAAATCAACCTCTCATATAATGCTATTAATGAAGTGCTCAGTTGAGCAAAAACTACAATTAAAAATAAATACAAATCAGAATCCTTTTCAAGATGAGAAATGACAGTATCACAACAAGCTATTATTTATAAATATACAGAAATCACTACACCAATATGAAACCTTCCTGAGACTCAGAAGGCATGCCTCACTCTCTAAAAGAATATTACAAATAAGGAATTTCTGTACTATGAATTATCCTTCCTGATTCTGGCTATGCTATAACAAGCTTCCACAGATCTGCTGTTTGGGGGTGCCATGTTTGGAATTATTTTTTAAAGAAAACTATCTTGATCCTTTTTTTACTTTATCCCTATGGATTTCCCCACATAGCACAATCCCTAAATTCTGAAAACAGCAGAAGACACAAGATAAAAAGTCCAAAGACTCTCAAAATCTGCCCAAAGCATATTTTAAGATTTAGAGGGAAAAAAAAGACTTGTGCTATTTAAGTTGTTCCTGGTTTCTCTAAAAGAAATTCATTGCAAGGATTACATTTAAATCTAAAGGAGTCAGCTGAGCCTAGTTTCATGAGGTATGAAAATAGTACATGACTTGCTTTAAGAGTTGCACTAATATTCTCTGTTTAAACAGAAGGTCCAGGATATGACAAGGACACAAAATGATATCAAATCTCTTTTTTCCCCTACTTTTTAGCTACAGCTATTCCTATCATAATTCAAAAGAGTATTTTAGCCAGTTTGAAAATAGATGATTTGAGATTCTCAAAATATAAGAATCTAAGGAAATCATCCTCAAAGATAGTACCAATTAAATATATGGGATTCATCATATGCATTTTAGTGCATAAGTCCTATACAATAACAAAAATAATTTTGCTCTATAAAGGGAACTTCTTTATAACAGTGACTCTATAAGAAACCTTTAGGGATATTCCAGAACATTATCAATTTGGAAATAATAATGAAAATGTCCAAAATCCACATTTTGTGGGAAACTAAGACTCAGAGAGTATTATGATTTATCTGAACCACACAGCAAAATTAGGCTTAGAAAATAAGTTTTGCTTATTTGAGTTCCCCTTCTGTACCACTCAACTGCCTTCTATATTTCATCTGAGTAAAACTTTTCTATCAAAGAAGGAGAAATAAACAACAACAAAAATCAGTGTGTTCATCCAGTTGTAGGAAATAAATTTCTGAATAGTTACTAAGATGAGTGGTGCTATATTAGTAAACATTTGGGATGAAGTAGAGTTCAGTGGTCTTCCCTGGTGGCTCAGATGATAAGGAATCTGCCTGCAATATAGAAGAGCCAGGTTTGATCTCTGGATTGTGAAGACCCATCCCTTGGAGAAAGGAATGGCTAATCCCTCCAGTATTCTTGCCTGGAGAATTCCATGGATGAGGGCTCAGTGGTAGGATAAGATTAACTGAGGAATATTGAGATTTAAGATTTATTTGAGATTTTATTTGAGCAAAAATCAATTTGAATAGAGTAGAGTCAAACTGGAAGTGGTTAGGAGGCCCCATTGGCAGGGACTCAGAGAGAGGCTTTAAGAGTGAAAATGTAGAAGCAAAGAAAGGGATGATTGGCTGTAGCTTAAAGTCTGCTTAGCTATTTTCCTTGCTGTCCTTAGCAGTTTGATTTTGTAACCTTGAAGCATTTACAGGCTCAGATTTGGGTTTGCTTACTAAGGCCATTGCAAAATTAGAGTCCTATCAGTTAATGGCCTCTGTGTTTAATTAATTTAGCAGTGGATTAGAGGCAAAATAAAGGGACTTGAATCTGAGGAGGAATAAACTTATTTTCCAAAGAGTCATGTAACCTCTTTGGCCTTAATGTGAAAATGAAGAATGATGTCAGAGTCTACAAAAAGAGATGCCATGAGGAATACCTGTGGCAATTTACATAAGGCACAAGACCAGTACTACATGGGACATGTTTGCCATTGACGTGTTGTTACTAACTGCTCCTACCACAGCCACTCTTCTCCAGAGCACATCCTTCTTCCTTGCCCCATCCCTTATGCAGCTCCTAATTACCCTGGAGACTCGGTGCTATTGTAACACACTTAGGTATTCTTCCCACCTTGAAAGGACAAAGGCCAGTTAAGAGTCAGTCAAGGCCAAGGGCTTCCCTTGTGGCTCAGCTGGTAAAGAATCCACCTGTAATGTGGGAGACCTGGGTTCAATCGCTGGGTTGGGAAGATCCCCTAGAGAAGGGAAAGGCTACCCGCTCCAGTATTCTGGCCTGGAGAATTCCATGGACTATACAGACCATGAGGGGTCGCAAAGAGTCGAACACTGAGTGACTGAGTGACTTTCACTTCACTTCAAGGCCAAGGAAGAGAGACCTCACTGTGGTAGGTCCCTAGACTGAGATGACAGCGGGGGAATTTGCATTAGAAAGAATGGCTAAGTCAAAGTCAAAGTGTTAGTCACTCAGTCATGTCTAAGAACATAGTTGTTACTGCTTAGTTGCTAAGTCATGACTTTTGCGGCCTCGTGGACCCCATGGACTGTAGCCCACCAGGCTCCTCTGTCCATGGGATTTCTCAGGCAAGAAAACTGGAGTGGGTTGTCATTTCCTTCTCCGGGGGATCTTTCTGACCCAGGGATTGAACCCTCATCTCCCACATTGCAGGCGGATTCTTTACCACTTGAGCCACTAAAGTCTCTGCAGATTTTCAACACCCTTCTAGAATGAACCACTTTGCCTGAGTCATTTCATCTCTGAGGACCTTCACTACCTCATTTCTAAGAGAGGATGCAATAGATGGTTCAGAAAACCACGGTCTTTGGAGCCTCTTCAGGATCAGATGTAAAACCAGACTGGGTGGCATTTAAATATTTCCACAAATCTGACTCTCCTCCACCATCCACCTGGCATGTTAATCAGAATAGATCTTCTTTCCTATGTTTGACCTACTGTGAGTCTAGGTTAGACATTATTTGAACAAATGGTTTCATAACTGAGATGATGAGGTTGAGAATCAATAGATCTCTATGCCTATTTCTAGCTCAAAATTTCTATGACATCAAAAACACACCAATTTAATATGATGCTAAGTTTACTGAGGTGGCTGAAATTCTGATATTATTAAAAATCCATATCCTTCAAATTAGCAAAAAAAATCATCATAAGGCATATATTTTCATATACCAATATTAATAGTTACTAGCAACTCATTTTTGCTTCATTTATTCCATCAAGGGACCTAATTCAGGCAATTTACTCACCCAGTGGTTCGTGTACCTCAATATGATGACTAAAGTAACTCTATTCTTCATTTACTGACTAGGTATAAATATGAAATGAAATAGAAATAATGGTAGGTAATCAATCTGATAGCATTAAAAAAACCCATAATGACTAAAATTCAGTGATCCTAATGTGTTTAAGACGTAGAACTACAGCACTGACTATAAACAAGTGATCAATTAAATACAAAGATTAAAACTTTACCCACAGCTATTTTTTAGATATTTTTTAAAAATATTTTTCATGTTCAGAGTAGTATCAATAAGCTTAGAATATTAAAAAAAAAAAACCTTGATGATCATACAACCATTTTCTAAATTCTAATGATCAATAACTTGGGGCATAGGGAAGTAAGGTGCCCCGTCCTCAATCACACAATCACCTAGTAAATTTGACCCATATTTCATAATGCAAAGCAAATTTTCTTCCCATTTATCAATTATTTTATTAACATCTAAATATTTTAAGTTGGCATTCATTAAACTACTCTAAATAGTCACCATTATCCACTCCCTGAATGTTGGCAGAGAACAATTATGTTCTGAAAAACTGGAAAATATTTCTCAAGGAAAAAAAACAATAACCTTTTATAGAGATGCATTTGGTGTAGTCCAGCAATACCTTTGGGATACAGAACCTTCAATTAGAATTGAAGAAAGACTGAGTCTTACAACAAAGGAATGTAAAGTCAGAAAATGGGAGAATAGAATTTAAGTTCTTTACACAAATGAACTTCGCTAGCAATTTGCTATAGAAGAAAAGGAAAAACTGGGCTTTAATGTAGCCATAGCAACCTCCTATCTTAAACAATTTTTGAACTTAAGCATCCAAATGTTTTGCTTCTTCAGACTCTGCAGTCTTTATAATACACATAATGAGGTACGGGGAAGAAGCCACACTTTGTTCTTAAGCTTTAGGATTGTAAAAATGCACCTGAAAGATAGTGGATATTAAATCTCCTTACCCACGTGTTTCCCCACTACTTCAGCTGAGTTTTTATAAGCATTATAAAAGAATACAGAAGACTCAAGTTACTCGGGCTGGGTAGAGAGACCTAGGAATTCCTCCTCCTTTGTGCATCTGCAGAGCAGTGCACATACTACTGTTGCAACGTCAGCTCTCCAGTGCAGCATCCTCTGCTCTTTTCTCCTTCAATAACTGAGAACTTGGTGAACAGACAATTTATCTTATCTATTGTTGGCTTTGTAGTGGCTACAACAGTGTCTGCCGAAAAGGAGGTGTCTGGTCAATGTTTCAGAAACGTAGAAAAACAGAAGAAGCTAAAGAATTAAGATATTTTTACCAAGGAAAAAATAGTCTTTGGTCTAAAAAATTCTATATATAATTATAGCTAGAAACTATTTCTATTTTTATTTTGAACAAATCAAAAGTTATGAGTGTCCACAAATATTAAAAATATCCTTAAGATATGAGAACTCTTAAAATTGCTTTCTTTTAATGGCCAAAACTGGGAGCTTTTACTGTGCTGGTCAGAGTCTAATTTGCACATATTATTTAATTTAAAACATATAAAACACTTTTTAAATTTTTTTAAAAAGTTAATTTTAATTGGAGGCTAATTACTTTACAATATTGTAGTGGTTTTGCCATACATTGACATGAATCTACCACGGGTGTACATGTGTTCCCCATCCTGAACCCCTCTCCCACTTCCCTCCCCATCCCATTCCTCTGGGTCATCCCAGTGCACCAGCCCTGAGCACCCTGTGTCATGCATCGAACCTGGACTGGCTATCCATTTCACATATGATAATATACATATTTCAATGCTATTCTCCCAAATATCAGGCAAAAATGACATGGGGAAGCCAACAGAAAAAAAAATAAAGATACTATGAGAAAAATTACATCTTAAAATGCCTTTTAAATTAAAAAATTAAAAGTCTTCTGAATTTGCCAACCCCAAAAAAGGCCTTACGTACACTGCCAATTACACTTTGTCAAAGAAAAGTCATTTTTAATCTTTTAATTCTTAAAAATCTTATGAAATGTAATGACTAGAAATGAAAGCACATTGACTGATGCAGTAGGCTCTCAGCAAATACTTACTGAAAGACTGAATGGAAGAATAAATGAAAAAGTAGATAGATGGTAAACTCTAATAGGGTTTGCCTTTAGACTTGTATGAGTCACTCATTCAAGTCATTTAAAAGAGCCTTGATATAATACATTTCATTGAGATGTCAGTTTTCATTCCTGGTGACATTTCACTAACAATGTCTTCTGAAATTGTATAATATTCAATTACAGCTTACCTTTGCTTTAATATATGGAAGATTCTGTTGCCTTTAAAACTAAAAGGAAATATAGACAAGACCTTACAAAAGAAGCTTTAAACGAAAAAGCAACTGAAATGAGCAACAGTTAAGTATCAACTGGTTCTTAGCTCCTAGGTATGACCATATATATGATGTGTGCACTAACAACAGGAAATCATTTAATGAAGATGTATCTACAATTATTAAGTTTTATTGCATATGGCTTACTTTATTTTGAAGAAGAGAAGGACAATGTTTTATCTATATGTACTTTATAAACATCCATCCATTCATACATTCATCCATCATAAAGTATTTATTTGAAGGATTATTATATCCCAGTCTCAATATAATGTTCCAGATCATCTTCCTAAGCAACAGTCTTAAATCTTTAAACCTAACTTGAAATACTGATATTTTCAAGTATACTTTTCCTATTCCTTAGGAGAAAAAAAAAAATCCAAGCAAATTGATGGAGTATAGGAAATTAAGTAAGTATATCAATAATTGTATAATACAAGTTTTCTAAGTTTGAAAAATTTTTCAGAGAGTTTTTCTTTTTACTCCAATATATTCAAAAAGGAAAAACAGAGGAGGGAAAGATGAGGGAGAAGAAGGATAAAAGTAAGAGGATTTAGGGCACATACATTAAAATTCTCAAAAAGTGAAGATGTGATGCTGCTCCATTTATTTTTTAATGATATAACTAGTTTGTTAATTAAAACAACAAATTTTTTACACCAATGCATATAAAGAACAAATGACAAACTCTCCTTCTAAAATCAATGTCACCAATATAATTGCTATCTAGCCCAAGTCTCAAAATCACCACCAACAAACACCATTTTCTCACTGATAAAGCTAAGGTGTACCTAAAGACCAGCTATGTTTTTAAATTGGTGCTAGTAAAGTGAACCATTTTCTGTTTTCCCATTGGAAACTTTGCAGTATAACTGTGATATTTCTACTTTCTGTCAAACAATAAGAAAAAAAATTCTATAAAAATCTGGGGGCATATCTTTTCCTCTTTATTTTTTTTCTATGTTGCTAATTGTAAGTTGAAAGTGAAAGTCACTCTGTCATGTTCAACTCTTTGCAACCCCATGGACTATAGAGTCCCTGGAATTCTCCAGGCCAGAATACTGGAGTGGGTAGCCTTTTCCTTCTCCAGGGGATCTTCCCAACCCAGGGACCGAACCCAGATCTCCCGCATCACTGGAAGATTCTCTACCAGCTGAGCCGTAAGGGAAGCCTAAGTACGCGGTGTGTGTAGCCTATTCCTTCTCCAGAGGATCTTCCCGATCCAGGAATCGAACTGGGGTCTCCTGCATTTCAGGTGATGACCTTGAAATAGATTACAGAGGGATTTTAACCACTGTTTTTGGTGCTGTAAGTTACTTAAGGACAAAAGTAACTTTAATCACTAGTCCATATGCTATCATCTAACACAAGTTATAGAAAGATAATTGTGAATTATCATGTAGCAAACATTTAATGGCCTAGATACTAATCAATCAATCAAATACACTAATATAATCAAATCAAAAGGAAGCTGAACATAGTTTCTAACAATAATAATAATGATCTCATAATTTAGAAAGTAACAACCTAATAATCTTATATCTAATAAGGAAATAGTCTAATAATCAAATGTCTAGCAATAATCTATTGTCTAATAATTTTATGACAAGTAAGGGGAAAAAGAAGTGTAAACAAATAATTATCATGACACAGATGAGAAGTGACCAAGAATAAATCTGGAAAAAGTTTCCCACAATACGCTTTTGAGGGCTGAAGCCATGCTAAAGGCCATGAGGCTTAAGAGGTTCAGTTTCCTGTGATGATATATGCTCTTTACTAAAGCAAGCATGTCAGACTATCATTTCTGATGACAATAAGAAGAAGTCTAACCTAAATTCCCTGCCCCGACTTTATATTCACAAACAAAGTGCAGGTTCATAATTTGTACTACCAAATATATTTTTAAAATGAAGCAAAAGCATTGACTGGCAGATTCAGGTATTAACATTTGTACTCTTGATAGTCATATTTCTCACTGTAATGTGTTGGGATTTGGGTCTTGTCTCTTGTGAGTCTGGTTAGTGTGGATCACATCCTGCTCACTATTAGTAGATTGGTAATATTAATATTCTAAATTTGAAAAGCTGAAGACAAAGGTAATGCCAGCCCATGCTAAGAAATAAATCACTGCACTACCTTTGTCAATATGATTTCATCACATGTTTACATGTATAGGCAACATGCTTTACTAGAAAGAGCTGGAGGCCTACAGATAAAGCCTGGGTTCAAATTCCTCCTCATCAATATTAGCCGTGTGATTCCAGGCAGATAGATTGTCAATACCCTGGTCAAAAAAACAAAAATAGTGGTTAAAATCCCTCTGCAATCTGTTTCAAGGTCATTATTAACATAAAATAAACAATGGATATCAAAGGTCTTTGAAAACTGCAAAGCACTAATATGTAAGATGTTATTACTGCCTTACTATCCTGCAAACAATCCATGCCAAATAATCCATTAGTGAAAGTATCATCATCATTTCCAAAGACATGAGAAAAAAATCAATATTACAATAAAGGCACAATTTACATATCCTCTGTTGTACTTCCCATATTGACAATTTCTTCCTACAGACCTGGAAAAATAAAACTCAAATATGTTCACTACTTTTAGAACTCTCCTTATTTTCAAAAGCTTACAGAATAAATGTAGTTCAGATTTGGTTGTTTTTGGCATATGACTATGCCAAAATGATGAAATGAGGTTAGAAAAGGGTTTCTAATTAAAGGTAAATATAAATTTAAGAAAACACAAAAATTTTAAAACAAAAAATGGCATTAGGTTAAGATCCCCCCTAAAAGAATGTTTTACCTTGAACATTTCTAATCCTCTAGTTAACATAAAGGAGAATATAGGTTTCTCTTTGCTAGAGAAACTGGATCTAGCTGATTAATTGGCCGAAATTATGATTGTTCAGTTCACAACTGAGTTATTAACATTTGTGGCAACACACTGAAATATCTTTTATTCTTTGTACCTAGGCCTTTTCTTCATTTTGAAAAGAGAGATGCAATAGCTTTCTATTTCAAGTTCTATCCTGGTACCTCTCCCTATTTACTTGTGTCACCCTTGAAAGACTGAAAACTTATGAAGGGAAGAAATCATATCTAAGTCATCCTTTTATCCTCCAACTATTAACTCAAAGTGGCACATAATAGGTGTTCATTAAATTTTGACCGAATAAATTAAGGAATAAACTAAGATATAATATTAGATGACTTTTCTTTAAAATCTAGTTCCTTTGTATTACATTAAAATTTAAACCTTGAATTTTAGCAATAAAGGTAACACATATTCTGTATAGTAGATTTATGTGCATTAAACCAGCTAGATTTGAAATTAGGAAATTAAACCAAGCTGCTTAAGTTGGTTCTATAGTCATATAGAAAGATGAATATATATATTTATTAATGTAATTCATTTATCAGTTCACTGAAAACCTTTTTTGAGCATCTACTGTGTTCTAATCATCATGCCCAGCAGCTGGGGTTGCAAAATCAGGCATATCTCAGGCATGAAAGGAAGTGAGTAGCTGATGAGGGAGAAAATCAACTAAAAATTCTAACAGAGATGTGTGCTGGCCCTGTACCAGCAGGAAGCTAAGTACAACTTGGGAGGAGGAGTTATATGGAAGGCTTCCTAGAGAGGTGATGCTTGAACTGAAGATTGACAAAAGAGCAAGAATTAACTTAAAACAAAGAAACAGGCAATCCAGACAGAGAGAAGTTGTGGCATTTACAGTTCTATAGGCAGAGAAAAGGCTGCATGCAGGAGAATGGCAGAAGATGACAAGAAACATGGAGAAAAAGAAGAGGGACCCCAGATGATGGATGTCTAAGGATTTATAAGGCATCTTCAGGGAAGAAGCAGTTGCATTAAATTTTTTCAAGGGGCTTAGAGCCTACTTAAAACAGATTAAGAGTAATAATATCTGAAGAGTATTTTATAAAAAAAGGAATTCTGATCATTAAATAGGTGAAGTAATTTTTAAAAAAGACACTTAATTCAGGATAACTTAGTAGTTATCTAAGCTCATGATCCAGTTTTATCAGATGTCTTAGTGGATAAGAGGAGGATAAGATGTGACTTAGAACTGTAAATTTTTCACAAGTTTTAAGACTAAGGAATTTTTTTTAATTAAATAAAAAAGTTTTGTCTCTCTGTGGAAGCCGTATCTCTAAATATATTTATCTCTGTCATTGAAACACCCATGTTAGAGTCAGTCAGCAATGCCATTATGAATGTCAATACTGGGCAGAGAGGAAAGAACAGTATTCACAGTTATTCCTGGTAGGCACAAGTCTCAGAATGAACAGGGCAGCCGTGCTCCAGCTGTCCTGTACATTTGCAGGGAGAACTCACCAGCAGTATAACAGGTGGAGTGAACAGCTGAACGTTGTGGGGTATTTTATAATATAGAACATATCAAAATTGCAAGTTGGCTTTGCAGTTGCTTATTATTACAACAAAGACATCAGTAACCATTTAAAAGAAGGTATAGCTAGGTGTCTGTTTTACTGATGTGATAAAGTTACTTTTTCATTGTTATAACTAATGGAATGTAAGTTATTTTGGGGGGATAATCAAACAGTCTAACATTAATCTGAATTTCAGCTCAGCATGACAATATACAAGTGGATCTACAGCAAGTTAGACAATCTTTTCCAAAGACTACAAAATTCAAATCACTTTATACAAAGGAGACTTTGAAAAGAAGTATGAATGAAAATGGAAAATTCAGCTAAATACCACAATTTCTACATCATTTTATAATTTTGTTTCTAAATGTCATCTCCTGGAAACTTGAGGAATCACAGACTAACTCATTTGATTTTTAACTGAACAGCATTATTTATTTATTATTTATAACCTTTTAATTTTGCTTCTCTAAGATAAAATAAAAAAGCCATCACTGAAAGGTTTTCTCCCCTCCCCAGCGTAATTGTCAAATAGAACAACAAATAATAGCTCGTAATAACAAGCAATAAAACAAGCAAAGATTTGAAAAACAGAGAAAAATTCTTTATGTTTAATGTAATTTAAGTCTTCTAAAGATACAGTTTCTCAGCCTGTCCAATGTCTGGGCCAATTACTATTAAGGGCAGTCATAACAGGGAATAAGGTCATCAAAACATATTGAATTAACTGTAAAATAAGACTATTATATATAAGAATCATAATTAGTTAATGGGTACTGTTTTTTCTCCTTTGGACTAATTATCTTTCTTTTTTCTTTTATATTTTATTATAGTTAGCATCATGCTGCTATTCCTGCAAGTCCTGAACAAGCATGGGATGTGAATATTATACTCCTAAATAAATGAATTGCCTAATTTCCTGTGACCATCTATACATACTCCATCTTCAAAAGTTATATCCATATCCTATCATAAAGGAGACAGAAGCCTTCTCTCCAGTATGCATGGCATTTCTGGACAATGCAACTGTGGCCCTGGCACTTATTTCCATGAAGAAAGTCTTTGCCATTCTCTGGCATTCATCATTTGACAAAAGCAACTATTTTTTTTATCAGTCAGCTCTTACTGATCTTACTAGCAGTGACCGTGGAATCCTTAAGGGCCCATTAAATTGCTGAAGAAGGAAGCTAAGATGAAGGACCTGCCACCCCAAATTCATGTGCTACTTGGCCTAGCTATCACTACCCTAGTACAAGCTGTAGGTAAAAAAGCAGATTGCCCACAGTTATGTACATGTGAAATCCGGCCCTGGTTTACACCTCGATCCATTTATATGGAGGCATCTACAGTGGATTGTAATGATTTAGGTCTTTCAAATTTCCCAGCCAGACTGCCTGCTGACACACAGATTCTGCTACTACAGACTAACAATATTGCAAAAATTGAATACTCCATAGACTTTCCAGTAAACCTTACTGGCCTGGACTTATCTCAAAACAATTTATCTTCAGTCACCAACATTAATGTAAAAAAGATGCCTCAGCTTCTTTCTGTATACCTAGAAGAAAACAAACTTACTGAGCTGCCTGAAAAATGTCTGTCTGGACTAAGCAACTTACAAGAACTCTATATTAATCACAACTTGCTTTCTACAATTTCACCAGGAGCCTTTATTGGCCTACATAATCTTCTTCGACTTCATCTCAATTCAAACAGATTGCAGATGATCAACAGTAAGTGGTTTGAGGCTCTTCCCAATCTGGAGATTCTGATGATTGGGGAAAATCCAATCATCAGAATCAAAGATATGAACTTTAAGCCTCTTATCAATCTTCGCAGCCTGGTTATAGCTGGTATAAACCTCACAGAAATACCAGATAACGCCTTGGTTGGACTTGAAAACTTAGAAAGCATCTCTTTTTATGACAACAGGCTCATTAAAGTGCCCAATGTTGCTCTTCAAAAAGCAGTAAACCTCAAATTTTTGGATCTAAATAAAAATCCCATTAACAGAATACGGAGGGGAGATTTTAGCAATATGCTACACTTAAAAGAGTTGGGAATAAACAATATGCCTGAGCTGATTTCCATCGACAGTCTTGCTGTGGATAACTTACCAGATTTAAGAAAAATAGAAGCTACTAACAACCCCAGGTTGTCTTACATTCACCCAAATGCATTTTTCCGGCTGCCCAAGCTGGAATCACTTATGCTTAACAGCAATGCCCTTAGTGCCCTGTACCAGGGTACAGTTGAATCTCTGCCAAACCTCAAGGAAATCAGCATACACAGCAATCCTATCAGGTGTGACTGTGTCATCCGTTGGATTAATATGAACAAAACCAACATTCGATTTATGGAGCCAGAGTCACTGTTTTGTGTGGACCCGCCCGAATTCCAAGGCCAGAATGTGCGGCAGGTGCATTTTAGGGAAATGATGGAAATCTGTCTCCCTCTTATAGCTCCTGAGAGTTTTCCTTCCAACCTGGATTTAGAAGCTGGGAGTTATGTTTCCTTACACTGTAGAGCTACTGCAGAGCCACAGCCTGAAATCTACTGGATAACACCTTCTGGTAAAAAACTCTTGCCTAATACTCTGACAGATAAGTTCTATGTCCATTCTGAAGGCACACTTGACATAAGCAGCATCACCCCAGCAGAAGGGGGTTTGTATACCTGCATAGCAACTAACCTGGTGGGTGCTGACTTAAAGTCTGTTATGATCAAAGTGGATGGCTCTCTTCCCCAGGATAACAATGGATCCTTGAATATTAAAATAAAAGATGTTCAGGCCCATTCAGTTCTGGTGTCTTGGAAAGCAAGTTCTAAAATTCTCAAATCCAGTATTAAGTGGACAGCCTTTGTCAAGGCTGAGAATTCCCATGCTGCCCAAAGTGCACGAATACCATCTGATGTCAAGGTGTATAATCTTACTCATCTGAACCCAGCAACTGAGTATAAGATTTGTATTGATATCCCCACCATCTATCAAAAAAGCAGAAAACAATGTGTAAATGTCACCACAAAAGGTTTGGACCCTGATCAAAAAAAGTATGAAAAGAATAACACCACAACATTTATGGCTTGCCTTGGAGGCTCTCTGGGGATTATTGGTGTGATATGTCTTTTCAGCCTCCTCTCTCAAGAAGTCAACTGTGATGGACATAACTATGTAAGGAATTACTTACAGAAACCAACCTTTGCATTCAGTGAGCTTTACCCTCCTCTGATCAACCTCTGGGAAACAGGCAAGGAAAAAGGTACAGCACTGGAAGTAAAAGCAACTGTTATAGGTGTGCCAACTAACATGTCCTAAAAACAACCAACTAAATCTACTTCAAGGAAAAACTCAAGACGGTGGCTGTACTTAAAAAAAAAAAAAAGGCAGAGAAATATTACTTTGCAGAAAGAAGTTTAAGCTTCACCAGTGCTGCTCCTGACCAATGGACATATGTACAAGTTTGGCATTTTAATTAACTGGCTTCAAAGGGTACTGTGGCAACCAAATAAATCCATTTTCTAGAACTTTCATGTAACTTTTCTGTCTGGACTACAGTTAAAGTGGACAAAAACATTTCTGTATTTTTTTTAAGTATATAAGAATAGTTGAACTGAGCAATACCTCCTCCTGTGTTGTATTACACATATTAGCCACGAGTTTTTGCAGTGACCCGATAAACTTGAATTGACACGTGGTGTAATAAAATGGACAAATTCTGTAGAGTAGACACAGTGAGTATGTGGACCTCTTTTATAAGGAAAAATACATTTTGGATTAAAATCAGTTGCTTTTGTCTTGTTTTTGTTTCTAAATAAAGAATAATTTCTGGGAAATATCATCTGACCAGATATTTAAATGACAGTGTTTTCAAAAGTGTTTTTCTATATTGAAATTTGGAAGTCTAAGAGTAAGACACTTTTACTGGGTGTAACTACATGTTTATAATGCACAAAAATGGATCTTGGAAGGCACTTTATCAATACTGAACAGCAATAATGATATTGTACTTAACCCCTTATTGACAAAAACAAATTCTCTAGGAAATTATGTATTCACTTAAAGATTTTCTTAACAAGAAGCTTTTGGAGTTGCTGCTGCTGCTAAGTCACTTCAGTCGAATCTGACTCTGTGCAACCCCATAGACGGCAGCCCACCAGGCTCCTCTGTCCCTGAGATTCTCCAGGCAAGAACACTGGAGTGGGTTGCCATTGCCTTCTCCAATGCATGAAAGTGAAAAGTGAACGTGAAGTTGCTCAGTTGTGTCCAACTCGTAGCGACCCCATGGACTGCAGCCTACCAGGCTCCTCCACCCATGGGATTTTCCAGGCAAGAGTACTGGAGTGGGTTGCCATTGCCTTCTCTGAAGCTTTTGGAGTAGATTTAACTATTAGGTTCACGTAATATAAACCCAATATTTAAGGAACTGAAAGTCTTATTTTAATAATTGGCAGTAACTCAATATTAAGCTGCTTGCTTTGTAGAAAATATCACCAAATCTCAGTAGGACTTACCTAGGTGTAATTTTCAAATCTTGTTGTGATTGTAAACAGTTAATGACACTGCAATAACAAGCCAATAACCTAATACTCTTCTATATTGCAAATACAGCAAGAAAACAATATATTCTATATGACCCCCAAAGAAGAAGGTTTATATAATTGTGTAGCAACTTACCCAGTTGGTATGGACTTAAAGATAGTTATGATCAAAGTGGATGGTTCTTTATCCCAGGATAACAATAGATTTTAGAATTTTAGGAGACTACAATTTTCTGAGACTGGAATTTTTAAGTTTAATCTTAAGATATACAGAATTGATAGTAGAAGTTCCAGAGTTAAACAGAAATTTAAGAGGGCTGTTTTACTAATGAAAAGATTCTGAGACTAATTTAGAATAAAAGAAAAAAAAAAGTGCAGTTCTCTATGACAATGTTTAAGGCACCTAAAGGAATGCAGGTTAAAAAATCGAGAATCATTGAGATACTAATATTTGTAATTTAGAATCTTATAAAAAAAATACAAGAATTTTACCTGGAAAAAACTACCAAGATTTTTTAAGGCTTTAATCACATTTACAAACAAAAATCCATAGTTCTACACCCAAAAATTTATCTATGTACAAATAAAACATCCTGAAACTATTAAAAAAAAAAAAAAAACAAATCACCAACAGTAATATAAGCCTTACTTTCTATATGCAAATTTCTTATCTCTACAAGGCTTCCTTGTTAATTGCTACTTTAACTGTTCATCATCAATTGCTTAATCGTTCTTATAGAAGCTTCCTTCTTACTACCAACATGTCACTGGCCTGTAAACATTTCTAGCACTGAAGTCATATCAACATATTTGTTAACACTAGACATTTGCTTTTGTGATAGCACTAACAGTATCTAATTAAATCCAAGCTGTTAATGCAATACTTGAAAGTAATTGTTATGAATTCTTTAATACAAAAGGACAAACTGTGTTAATTTTACCACAAACAAAATATGAAACTTGCTAATTCAGTGTGTTTCCCAAACACAAATTTTACAACCTGATGAATCACTATCACAGAGAGGCTGACATTAGAATTTATCAGCAAGACATGCTCATACATCACAAGAGGTTTCAGCACTATGGACGGAGCTTTTTAAGAGCCAGGCTATTTATCAAAAATATAGGAGCTGAAATATGACCTGATAGGATGCAGGTACTGTATAGGTCAGCAAGAACTTGCTTAGGTACCTTGTATATGTCTATCTGCATGAAGAACTATAACAAACATATGGGGAAGCTGAGAATCCATTTCAAGCTACATTTTTCTTACAGAAATTGCAGTAAATAGGTACTCTGAATAGATACCTTACAGTGAGCACAGAAATGAAGTATTTATGTTACAGCTGAATAAATACAGATGCTCAAAGCAAATCATGATCCTATTTCCTTGCTCAAATTTTAATCTAAATTTCCAGTGGTGGGGAGGGGGAAGACATTTGCTTCAACAACAGAATGGCACTTCATACTCCCTATGTTACCTCCTAAAATTCACATAAAATTAACTAACCACTGAACAGAGTACTCAATGCATGTAACTTACAGTTTGGTGATACTATATGAATACAAATGAAAACTTTTCCTATAATACATAAAACTCCAAAGTTTATATCTCTATGGATGCCAAATGGCCCCCTCACTTGGCATAAAGGAAAACATTTGTTAGAAAAAAAATAATTTATAAATTACACTACAAAATAAATCCCAATTTTTGGAAAACAAGAATGCCTAGTTGAATACAAAACTGCATACAAACAACGTGGTGTAAAATGTGTAACTGTCAACAAAGCCATGTAACAATATGTGACATATGACCAGTCATGTGTGACCATTTTGCTTTGCAAGAAATGAAATAGATTTATGATACATACATCAGTCCTTTAATACTTATCACAGTACTTAAATTTTATTCTAATTAGATTAAAAATTAAGCAAAATTACATAACAGTAAGCATAATTTCAAGATTATAATTCCTTAGTTTATTCATTTAAATATATTTGCTTTTGTTTATATTCAATATATATGTATTATATGGCTATTAGTCACTGGAAAAATAGAAGTGAACAGGACAAATTCACACCATTAAGGGGCTTCTATTCAGCTGGACTGCATTATGATAATGTATCACTGCTTTCAAAAATACATGTTAACTGTTACCTAGTGGAAACCCAGTTTCAATCCACACCTTCACAGAATGGTTATATTCAGAAAATCAATTTTTTTCATTTGGTCTAAAATGTTTTATTTATCACATGTTGATATAGGAACTTAATTCTATTATTGCTCTTAATACACATACACACTAGCCTAACACCATCCTCAGACTAGTTAACATCAAGATGCCTGTCTGCTTACCATAAATTATTTCAAAGCACAGAAACATAGATAACTATTATCTTTCCCCTATTCTCAACACAGATTAATTGCTCAAGAAATATGAGGAAGTTAAATTCAAGAAGGTAAATCTACCACTGCCAAAATGTTTATGTATTTTATGAGGAAGACCAACTGACCCTATCCACTCTTATAAAATCTTACCACAGCTATGAATAGCATTTTCATAGATTAGCCTTTTACATGAAAAATTAGAAGTGATAGGTGAATAACCAATAAAGCAAATAAAACAACTAAAATTATATATCTCCTTTAAAAAATGTTCTCACAGCTATCACAAGTAGCTGAAAAGAATTCTCATTGTATATGTAACTATCAAGAACATCTTTTGGTTCACCACAATGCTGACTTTCTAGGAGATGGGGAATTATTAATAGTAATTATATTGTGGCTACATGTTCTTTGATTCATCCTTTGTTTTTCTGTATCTCTGTAAATTTCCAAAACAAAATCTAACAAATAAGTAAAAAGTTTTTTTTTTTTCCAAAACATATGATTATCCTAGGCAATTTAGAATATCAAACACCCAAAATGGTCATTTGGGAATAAATCTAAACAGAAAGACTAAAATGATTTTCTCTTTAAATGTTAGTATTTTCACCCTTAGTTTTGCAGTCTTTAATCATTATAATCTTATTTTACCCCGACAGATGAATTGTCCATTAGGCTGTTGCTTAGGAGCATGGCAGTATTATACTACAAACAAATAGCCATGATTCGAAATCAAAAACAGCCTAGAATCAAAATGTTATAATCAGTATCATGGAGGTCTGGAAAAAGAAAGAATCTGACTCTAAACAATGCAACAATGACCACTTTTCTGTGTTAACTTGACAAGTGAGAACTTTATCTATTGTTAAGGCTGGCCACCAAATTAATTTATATTATTTCTCTGAGGCAAGGGAAAAATAAAACACTTTTTATCCACAGAAATACAATGGAAAAATCTGAGTTAATTTTTATTACCATGGTCTGTATATCCACTAAAGTATCCAAAATTAAAATAAAAATTTTAATTCCAATTAAAATATTAAAGTATTAACATACTATAAATTCCAATAAGTATTAAAATACAAAATTTAAAGAATAATAGTCTATTAAAATATAGATTATTACTAAAATCTGGCCTAAACATTCCATTAATGATATAGCAAAGGTCCTCTTGAATTGACTAAGAAGCATTCAGCATTCTCAAGTGAGAAGACACATGAAATTTGGAACCCATGTAAACGATACATTACCTTTTTATTCTTACTAAAAATAGACAAACCCATATAGACATGAATTTACTTACTCTAGTTCAGTTACACATACATCAGAGAACGCTTAGCTTATCTTCAGAAAAAGCCATAAGGTCAATATCAAATAAGGGGTTAGGTATATGACAGATACATTGATATAGCTTTCTCTTAGAAGTAACATGAGGTATTTAAGTAAGTAATGACTTAGGAACAAATTTATCACATATAACTTCAATATTAGTGTAATGTGGTCCAGAAAAACAAAGCATAAAAATATGAATTGTGGCTGACCTCAGCAAGTCTTCCAGAAGGATGAACTGTTCTGATATTTGAAGTTTGCATAGTGCTTAGTGTGTATATCTTTTCTAATTCTGATATATCTTCAAGAAACTAATAGAACTCTGTGACCATTTTAAGAAAAATCCAGCTTCTCGCTAAAACATATAGTTCAGTGTCTGAAGGTGTTGATTCAACATTCAGTTGTGATATTCATTTACAATGTTTACCAGCCTCTGGAACAAATAATGGAGTAAACCTTGGACATAAGTTGACCCTCCTAATCCTAGAATAGAGAGAATCAGACAGTAATAAAATAACCTCCCTGTCATCTGTGGTAACAGATTCAAGGTCGATAAAGACAAATAGTTCTTAAACCAACAGAGGTGTCATTATTACAGGAATATGATCAAAGAGCTTACCTTACCTGCAGTTCAAGAAGCAATGGTTAGAACTGGACACGGAACAACAGACTGGACCAAATTGGAAAAGGAGTACATCAAGGTTGTATACTGTCACCAGGCTTATTTACCTTACACGCAGAGTACATCATGTGAAATGCTCGGCCAGATGAAGCACAAGTTGGAATCAAGATTGTCGGGAGAAATACCAATAACTCAGATATGCAGATGATACCACCCTTACGGCAGAAAATGAGGAACTAAAGAGCTTCTTGATGAGAGTGAAAAGGCTGGCTTAAAACTGAACAGTCAAAAAATGAAGATTGTGGCAACTGATCCAATCACTTCCTGGCAAATAGATGGGGAAACAAGAGAAACAGTATCAGACTTTATTTTCTTGGGCTCAAAAATCACTGCAGATGGCAACTGCAGCCATGAAATTAATAGATGCTTGATCCTTGGAAGAGAAGCTATGACCAACCTAGACAGCAATTAAAAAGCAGAGACATTACTTAGCAAAGGTCCATATAGTCAAAATTATGGTTTTTCTAGTAGTCATGTATGGATGCAAGAGTTGGACCATAAAGTAAGCTGAGCACCAAACAATTGATGCTTTTGAACCGTGGCATTGGAAAACACTTGAAATTCCCTTTGACTGCAAGGAGATCCAACCAGTCCATCCTAAAGTAAATCAATTCTGAATTTTCACTGGAAGGACTGATGCTGAAGCTGAAACTCCAATACTCTGGCCACCTGATGTGAAGAACTGATTCATTGGAAAGACCCTGATGCTGGGAAAGATTGAAGGCAAGAGGAGAAGGGGATGACAGAGGATGAGGTGTTTGAATGGTATCACCAACTCGACAGATATGAGTCTGAGCAAGTTCCAGGAGCTGGCGATGGACAGGAAAGCCTGACATGCTATAGTCCATGGGATCTGCAAGGAGCCGGACATGACTAGTAACTGAACTGACTGATGTTCAAAGACACCAAAAGAGTTCTTCAGAAGAATACTATATAAACTTAAGTTCACTATCAAAACTTGGATTAAAGACAGATATCTCTGGTAAACATCCCTTTAATAATGATTACAAGGAGGAGTCAGTCATATGTTTAAGAAAAGAACCAAAAATCATGTCTAGAAATAACTTTTTAAGGTTTCTGGAATTCCCATCCCTGTTTCTTAGGTAGTTGCCAAAAAAACCAACATTCATATATTGATATGATTTTCATATTAAATTCCTTATTTTATCAGAGTTTAGAAAACATATTTATATATAAAATGTATTAATTTATAAGATTATGTGATTCTAACTAACCAACCCAAACCTGTGAGTATAAAAATAAGAACTCTTCAATAGAGAAAAGAATCCACCTGCAATGCGGGAGAACTGGGTTCAATTCCTGGGTTGGGAAAATCCCCTGGAGAAAGGAAAGGCCACCCACTCCAGTATTTTGGCCTGGAGAATTCCATGGACTTAAGTCCATGGTGTCACAGAGTTTGACACGACTGAGCAACTTTCACTTCACTCAATAGAGAAAAGATTAAACATAGGACAAAAATCATCTATTTCTTTCTCTATCAAAATCCTCATGTGCACACATTCATAGAGATTTAATAGGCTGCATTGAAAAATTCAGTTACATCAAAAACAACTGTGTCAGGGTAAGGGAAGTTAGGTTTTTCAAACAATGGATTACGTGCATCTCAGTCCAGGCTCAGGCCTGAAATCACAATGTAATGCTTGAGAGATTTTCCTGGCAAATATAACGTATAGCAACTAATGGAAATATCATTAATAACATTATTGCATTTGAACAGGTATACATCATAGTTCCTTGAGTAGCAAGGTAAAAACTAGAAAGGAATACTACTTACTGAATGGTGAATATGTACCAGACTAAAAATGTGCTATGGTCATAGTAAATCCACTCTGGATCTAAAGGAGAAGTGGTGTGGGGAAAAATGAACATTTCCCATCTTTCTGTGTATCACGCATACTGACGGATGGACAGGCTCACTCTCCTGCTGTGTCTCCATATTTGCGTTCCTCTGTCTCTGTCTCTCTCTCACACACACACGCACACACACATATTTACATTAATTCAATTTTCATGAAATACTTGTGGGTTCAGTGCTAACACTCCCATTTTATAAATCATTCTCAGAGAAGTAATTTTCTTTTCCAAGATAATAATGATATAGACCAGAAAAAAATAAACAAAAGACAAAATATCATAGAGTAACAGTCAGATACTCTTCTGGCATGCCATAACTCACAAAAAAAACTAAAAGGTGGTGTTTTAAGGAGGGACTATATATCAATAGTATACCAGATTCATTAATTGTGCTTATCATCTAACTATCTCCATAAATATATTCATTTTCATATTCCTATCACAGTTTTGCATGAACAATTGGTGTAAAGGGCTCAATTTGCCAACTGTGTTACTGCTTACCAAAGATAGACTGTGAGCACTGGTTTATCAACCACACATAGACAGACAAAAACCCAAAGACCTGTATATATTCTTATAAATTAAACTATTAAGTCAGCATATTCACTAAGTACTCACTGGCTGAAAGATACTTCTGTGACTTTTGTTGTTGCTTATTTGTTGCTAAGTCATGTCCTACTCTTTTGTGACCCCATGAACTACAGCCCGCCAGGCTCCCCTGTCCATGGGATTTCCCAGACAAGAATACTGGAGTGCATTGCCACTTCCTTCTCCAGGGGATCTTCCTGACCCTGGGATCAAACTCACATCTACTGCTTGGCAGGCAGAATATTTACCACTGAGCCACCTGCAAAGCCTGAAAGGTACTTTAGGGACTTATAAGACTTTCCTATAATTATTTCCATGCATCCATTTCATGATCCTATGTATAGTCCTCTTTTTCTATCCCATTACAGAAAAGTGCAGAATAGTCAGTTACCTGTGCTATCTGCTTTCTGACTCTAGCTTAGGTTTGTCATACATGATAACTCAGACGACACCAACCTTATGACAGAAAGTGAAGAGGAACTAAAGAGCCTCTTGATGAAAGTGAAAGAGGAGAGTGAAAAAGTTGGCCTAAAGCTCAACATTCAGAAAACGAAGATCATGGCATGTGGTCCCATCACTTCATGGCAAATAGATGGGGAAACAGTGGAAACAGTGTCAGACTTTATTTTTTGGGCTCCAAAATCACTGCAGATGGTGACTGCAGCCATGAAATTAACAGACGCTTACTCCTTGGAAGGAAAGTTATGACCAACCTAGACAGCATATTAAAAAGAAGAGCCATTACTTTGTCAACAAAGGTCTGTATAGTCAAGGCTATGGTTTTTCCAGTGGTCATGTATGGATGTGAGAATTGGACTGTGAAGAAGGCTGAGCGCCGAAGAATTGATGCTTTTGAACTGTGGTGTTGGAGAAGACTCTTGAGAGTCCCTTGGAGCGCAAGGAGATCCAACCAGTCCATTCTAAAGGAGATCAGTCCTGGGTTCTGTGGAAGGAATGATGCTAAAGCTGAAACTCCAGTACTTTGGCCACCTCATGCGAAGAGTTGACTCATTGGAAAAGACTCTGATGCTAAGAGGGATTGGAGGCAGGAGGAGAAGGGGACGACAGAGGATGAGACGGCTAGATGGCATCACCAACTCGATGGATGTGAGTCTGAGTGAAATCTGGGTGTTGGTGATGGACAGGGAGGCCTGGCATGCTGTGATTCATGGGGTCACAAAGAGTCGGACACAACTGAGCGACTAAACTGAACATAATTCTCACCTTGAAAGGAGGTACATATAGAATAAAGCTTAAGGGGTAAATCTTTTCAACTTTCTGCCAACATGCCCATCTTCATGTATATTAATGCCATAAACATCAGCAGCTTAGGGATTATAAGTAAATGGACTCTGACAGAGTTTAGTTTAGCTTTGCTGGACAACTTGTAGTCTATTACAAACCTCTGGTTCTGAGGAGTTCTAACATATGAATTAGGATTCATGAATTGGTTCTGAGGAGTGCTAATAAAGAATTTGTTCTAGAGGATTAAAAACTACTTAACATAGATTAGGTAACATGGATTGTTTGTTGATAAATGGGGCAGCAAAAAATATTAAGCAAAAACTTGAGACTATCAATTTTAACCATGAGATTAAAATCTTCAGATGTCCATTTATGAAGTGGATCTTCTGTATGTCCCAGTGGAAGAAATAAAATGATTCATTAAAAGAAGTGAACATTTGCATAGATTAGTGAGTTTCTATGGAATTAAATTGGCATGCAGATTTTATATGTGGAGAAGTATCTCAGAAATTTAATGAGTGCTAATTGTGCTTGCAAATATATCAAAGTCACTATGCTGAACCACGTTCTCATTCTACAGATACTACTCCATTTTGATTTTCTTTTTTAATGAATCATTTGTATGTAAGAACTCCTTTGCTACTATAACAATAGCAAAGTTTCTATACAGCGAAGGTGTGGCCCGTGTTTTCATTCATACATGAATCTTACCCATGCCCTCTTCATTACTGAGGATCGGCTATGTGCCAGACATGGTATTAGCTACTAGAGATGCAATATTGCCTATGATAGACAAATTCCCTGACATTATAAAGCTTATAGCCTATAGGTTGGAGAAGGAAATGGCAACCCACTCCAGCATTCTTGCCTGAAGAATCCTAGGGATGGAGGAGACTAGTGGGCTGCTGTCTATGGGGTTGCACAAAGTCAGACACAACTGAAGCAACTTAGCAGCAGCCTATAGGTAGATACCAACAAATGAATCTGGTAATTGCAATACAGGTTAATAACATTATGATAGGCATGGGGATATCTTACACATACGTTGGGTATGGATTATTATAAAGAAGGCAAGAAAGGGTTCTAACAACTGAAACTGCCTTTACACAATCTCCCAGTTAAAAAGCGGAGGAATGTTGGGAACAG
Source organism: Oryx dammah (assembly GCF_014754425.2). Classification (NCBI taxonomy): domain Eukaryota; kingdom Metazoa; phylum Chordata; class Mammalia; order Artiodactyla; family Bovidae; genus Oryx; species Oryx dammah. The sequence continues at coordinate 57,554,140 of NW_024070202.1, read as the reverse complement.
GCTAGGGACAGTGTAAAGATCACAACAGGCTGAGGATTTTGAATAGCAACAGCATGCTGAGTAGCTGGGTGAAAGTTCTAAGAAGGAAAAAAAGCTGGAGCTAGCTTCAAAAAGATAGATGAAGACATGGGTTAAAAAAAAAAAAATCAAACCTTATTTGGTACCAAACATGGTGGAAACTAATATTCTGGGGGGAAAAGCTTTGGCCAAATTTAAAACACCGGAACTAATTTCTAAAGTTACAAATGTTAGTTTTGCGTGTTTCACTCCTCTCTCTGTCTATAACAAAGCCACAGGTTCTCATCCAATGCCTTTCTTAGTCCTCCATCGTTGGGAATATTGAGAAGACGTGGGAAATAAAAGAGAAAAGGAAACAGAGATACAGGAACACTGTCTGTACTACTCCTCAGGTCTCCCTAATCTGAAACCATACATATACACATAGTGTCTCTCTCAAGACACAAGCAAATACTCAGGCACACAGTATGCATGTTCAGAGTAAGTACAGCCCATTAGATGCAAGGTATTCTATTTTCAGATATAAAAAAAAATACACCTTCTCTGACATTAACAAAGGGTAAAAATGTTACTCCAGATCTCCACTGTTTCCCTAAAGAGGAAATAAATGAAAGACAGTTTTGTACACAGAAACCCATGTAATGTAAAATTAGGGTTTATTTGTTTGAACTTAAGACCAATACAGTTCTATTTCCACTGTCAGGTATATTTCTCAGAAATTTCACAGATATGTTACATAGAGTTTAATAGGAATAAAAACAGATTTAGAAACACCAGGAAATAACAGTGGTCTCAATTCAATGGATTATGTTTTCTACCATATCATACATAGTTCTAACTGGATCTCATAGATATCACTTTCCTCAGATAATACAAAAAAGAATTACTCTCCTATATGTTTCGAATTGAGACCTTGAACTCAAAATACCTTAAAGTAAGAAAGAGCACTGTAGGTAGAAATACTGACCTACATGAATTGGACGCTCATTCTATAACTGAGCACTCTTAAGGAGAAAATTTTATGAAGATTGTCTAATACAAGTCTAATCTATATTACCATAAAAGTGAATTATGTCAATAAATTAAAGTTCAACCTTGAAGATGTACTTAAAATTTAAGAGGAGGTAAACATTAATAGATATAGACATAATAAATAAAAATATATACATTAGCATAAAATTTCAGAAATAGTTTTGGTGTTAAATTTTCTCAAAAAGGTTTTGGGGAACTGTGATACAAAGACTATTAAGTTAATTACTTTTCAATCCTTACATATCTTTTGTTTGAAAACTTTGTTGGAAGTTTATAACCTGAAAATGAAGGGAATATTCCAAATATAAAATAAAATGGGTAAAAACACATCTACCTTCCCATGATATTTTAAGTATTTCTGGATATGCCCAGAAAGACTTCCACAACACTCTGAAATGAGCTCCTAATTATGAAGAGTGCACCGACTCACCATGGTGAAGGTGTCTGTTTCATTTCACTCTGGTATGGTTAACAGAGAAGAGCCATAGCCTTTAAACAAATGATACTAAATAAGTGTAATGACAGAGCGATGTTTGTTTTATTGATAAGAGTAAACTCTGCCCCAGTGCTAGCCTGTAGTACTCAGGCCAACTGTCTTTCAGTGTGAATACTCATGCTGGGTAACAGTATGTATGTGGCTCAACACAAACTCTTATCTCATTCTGGAAAAAATAAGTCAAGTTTTAGTTTCACTGAAATCAGAAAGTATGAAATACTAGAAACTTTATGAGATCAGTAGCCCCAGATGTTAGAACTAAAGTTACAATCTTAAATGTATGAAGATATCACAAACCTCTGATTACATATTTGTCAAGTACTTTTTAAGACATAAGATATTTTCATGTGTAACATGAATTATATGTATTATGTATATTCTAGCATTTGAATATATCATCCACAGCTACTCTGATGTTATAAAAATTATGCTAACCTACTTTGATGAATTATTGGTCCCAGCAATGGAGATATTAAATAAAATTATCAAATTTGCAAATCCATTGCATCTTTCCCCTGATCCAAAGTGAACACTGTTAAAAACCTGTGGGCGCTTTCACAGTGGCAATGGGCTTATCAATAAAGATTTTTGCTATAGTGGGAAAAGCCAACCCTATGGAGTTTTTATATTAAACCTCTCCTAAATATCTCCTTGATTTGAAATCCTAAACTTATCATAATGTCACATTATTCTTTAAAATATTTTAAAGTACATAATTTTATACTATTTACCTTAATATGTTTTTATTACTAAAGTAACATGTAGTTATTATATAAAATCAAAAACTTCAGAAAAGAGAGCCCCATATTCATGTCTCCCTCTTAAAAAAACCTGTCATTCTATTTTTCATGAAGTTTATAGGATCTCTGACTCTACTACCTTCACTTTTAGTACAGACTAGAGGTGCCCAGACTGGAAAAGTGCCATGAACAACCTCCAGTCTCAGGATGAAAGATGACTTCACTGCTCACTCCATCATCTCCTCACCCAGCCCCCAAATCTCCCAATGATATGACTGACAGATGTTACCATCCTCCCTATATCAGTCCCTTATATACCAGCCTATTATATTTTTGTCAAGCTTTAGGAGTAAAAAGGTTTTTATGCTCATGTTCAACTGAGAATTCCCTTCTCTAGTTTTTATCAGTTTTATTTTAGGAAGCAAAAAAAGGAATGAATTTAATATATGTACTACAGGGCAGCCCCGCAAAGCTGATCATGCTATCATGTCCCTATGTGTTCTTTGCTCCACACTGAAGAAATCTATGCCTTTAAAGTTATTTAGGTCACTCTATTATGGAGATGATACAAGTTATTAAAGTCTCTCTTAAAATATAGTACCAGAAACAGAACATGACCATCTAGATGTCCTAGGCTATCTTCATTTAGTTGAGGAGCAGTATTGACAAAATTCCTGCATTAGTCTCAACTGAGAGCAGCACTGACTCTATGTAGACAAGGTTCATCATTTCTGATGCCAAGTCAGGTAGTTAGCAGCACCACCAATACACCATTGCCAGCATTTAGTAAATGCTAAGCCCTAGCAGTGGAGAAGGCAATGGCACCCCACTCCAGTACTCTTGCCTGGAATATCCCATGGATGGAGGAGCCTGGAAAGGTGCAGACCACGAGGTTGCTGAGGGTTGGATATGACTGAGCAACTTCACTTTCACTTTTAATTATCATGCATTGGAGAAGGAAATGGCAACCCACTCCAGTGTTCTTGGCTGGAGAATCCCAGGGACAGGAGAGCCTGGTGGGCTGCCGTCTATGGTGTCACACAAAGTCAGACACGACTGAAGTGACTTAGCAGCGGCAGCAGCAGCAAGCCCTAGCAGATGTATAAACTAATGAATTCCTAAGAGGAAGATAATATCAGCAGCCCAATTTCGTATATATGTGGGAACATTCAGGTTTAGAAAATTTAACTGACTTACCACGTCTTTTCTAGTAAGTTTTAATGGGCAATGGTGGGAGGGATTCAGTCTCCATGTAAAAGCAAACTGACAGATTGTCAGTTTGGTATTCAAAACCTGAAAGATGATGCTGTGAAAGTGCTGCACTCAATATGCTAGCAAATTTGGAAAACTCAGCAGTGGCCACAGGACTGGGAAAGGTCAGTTTTCATTTCAATCCCAAAGAAAGGCAATGCCAAAGAATGCTCAACTACTGAACAACTGCACTCATCTCACATGCTAGTAAGTAATGCTCAAAATTCTCCAAGCCAGGCTTCAGCAGTATGTGAACCATGAACTTCCAGATGTTCAAGCTGATTTTAGAAAGGCAGAGGAACCAGAGATCAAATTGCCAACATCTGCTGGATCATGGAAAAAGCAAGAGAGTTCCAGGAAAAAACATCTATTTCTGCTTTATTGACTATGCCAAAGCCTTTGACTGTGTGGATCACAATCAACTGTGGAAAATTCTGAAAGAGATGGGAATACCAGACCACCTGACATACCTCTTGAGAAATCTGTATGCAGGTCAGGAAGCAACAGTTAGAACTGGACATGGAAAAACAGACTGGTTCCAAATAGGAAAAGGAGTACATCAAGGCTGTATATTGTCACCCTGCTTATTTAACTTCTATGCAGAGTACATCATGAGAAACGCTGGGCTGGATGAAGCACAAGCTGGAATCAAGATTGCCGGGAGAAATATCAATAACCTCAGATATACAGATGACACCACCCCTATGGCAGAAAGTGAAGAGGAACTAAAAACCTATGGATGAAACTGAAAGAGGAGAGTGAAAAAGTTGGCTTAGAGCTCAACATTCAGCAACTAGGATCATGGCATCCGGTCCCATCACTTCATGGGAAATAGATGGGGAAACAGTGGAAACAGTGTCAGACTTTATATTTTTTGGGGGGGGGGCTCCAAAATCACTGCAGATGGTGACTGCAGTCATGAAATTAAAAGACACTTACTCCTTGGAAGGAAAGTTATGACCAACATAGATAGCATATTCAAAATTAGAGACATTACTTTGCCAACAAAGGTCTGTCTAGTCAAGGCTATGGTTTTTCCCGTAGTCATGTATGGATGTGAAAGTTGGACTGTGAAGAAAGCTGAGTGCCGAAGAATTGATGCTTTTGAAGTGTGGTGTTGGAGAAGACTCTTGAGAGTCCCTTGGACTGCAAGGAGATCCAACCAGTCCATTCTGAAGGAGATCAGTCCTGGGTGTTCATTGGAAGGACTGATGCTGAAGCTGAAACTCCAATATTTTGGCCACCTCATGTGAAGAGTTGACTCATTGGAAAAGACCCTGACACTGGGAGGGATTGAGGGCAGGAGGAGAAGGGGACGACAGAGGATGAGATGGCTGGATGGCATCACCAACTCAATGGACATAAGTTTGGGTAAACTCCGGGAGCTGGTGATGGACAGGGAGGCCTGGCGTGCTGCGATCATGGGGTCGCAAAGAGTCGGAGACGGCTGAGCTCCTGAACTGAAATGAACTGTAAACTTTGGAATTTATCATACAAACTGATATCATCTCTTAGATAAGAGTCACAAAGTAGGTAGTAAAAGTAAGTATTATGATAACTTAATTAACATCAGCAATTATCATGTCAAGTTAAAAGCAGTCACAACCTAAAAGTTGAGAGTTGTTTTACTCAGTGGAATTTTTAGGACTTTAAGCCTGGGAGACAGCCCCTCAAGTGACCCTGAGAGAACTGTTCTGAGGAGGTGGGGGAAGGGAGTCAAGTTATATAGAAGTTTGTAACAAAGGGCAAGTAGTCTGAGTATCAAAAGGGTTTTGTGAATTAAAGAAAACCAGATATCCCAAGTTAAGGAATTTAGCACTTTTCTATGTATAGGAAGATGCAGGAGCCTAGGCTCGCTGAAATTATGCCTTTTGTATATTCCTTTCACATGTATCTCAGCTGTCTGGGGCCAGCATCTTGTGTTTTTCACTTCCTGTGTTCCTCAGTGCTCACCATGGGGAGTGGCTGCAGCCTGGTGGCTGCCTCATCAGAGGTATTGTTCTCCTTCATGGATGTCCTTAGGGCTCAGAAAGTCACATTTGGAGGGTGAAAATCACTGAGGAATGTGAAATCTTTGTGTACTGATAAGGCAGGAGTACTGCACTTCTCAATCTTAAGAGCAGAAAATGAAGAATCACTGTAGTTAGAAATAGGATTTTATTGATAGCATACTTTTAGAAGTAAAACCTGACACAACCTAAGCAATTAAAAATATGAACAGAGCAAGTGTACCTCCTGAACGCCATGGTCATTAGAGAAACTGATAGAATTACAAGACTTTTAGTCACCACAAAAAAGACAATCCCCAAAACAAAACTAATGAAAGGTATTCTGACACATCATTATTATTTCATTGCTTAACTTACTTACAGTAATCTAACCCAATCATGAGTTAAGAGGATACTGAGTAAGAAATTATAGATGAGAATAAGTAAAGTTGCTTTTGTTTACCTATTGACTTCTAAACTTGTTTTTAACTGTGTTCCATATTAAAGTAAATATAATACATTATGACACACACATAAATAAAATGAAAGTTTCATGAAAATTTTAACTGTGCAAGTCAAACTCAGTATATTTTCTACTCTATTCTAGTTCTTTTTTTAATTAAAAAAATTGCTGAATGATTTTTAATTATTAATTGACTTTCAGTTCAGTTCAGTTCATTTCAGTCACTCAGTCATGTCCGACTCTTTGCAACCCCATGAATCACAGCACGCCAGGCCTCCTTGTCCATCACCAACTCCCAGAGTTTATTCAAATTCATGTCCATAGAGTCAGTAATGCCATCCAGCCATCTCATCCTCTGTCGTCTCCTTCTCCTCCTGCCCCCAACCCCTCCCAGCATCAGAGTCTTTTCCAATGAGTCAACTCTTCACATGAGGTGGCCAAAGTACTGGAGTTTCAGCTTTAGCATCAGTCCTCCCAATGAACACCCAGGACTGATCTCCTCTAGAATGGACTGGTTGGATCTCCTTGCAGTCCAAGGGACTCTCAGGAGTCTTCTCCAACACCACAGTTCAAAAGCATCAATTCTTTGGTGCTCAGCTTTCTTCACAGTCCAACTCACATCCATACATTACCACTGGAAAAACCATAGCCTTGACTAGACAGACCTTTGTTGGCAAAGGAATGTCTCTGCTTTTGAATATGCTATCTAGGTTGGTCATAACTTTCCTTCCAAGGAATAAGTGTCTATTAATTTCATGGCTGCAGTCACCATCTGCAGTGATTTTGGAGCCCCCCAAAATAAAGTCTGACACTGCTTCCATTGTTTCCCCATCTACTTCCCATGAAGTGATGGGACCAGATGCCATGATCTTCAGTTTCTGAATGTTGAGCTTTAAGTCAACCTTTTCACTCTCCTCTTTTACTTTCATCAAGAGGCTTATTTAGTTCCTCTTCACTTTCTGCCATAAGGGTGGTGTCATCTGCATACCTGAGGTTATTGATATTTCTCCCGGCAATCTTGATTCCAGCTTGTGCTTCATCCAGCCCAGCGTTTCTCATGATGCACTCTGCATAGAAGTTAAATAATCAGGGTGACAATATACAGCCTTGACATACTCCTTTTCCTAGTTGGAACCAGTCTGTTGTTCCATGTCCAGTTCTAACTATTGCTTCCTGACCTGCATATAGGTTTCTAAAGAGGCAGGTCAGGTGGTCTGGTATTCCCATTTTTTCCACAATTTATTGTGATCCACACAGTCAAAGGCTTTGGCATAGTCAATAAAGCAGAAATAGATATTTTTCTGGAACTCTCTTGCTTTTTCCATGATCCAGCGGATGTTGGCAATTTGATCTCTGGTTCCTCTGCCTTTTCTAAAACCAGCTGGAACATCTGGAAGTTCACAGTTCACATATTGCTGAAGCCTGGTTTGGAGAAATTTGAGCATTACTTTACTAGCGTGTGAGATGAGTGCAATTGTGTAGTAGTTTGAGCATTCTTTGGCATTGCCTTTCTTTGGGATTGGAATGAAAACAGACCTTTCCCAGTCCTGAGGCCACTGCTGAGTTTTCCAAATTTGGTGGCATATTGAGTGCAGCACTTTCACAGCATCATCTTTTACAATTTGAAATAGCTACCAATTGGTTATAATTTGCCATTGGAAAAACAGTAAACACCTACTAGTACCCATGGTTAGAAATAAGTCATAAATGAAGAATTATTATGGAATTGACATTTAGCTCCTCTTTTTATAGTTATTAGTTCAGTTTAATTTTATTTCTTCAGTCAAGATAATAAGGGAAAAGGAGAAGAGAGGAAAAGATGGCAACGGCAGCTATTGAAAGGTTACTATGGGAAGGGATTGAGGAGAGAAGGGCAGGTTACATATACATTTAGGCTCAGAAAATTTTAATAACTTGCCCAAGGAAGGGTTGGGCTTAAAACCTGAACCAAAGTTTGTAATTTTTACATGCATTAGAGAATAGTCTAGAGGAATATAGTTTATATTTCTAAAATGCATCTGTCTGATAATATTGTACAAAAACACTCTTAAAAAAATCTTAAAATATTTACATCAGTATCAAGTGAAGTGAAGTGAAGACGTGAAGTGAAGTCGCCTAGTCGTGTCCAACTCTTTGTGACCCCATGGACTGTAGCCTACTAGGCTCCTCCCTCCATGGGATTTTCCAGGCAAGAGTACTGGAGTGGGGTGCCATTGCCTTCTCCAGGGGATCTTCCTGACCCAGGGATTGAACCCGGGTCTCCCACATTGGAGGCAGACTCTACCATCTAAGCCACCAGGGAAGCCACCATTAAATCAGTATTTACCAGATAAACTTTATATGCTGCTGCTGCGTCGCTTCAATCGTGTCCAACTCTGTGTGACCCTATAGACGGGAGCCCACCAGGCTCCCCATCCCTGGGATTCTCCAGGCAAGAACACTAGAGTGGGTTGCCATTTCCTTCTCCAATACATGGAAGTGAAAAGTTAAAGTGAAGTTGATCAGTCGTGTCCGACTCCTAGTGACCCCATGGACTGCAGCCCACCAGGCTCCTCCACCCTTGGGATTTGCCAGGTAAGAGTACTGGAGTGGGAGATTTCTAAAAAAGAATGCATGCTGGTAGATTCCCTGGCTATCCCTGGGAATGTTTTCCTGAGTTCCATTCAAGAAGGAGTGGTACATTCATTTCCTAGCACTGCCACAAGAAAGTACCACACAGCCTTCTCCTCATTGTCTATACTCAAATCTTCCAGTTTCTCTTATGAAGTATCAGTCATTGGACCAATTTGATTACATCTGCAAAGACCTTATTTACATTTACAGGTACTGGGGTTAAGATTTAAATATATCTTTTCTAGGGACACAATTCAATCCACTACAAGCAGATAGAATGGATACATCTAGGATGTGAACTAATTAACTCTTGTGAAAATTTGAAAGTTGTAAAGATATAAGGGGTAGGTTCAACTTTGAATGGCAATAAGGTATGGGTAAAACACTGTGAAACTTAATCGGTTCTTGATAACTTTTACAACGGTATGACAAACATGCAAACGAAAATAAAGTTCAATTAATTTTCAAGAAGGATTCATTTTATGTTCAATTTATATTAATTATCATGCTAAAAGAGCCATTTAGATGCCTTATTTTTTTTTCTGTTTTAAGTAAGGAATTTTTAAAATCATTGTTTATTCAGTTGCTGATCATCCATTTCACCATTTCCTAATCATGGCAAAAAAAGATCTTAAGCGGGAATTAAAATTTTCCATCATGCAAAACAAAACTTATACAAAATACTGGCACGTAGCTTTATATACTTAGGAAGATCAATTTTTTTTTTTTTTCCATTTCACACTTTCAGACCACATTGCTCAAAGTAAGAAAAGGCAAATGTAATCAAGCTTGATAAGCCAAGACACAGGCAAATGATAGGAAAAAAAAATTTGATTTGAGGAGTAAAGATATTAAATTACCACCTCAATGCTGTGAATAATAAAAGCACAGAGTCAAAAGCAATTCAATTTCTTAAGACCAAGAGGTATTTCAACAGCTTTCCCAAAGATCAGAAGTCAGTGTTGAAATTTTGTGAGAACTTTAATATGAATAAGTTAAGAAATTATACTTTTAAAAATCTCACTTCGAAATACAGTTGGAAAACAGATAGATTCACTGCACCTTTGTATAAACCTACTTTAAAATACAAAAATGTACTCCATTCATTCTTTTCAATGTATTTGGTGAATGTGGATAATGTCATATTGCCTAGAGTAATCTTGATGCCTGTGTTCTGTTGGAGGAAACAGGATCCCTCTGGCTAAAGGTTTTCCTTTGCTTTTGTCTGTTCAGCACTAGCACAAGTAGGGTGACAGTCTCATAAAGAAAATACCCAAAAGCACTCACTTTACCCAGTGACTTGGCATCTCTCCAGCACTGATACTTCGTGCCCTACATTAACGGCTGGTGCCAGAGGACCAAAGAAAGAGGGAAATAGTGAGCCTCTCTGTTTATTTGTGGTAGGTACTTTTTATTACTTGGCAATATAATTCATTGCTCTTTATATAAATGCTAACCCTTCTTAAATTTTAATAGTCATCCATAAACAAACAAATGATATCACTTGCTCCAAGTTAGGTGTAACTTATAGATGGATAACTCTGCAAAGTGACTTGCAGTAAATTAAAATAGTCCAGAAGGAAAAGTGGAACATAGCTAGAAAAAGATGAGAGATAAGAGATAACTTATTTGTAAAACCCTTTAAGGCAAAAGAGAACTGCTTGCATCTATGTTTTAGGGGAAAAAAAATCTTGAAAGTTAGGATGCATTCAAGTACCACAAATATAGCAGAACATACCATTCTGCTAAATACATTTTAGCTGACATGATTTTAAAAATGGAACTCCATCGAAAACTTTATGTAAATTTCTATTTGGCTATTGTGAGGGGAAAAAAATGAATATGACGATCATTTGATGTCAAGTATTTCATGAAAAGAAAAGATAAATCTGGTATTTTCATCTTTTTCCTATTTACATTGTACACTGAAGAAGAATTTTTGGAACTGAGTTAATAAAAGGCTAAATTAAGACAGAATTTTAGTGCTCTGGGAACCTCAGCAGCACTATTACCCAAAGGCAAGAAGCCTAAATGATTCTATAAACAGGTAATAAACCATAACAATGGCCAGAGACTGGGCTAGGTTGGTATTTCTTTGTTCACTGGTATTTACTAAGAAATTAAAATGTTAAAAGCTTCAGGATATACAAAGATGAACCAGATATGTACTTGCCCTGCAAGAGTTTAGAAAATTATCTATGGTGAGAAAAACTATGCAGGAGGAAAGACAGGTAAGAAATACTACAGCAATTAAGTAGCTTCCAGATGTATTTGGTGAAAATTCCAAGATAATAGTAATTAAACTGATCCTGATATGCAAGATAACCATCTCCCTTATCTGAAAACTTGTTCTTTTGTAACAGAAGACACATAAAATAGTGCCTGCTCTCTTTATAAAAATAGCAATAAATCTTCATTTTCTACAATACAAAAATAATTTTTCCTCTGAATTAAAGTATCCTATTTTAAGCTGGGAAAAAAGAACACCTGTTAAGATATATTTCACCTGCTGAAATGCTTCATCTCACAATTCCCCAGCAAAAGGAAAAACTAGATAATTCTTTTATCTGACAAGATGGCCTTATGCTATTGACACTATTGCTTCAAAAACTGAAACTCTCATTTTATTTCTTCAGTAACCTTCTAGCTTCCTATTGTCTCATCTACTAAACACCAGGTACCGTTACAATTCAATTTCCTATTTTGTGATTTTATGTAGTACAATGGGCTTCCCAGGTGGTGTAGAGGTAAACAAGCTACCTGCCAATGTAAGAGACTCAAAGGACATGGGTTTGATTCTTGGGTCAGGAAGAGGCCCTGGAGTAGGAAAGGGCAACCCACTCCAGTTTCCATGCCTAGAAAATTGCATAGACAGAGAAGCCTGGCAGGCTGCAGTCCATGGGGTTGCAAAGAGTCAGACATAACTAAGCACGCACACATGCAAGTACAATGAACAGGAATAAAGAAAAAATAAAAGCAGAAAAAAGGAGGAAAAACATGAACAGAGCACATTAATGCTGAAAAAGTGAAATACAAGAGACCAAAAGGCAAGGTAAGAAAAAAGGCACCAAAAACAGGCAGAGTTGGAGGGAGAGAAGGAGACAGACTGAGACTTGGAACGTTGAGAGGACAAAGCCCTCTGTCCACTTGACGTGTTAGCTTATTTGTCCTAATTAAATGTTGGCTTTTCTCTGTTATCACCTGCTCCCCACTGCCCTTTAGAAAATTGGTTGGCAAAGGCAGATATGACACTAAGGGCAATGACCAAAGGCTAATACGAACCTTTTGGAAAGGATCACATATTCCTCAGCCCAAGTGGGTCAATACTAGAAGCTTTCTGTTTGTACATGCAATCTATAGGGTTCTGAAATATAAACAGAATTCAAAGTCATAGCTGCATGCCTTTCAAAGATACTAAACTTCACTTAATATTATAGATTTGCTGTTGGACAAACAGAAACTTGGAACACAACTGATGAGAAAGCTAAAATATATATAATTAATTGGGCAGGGTTGACATAAGTTAACAGGGGCAAGGCATTTTGGCCAGATGGCATTTTGCAATTTTGGAAATATTTGAACTTCTCACAAATGTTACAGGATGTGAGAACTGAAAATGCTTCCATCTGCCTAAATTAAAGGAACTATTGCTCTTCATTCATGCTAATGATGATTCTGTGCTGTTCTCCAAGTTATTAAAACTACTCGGCTACTTGAGAAGAAAAATTGTCCATTCTTCCCCTGAAAGGGTAATTTTAAAGACTCTTGGGTAAATGGCTGAGTGACAAAGCAAAGCAAAATTTAGTATCATTGAAGGAACAATTAGAAATTTTCTCTTATCTACTCTGCTTACAACAGAGGAATATATCTACTCCACATAGTATAGAACTTGGATGATAAAATGGAATAAGAATCATGGTGGGTAAAAAGTATGCCTTTTTATTGACATGTACACAGTACAACGGTGCCAGCATAGGACTAGCACTCAGATCTTCTGACTGTTACTCCAATAATCTCAACGCTGTGTACCAGTATCCATAAATTCTGACATATTTACTGAGAGGAAGCAAAAGAGAGAATATTAACTCAACTAATTTTTTTCTAGTGGTACTACTACATTCCAAATCTATACCACTAAGATTAAATGTTAAAGTCTTAGATATAATTAACTGACTAGAAATAATACTTTTTAAAAATGAGAATTTTGCTCCCTTATATACCTCCACACCCCCAAAAAGTTTGCTCAAAATATAATTTTGTCACAACTTTGCTAAATCACATACTGAACTTTCCAAGTGGAGTTAGTGCTAAAGAACCTGTGCGCCAGTGCAGGGGATGCGGGAGACACTGGGTCAATCCCTGCGTTGAGAAGACGCCTTGGAGGAGGCATGACAACCCACTCCAGTATTCGTGCCTGAAGAACCCCATGGACAGAGGAGCCTGGCAGGCTGTGGTCCATATGGTCATAGAGTTGGACACAACTGAAGCAACTTAGTACTCACGCATACACATACGGTAAATTTTAAGTGCTGAAGCACACAGTATACTATGACTATGATTATACTGTTTCCTATACAGTTTTGGACTCCCTTCAGATAATGACTTTTTTTTTTTCAGTTACTTTATTTTCAATGTACCTAGAACATTTCATTCTCAAATTCTATACAGAACAATAAATCTGCTAACATCTCTTGCCTAATATAGTATCCATTCCATTCTCTGTATCATTGTGGGTTGATGTTTTCTTTTTATTCCTTATTGGTATTTTAGTGACATTTCAAGGAGAGAAGATAAATGCATGTGATCAATCAACCATATTTAACAAGGAACTAGAGATTGATTTTTAATGCCTGCATGCAACACTGAGATATTAACAGATGTTGGCAAATGCCAAGAGCCATGAAAGACGGAGTATCATTACAATAAGTAGGTATGGAAGAATTTACTGATTGCAAAAGGGTTTAGATTACTGAGGAAAATAAGAGATTTAAAAAAAAAAAAAAAGCCAGAACTTTCATCTTCATTTTTTCAAGAGAACAGTTTAGATTTTAGTTTAATATAAAATCTCATTATCTCCAAATTTTAGATTAACATTTCTCAAATTTTACAATGCTTATGACTCATCCTGGGAGCTTGTTAAACAATAGATTACATTTAAGTCTTCTTTTTTTACAAGCCCCCAGATGATACCAATGGTTTTGGCCTAAGAACTATACCCTGAGTAGCAAGTGTTTAGAAAGTATCATTTAATCTTGTCACAAAAAGGGTAGAAACTGGAGGAGATCTACTCAAACATGGAAATATATTCTTAGCACATTTCTTAAGTTTTCCAATCATGGTTCTGAACACAAGTTCTTTACTAGAGAAAGCACAATGCTGTCCATAGGAAGAGGAACAGGCATTGCAGGTCACTACTCACAATCCATGGTCAGCTTGACTCACACCTGACCAGTTTTTTGCACCAATTCAGTTATCAACAAATAGATTACATGCAGTCCTGGTAAGTGGTATGGCATGTGTGTCTCTGGTTCTATTCTGACACCAACCCCAACTGGCATTCTGCAATACATTTCAGTTCTGATGCTAATCACGTAAAATTAGCACAGACCCCACAAGTTAAGGACTTCAGGGCTCCACCAGACTGCTGTCATTTCAGAAGCCAGCCAGAACTGGGCTCCCAGGTCACTTGCATATCTGACCAAATAGACACAAATATGAGAGCTTCTAATGACCACCCTCAGGTTGGTCACTCTCTAGAGTGATTAAAAGAACTTAGAAAAGTGCTATACTTAATATAATTGTATAATAATGATAATACAAACCAGGCCATCCAAATAAAAAGAAACATGGGCTAAGGTCCTAAAAGGTCCCAAACACAGAGCTGCTCTGCTCTTTCCCCATTAAATCAGGCCATGTACCTTTCCAGCACATCAGTGAGTTCACCCACCAGGAAACTCCACTGACCACAGTGTCCAGGGGTTCTACCGGGTCATGTGATTTAATTCAATCTCTAGGGAAGCCAGATTAATGCCACATGGCACAAAGCCTTAATTTTACATTCTCATCATGTGGTTGGTCTTATCAGCTGAACAGCCCCTAACCTGATGCTATCAAGCAGTCCATCATCAGTCACTTTATCAACATAAACTTAGACGTGGTACAAAGGGCTCATGAATAACAAAGACCTTCCTATTTATCCATAACCCAAGACAAAAAACAGTCAAATCACTATACAACAGCTTCCATGTATTCTATTTGATAAGTTTCAGTGCATTCTCTTTTATCTTAAGATATAAATACATTCTTATTAGAAATGAGTTAAGAGAAAAAGTGAGGTGATAAAGACAAAAGTATTTTATTTTATTTATTTTTTTTTATGTTGCAGACATATATTTATTACATGTGAAATTTGCATTGCAGATATTATCTATTACATCTTAATTTCAAGGATTTTAAAGCATGTAGAATTTGGATTTTTGATTGTATATACATATATTTCTCATTTTAGACAACATCAACATATTTTGACATAGATATAGTCATAGATGAAGATATGCTACAAAATACAAAGCCACATCTGGCTGGTGGGCCCTGTATAATTTATAGCCTTCTGTTTTGGCTTGGTTGAATATTCTACTTATAATAATCTGAACAATTTTTACAAATTAAATAAATTGAGGTCTATTATTAAGTAAGTTGCTATATTTATGGAATATTTTTTAATGACAAATTCAAATATGTTTAATGTTTTCTCTTAGATTTCCCTTTAAAGAACTGTTAAGAGTTCAGTCTGGACTAAGTTATTTTTAATTTTTTAATGGTTTTATTTATTTATTTATTGGGTGTGCTAGTCTTGGTTGCTGTTCAGGCTTTTCTCTAGTCGTGGTAAGCGGGGGCTTCTCTTTGCAGTGGTTTCTTTGCAGCTAGCCAAGCACTGGCTCTAGAACGCATAGACTCAATAGTTGTGGTTCCCTGGCTCTAGAGCACAGGCTCAATAGCTGTGGTGCACAGGACTAAGCTGAGTCTTCCCAGATTGCGCTAGTGGTAAAGAACCTGCCTGTAAGTTCAGGAGACATAAGAGATGTGGGTTCAAAAAAGTATTTTAAAAACAGAATTCTAGTCTGGCTTTTAACCAACCTGGCAAAATGTACTTGACAAACCACCATGTCTTATTAAGTCTTAGTTTCCTCATGATATTAGAAAGAGATCGAATTGAATAATCTCCCTAGCACTTTATGACTTTAATATTATATAATCCCATGAGTTTACAAAATCTAGTTTATCCATTATGGAGTGATTTTGCTAGCTGCCAACAATATCACCTCCTAGGCTGGTCAAAATGAGAGCTACCAGGAACATCTTTGTGGTGATTATAGTGAAATGATATTCCAACAGTCATGTTAAATGATGGGGGGGAAAGGCTAGAGTATTGACCTACCCTGAGTGACATATTTTGCTAAACCCTATTCCATAAATTATCTTCTTCCTTAATTTAAAAAGCTAAAAATTAACCCTGTCAATGAATTATGCAGATTTAGGAACGCATTTATAATTTTCTATTAATAGGATTTTGTGTGCGTGTCTGCTCAGTCATGTCCGACTCTTGGTGACCTCATGGACTGCTGACAGCCGGACTCCACTGTCCATGGAAATTTTTCAAGTCAAGAAT
This sequence comes from Oryx dammah, assembly GCF_014754425.2. Classification (NCBI taxonomy): domain Eukaryota; kingdom Metazoa; phylum Chordata; class Mammalia; order Artiodactyla; family Bovidae; genus Oryx; species Oryx dammah. The sequence continues at coordinate 57,537,870 of NW_024070202.1, read as the reverse complement.
CCTGGAGTGGGTTGCCATTTCCTACTCTAGAGGATCTTCCTGACCCAGAGATCAAACACATGTCTCCTGCATTGGCAGGTGGATTCTTTAATACTCATCACCTGGGAAGCTTCAAGGACTTTACTGCAAACATTGTGGATTTGAAGTTAAATCCAAATTCCATACCCACCTGTGTCAAAGATAGAAAAATAATATGAGAATATTTAATTCACTGTAAATTAACAACATAAAATTATATAGAGTCCTGTAAACTTAATTATCAGTCTTTCTTCATCTGTCATTCTCTTTCCAACTCTAATAATTACTATTTGAACAGCAAATATCTTAATATTTGAAGTGAGAGACTCATGTATTATCTCTAATATCACAAGTACGACAAAGCTGTCTGTGAAATTCCAATAAATGGAATGATTTTCTACATATATTGAAGAAATCAGAAAATGTGCAACAAGCAGGGTTCATTTTGATATTTTTCCTTCCTGAACAATACAAGTAGATCACTACAATGAATGTCTATTGCAGATTTACAGGGGTTCAGTTGGAAAATAACTCATGTTAAACAAAGGTTCTCAACATCATTAACAGAGACTGAGAAAGTGGGCCAGCATGCGTGAGAGCATAAATCATAGAGGTCATGCGTGTTAATGAGAAAAAGAGCATTTATTAGCTTGCAATTTAAAATATAAAGCCCTTCTCCCTCAATGATTTAAAATGGAACAATATTCTATACCTGAGGACAGCAGAAGGCGGTGCCCTCAATTAGATGAACAACTCTCCTGGCCCCCAAACTTTTATTGTTGTCATTGAAATTTATCATTCTGATTTTATTTTTAGATTGCAACACTTTTGTTGCTGTGGACAGAGAGTAGAACATAACCTGTCCTATATTGGTGCCTACACTGGCAAGTTGTATATTTTAAGTTTTAATTAGAATTTGCTAAGTGCTAATTATTAAGCAGCTGAAACATCGTATTTCCTAACTTTTATGTGAGTTCCGATCAATGTTTATGTTTGAACGTTTATTTTGAGATCAAAGAAGACGGTAAAAAGTCTGCAAATATAATTTTATAAAATCAGAATGTCATTTAAAAGATGTCCATTATAAACTGTTCTTTTATTATACAAATGAGAAAAAAGCAAAAGCACTGACTTTAAAAAAAAGTGACATTATGTAATTAGGGTACTATATAATAACTTCTCAAATTATAAAGAAACAACTTACTTTTGTGATACATCCCCGACCTATTCCCACAACCTCTCCCTAGGCTAAACAAGTAGAGTAGATTACCATGACTGCAGACCACACAGCATTGACTCTTAGGTCAAAAACTTCAGGACTACATCCATGATATCGTGGGTTACCCTTAAAATTCTGAGAAGCCATTCCCTGTAAAAGGCCAAAATTGTTGAATTACATTTTTTAAAAGGAAAATAGAAATGCTCTATCCTGTCTACATTTAAAAATCTTACCTTGGATCATTTTACAAGTATTTATTTCTTTAAAATATATTTCCTTATTTGCATATTTCCTGTTCCACGATTTCAAATGAAAGCATTGTTTACAGATACTTCTGAGGTCAAGAGAAGGAATAATACCTTTAATGAAAATGACTCTCAGGACTGAAGGACAAAAAAGTAAACTGAAACCACACCCAATAACTTTCCCCAGGGCCTTTATGAGACTCAGGATATCTATCTTGCCATCCTCTGTGGGAAAATACACTATTTTTAAATGATAACAGGAGCAATCATGTTGTACCTTAGAGAGCAACCAACTGAGTTTATATTCAAAACTACTCTTATGAACAAACTAATGATGTAACGAAACCTTTAAAATAGCTTTATTTTATTCATTTTTTATTCTGACTTGCTTTGTAAAAATTTTTTATAAATTATTATTTAATTTTCAGCATGACAACTTGTACACTGCAACCTTGTCAAATGAGGAGACTTAGTTGTTGGACTAACAAAACCTCCATATGGTAAGAATTTTACTTGCAAAGCAAACCCACCATAGTTTGATTAAATCCACAACTTTTCCCAAAACTAGGAGCACAAATAACATTTCTCTAGGCATCCCCACTATCTGCCTTAAGAGACAATGTGCCAGTCTCCCTGAATAATTATTTCTTTTCACACAATATTTCTAAGTCAATACACAATGCAGTCACATTTAAATTTCAAGTTAGCAAATATTTATTTAGCGTCCATTTCCCAGACACAATAATAACTATAGTCTGACATCAGTATCCACAGGTTCTCCATCTGCAGATTCAACCAACTGCAGAACATATACTATGTTTCAGATCCATGGTTGCATCCCATGGATCAGGAAGCCAACTAAGAAACTTGGATGTTCACAAATTTTATATCCATGCAGTACGGAGGAACACGGAGAAGGCAATGGCACCCCACTCCAGTCCTCTGGCCTGGAAAATCCCATGGATGGAGGAGCCTGGTGGGCTACAGTCCATGGGGTCGCTGGGAGTAGGACACGACTGAGCGACTTCACTTTCACTTTTCACTTTTATGCATTGGAGAAGGAAATGGCAACCCACTCCAGTGTTCTTGCCTGGAGAATCCCAGAGACGGGGGAGCCTGGTGGGCTGCTGTCTGTGGGGTTGCACAGAGTCGGACACCACTGAAGCGACTTAGCAGCAGCAGCAGCAGTAGGGAGGAACAGGAACTACCACCACTACCCTCCCGCCCCACACCCTATACCAAGGGATAACTGTGCTGCGCTGGAATCATTGAGCAAGACAGATGACAATTTTTGCCCTCTTGGATCTTAGAGGTGAAAAACCACACAAAATGGGAGCTGGATATATTTAGAGAGTTTGCTAAGAGAAAAATCACACCTTCCATAGAGAAGTAGATCATAATGCTGACTGGTAAACTAGCTTAAATCAACTTGTCTACTCCTAGAATCACTTTCCTTTGTGCTACCATGGTTTTTACTCCTCTTCCCTCTCCTTACTATCCAAAATACTTACTGCTGCTTATTTGAGGGTTACTTAGGTAAATAAATGCACAGAGGGTGGAAGTTGTGGAGGACCAAATGTGTGTGAAATAACTGTAGACAAGAAACAATGAGGTGCTTTGAGAGGGGTGTTTCCCAAAGGCAACCGAGTCCTCTCAAGTGGGCTTTTGATTATTCATACACTAATACTGAACAGCAACATGAGCAAAACACAGCCCGCATGGGACTTAAAATCTTGCAAAGGCAAAAAAAAAAAAAAAAAAATTAACCACACCATCACTACCTATATAAACACAAACTGCAAGCAGTACTCTGAAGGCTAAATATGAGATCCTGTTTCAGAGGGGTCTGATCTGGACTTTGGGGGTGGGGAGCATGAGGATTCCCCTGGGAAAATGTAGTTTACCTTGGAATATTACAGCTGAATGGGCAGAATATTCCTAAATGAAAAGAACCTTCATTTACACAGCCTGTGTAAAGAGTTTACAGAAAGCCAGGCAGGGTCTACAAGTAAAGTATAAGGCACAGTATGGTTGGAGGGAAGGGAACTAACGGAAGTGCTGAAAAACACAGCTAAGGAAATAAATTCAGGCAAGCGTATCAAGCAAGACGGGAAACGCAGAGTTACAGATTTAAGTCTTACTCAGAAAGAAGTTGTTTTGCTAAAATATGCACAAGATGTCTGAAGGGAATACTAGCAGTGCCTCTGAAAAAAGGAACCAAGAGGCTGTAGAGGACCCAGGCAGGAAGGAGATTAGCTTTTCACTGGACAGCCTGCTGTGCCTTTTGAAATTTATCTTTGTTCCTTTATTACCTGTTTAAAAGAAAACAACGGTAAATATTTTGAAATCACTGGCTCTGTTAGGAAGAAATGATTAGTGGGAGGGTGAAAGCTAAGAGAACAAAGAGAAGCCTACCATAGTGGCATATGCAGGGTTAGGTGCCAGCCAGAGAATAAGATCACAATGAGAAACAGTCAACAATTCTTTCTAACAGATCGCATCATGAAGGTCAAGAAGGAAATCTGTCAAAAATGAATCCTAGGTCTCTGACTTGTACCTGTATAGATGGCAGTATCATTCACTCCAAGGAAGCATTAAAAGAGATTTGAATTGGAAGTCAGCTTTTCACGTGCTTACATCTGAGATGCTTTTAAGGAATCCAAACAGAAATGTCAAGTGTAGATACTGGGAGCTCAAAGAAAAAGCTGGGCTAAAGTCACACATTTGAACTATTAATATATTAACAATTATTAAGCCATGGGAATAAATGACATCAGCTAGAGCAATCCATGTTCTTTTAACACATAGCATTAAATTGAGAATATCTATTTTTTTTAATAATTAAATTTTAATAATATAAACTCCTCTTGGAAAAGTCTTATCAAAAGTAAAATGAAAAAAACAGATCTAGGTCTCTTGGGCAACACAAAATGAAACAGTGTATTGAGTCAGCATGGAACTGACTTTTTCGATGGCTGAATCTAATTATAAACAAGCCACAGATGGCAAATATCGACTTAAGTGTTCACATGAAAGGAATCACCTAGGATGGATACATGAATCAGTTGGACCACTCAAACTAGGACTTGCCAAATAAGGAGATATCAGAGGAATGGTGTGTCTCCTAGATGAGTTATTAAGTGAACTCTTCCACTCACTCTCAGGGTGTCAACTGAGCACCAGGCAAATGCCGAGTCTGCTAATCACAGACATTAAAACAATATTAAGGGACTGTAAGGATTACGAGCCACTTCTTATGAGAAAGCATAATTCTATGATGCAAAATCTGGGGAAGCAGGAGAAACAGTGTGTAAAACTACAGGCAATTAAAAATAAATTAATAAATAAAAACTTAATTCCAAAGGATGGCTTTGAAAAATGTACTATTAGAGCAAATGCCAATGGACAGCTGCTCTCTGGACATGCTGGCTCTAAAGTCATTCCAAGTCAAGTCAGAGTAGTTATTGAAAAGCACAGGAGCCAGAATAGTTGAGTTACTAGGAGATATTAAAGGAATACCAGTCAAAAATAATTTTTTAATAAAAAATTTAAAAAAGCAGAGGAATAGAAAAATAAAATGAAGAGAGGTTACAATGTGATATACCTACAAATGAGTTTAATGGCTAAAAATACCTTTCAGGTAACTAGAAATTTTTAAATTTTTAACTGACTACATAAAAGCCTTTTAATTCAAAATGAGTGGATCTGTACCATTCTGGTTACTATAACAAACCATTTTAAGAGAACTGGGAAAGCATGAGAACTGGAAGCATCGTGTCAATGTGTATGGGAAAAATCAGAAAATGTGCTGGTAATATTTATCTGTCCCAATGAAAAGAGCTCAATCCTATAGGTGGCTCCTGTGTATGCTTCCATTAGGCAGTTTCTGACTCCTCTCTTTTCTCTCCTGTTGTGAGTTCTAGACACCTCAGTCTCAATCTTGCCTTACTCTCAGGGACTGAAGTCACTTTGGAGGCCTTACCCATTCCTGGGCCCATCGTTTCCACTTTAGCAGATTTTGGGAAGCTTTTGAATGTGAAAGTGAAAGTGAAGTCACTCAGTTGTGTCTGACTCTTTGTGACCCCACGGACTATAGCCTATCAGGTTACTCCATCCATGGGATTTTCCAGGCAAGAGTGCTGGAGTGGACTGCCATTTCCTTCTCCAGGGGATCTTCCCGACCAGGAAATCGAACCCAGGAAGCGTTTATGGACCAGCAAATTAAGGACCTCTGAATACCTTCTCTTCCATAAAAGCAATTGAAACACAATTGCTAAAACACACTCTTTCAGAAATCTACAAATTAACCAAAGATTTGAAATAATCTGAGAAGCACCTACTGAACAAAAATGGATGAATCTTGCTAAGAAGAGTGAATTTAGTGGCATTTTAAACTGCCATTTTGGTAAGCAATCTGGTAGTTTCTGAAAAGGTTAAACACAGTTACACTATGACCCAGCAATTTCACTCCTAGGTATATACCCAGAAAGATGAAAACATATGTCTACACAAAAACCTGACACGAATGTTCATAGCAGCATGTTCATAATAGGCAAAAGGAGAAATAACCCATATCTCCACCAACTAACAAATGAATAAATAAAATATAGTATGTCTATACAATAGAATTTTATTTGGCAATAAAAAGAATGAAGTTCTGACACATACTTCAATATTAGGGACCTTGTAAAAGCATGCTGAGTAAAAGAAGTCAGTCATAACTGGTCAAATATTATAAGATACCATTTATATGACATAACTAGAATAGGCAAATCCATAGGAAAAACAAAAAACAAAAGTAGATTAGTCTGTGCTAGGGCTGTGGGGGAAACAAATAAGGAATGAATGCTAAAGAGTATGGGTTTCTCCTTGGGGTGATGAAAATGTTTTGAAATTACAGAGCAGTGATAACTGCCAAAGTTTGTGAATATACTAAATCCCACTGAATTACACATTTCAAAATGCTGAAATTTATAGTATAGGAATTGTATCTCAATAAAGTTATTTTTAAAAACATTTTAGTAGATGACAGCTTTCTCCTGGGGCTAAAATACCACTTAAAGAAGACATTTTAACATGAAAATGTGAAGATAATTCTGTATTTTTAGCTTAGCAGAAGTCACCTGACAGATTTATTGGCTTCCAACTTTATTCATTCTAGAAATTACATCTGCGAAAATAACCTCACAATTGGAAACAGCAGATATTGTGGGGGCAGCGGGGGTTGGGGGAGTGAGAGAGAGAGAATGTAGAGTGGTATTATTACTAAATGCTTATGTTGGTTTGTTTATTATCAAATGCTTACACTTAGTCATCAAACACATACAGTTGGTTTAACTGTTTCATGTGGAATAACAATGAATTCTCAAAGCAACTCTAGCCAGCTGGACAATTATTAACTCTATAGGAAAAATAAAACAAAGTTAACTAGGCCAAGGTCACAGATGTAGTCAATATTGGGGCTGAAATCTGAATCTAGCCTGACTGGTTCCAGAGCCTGTACATTTAACCTCATGCCATGCAGCTTCTGTAATAAGAACTTCTGAGCAGTATGTTAAAAGCAGTACAATAAGTAGTTATATTGTAAATCTGTATCTGTATCACAAACACAAAACACAGGGAGAATGAAAAGAAAAGAACCAAAACCAATTTCCTCATGCTTTATAAACAGGTTCTTATAGCTTGGGGTATAATTTCCAGTTAGAACATCACATGTAATTCAACTTTCACAGAAGGGAAGATGATTCTCTCTGAAACTGTTAATGACTTAGAGAGTGGTTCTAGTAATAAAAACACTGAGGATGCAGATACATGCAAAAGCTGAAGCTTTCTTCATGACAGGTAACCGCAGAAAACAAGAAATATATTTAAAATAATAAATTACTATTTATGAAATTTAAATAACTATTATAACAAAATTCATAAATTGTCAAATAGACATGTGAGTTGTCTACAATTGTTTCTAAGAAAAAAACAGGAGATCTCTTTATGCTCAAGGTTACTTTTCTCTAAGAGACTAGAAGGTGTAAACAACTAATTACTCTTCTATCTAAACCATCCAAACAACTCCTAGCTATTCTAATACTCCATGAAGAAACACACTGTCAGCTAACCAGTAAATCTGGGTCATGTCAGAAAGCCAAGCCTTAGCAGTATTTTAATTCACTTTTTATTTTCAGAACTACTTTGCATTTTTAATCCTATCACATCTGCCCTTGTCAAGTGGTAACTTTCAAGAAAATGTAAAATCTCATCCAGGACATGGAAAAGACACAGACAATGAACTCTTTTCAGGGTTAAATGTTAGTTAATACTTAAAATTGACTAATTTAATATTAAATTAAATATTAGCTAAATATTGACTATATTAGTTAAATGTTGACTAATATAGACACTTGGAGAAGGAAATGGCAACCCACTCCAATACTCTTGCCTGGAGAATTCCAAGGACAGAGGAGCCCAGTGGGCTACAATCCATAGGATCACAAAAGTCAGAGACAACTGTCGACTAACTTTCTTTCAATATAGACACTAATATTCAAGTCTGACAAAGGCACTGATATAAACCATGAGATGCATGCTCTCTGTTTCACATTTTTTAATAAGGCCTCTCATCACGTCTTCAAGTAATTCCTTAATTTCTCAAGCATGTTCAGAACACATGGTGTGTTCTCATCCCTGAGTGGTCAGTCCACCAGCCCTTGTTCTGACAGGCCCACAAACCTTCCCTCTGTAGCTGTACCCTTTCAGCACAGGCAAATGAACTTCCTGGCATTAAAAATACATTACCTGCTATTACCTTTAAGATCATGTAACAAACCATTCATCTTGACAGTGCCATCTTGGACCATACTTCTGACTGAGTCCTTAGGACTAGATCTGACAGACTTTTGCTTTATCTCGCTCTGCCCCTGGGGTGTCTTGGCATGTTTCAAACAGGAAACAGAGACAAGTCAAGAGAAGCAAGGTTTGGATATTTCCTGTGCTTTGTTTTACTATCAAATACACAAAATATTATTCATAATTAATTTTGCACTCGAAGTAACAAGAATACCTATATAAATATTTATGAATGTGTGTCTATAGACATGTGTATGTATAAATTCATTTTACGGCAGAAAAGTGTACTATCTATTTCAATAACTCTACCAATCTTTCTGGAGCTCAGTTTTCTCCTTGGGTCTCCTAGCAGATGACTTGAGATTACCTGTTCTGCTCAGCATCTGTAGGACCAGCTGTGCCATTTCATTAGGCACACTCCGTTCCTGATGCCTGAAGAGATGATAAACACTGATGGCTTTCATGTCTTAGGAAAAGCTATTTCCCACCAGAGAGCTGCTCTGTCTGCCTATGTTAGGGTCAGGATGTTACAGAGGAAACAGTCCCAGGGAGTCTTGAGCAATCTGGCCAGCTTTGCTGCTGTATAACAGGCAATGATTATAAGCACTTAAATACAGAACTTGAATTTTATTGATTTGCAGAATGCCTAGGTCATGTGTCAGAGAACCTCAGCATAGACTCAATCAGCATTTATTAGACTTAAATAATAATTGCAAGAGGAAAGGTCTCAGTTTTACTGACATTTACATGGGATAATGCAGGTAATTTTTCATACATTTCTCTAGATCTTTAAAATGTCTAGAAAGATCTAATAACTAGCTTGTATAAATATAGGTCACAGAGAACTAGGTTCAATAACCACACAAGGATTTAATCAGCAAAATCCAACATGTGAGAAACTTTACCTACAACAACTGACTTGGTTTCTTCAACACGTTAATTGTAAAGAGAGAGAGAGAAAGAGAAACTGACCAACCCATGGATTTTAAAATCTATGTAAAGAACATAAACAAAATTCAAAATGTGGATTTTTTTTTCTTTTTAGGATTCTGATTTGAACAAACTAAATGAAAAAAAACCTAAACAAATATCTATGAGGCAATCATGGAAACTTGAACACAATTTTTGATATTAAGGAATTACAACCAACATTTTAGAAGTGACAATGGTATGATGGCTATGTTTTGGTGACCTTATATTTTATAGATACAGATGGAAGTATTTACAAATAAAATAATTTCATGTCTGGGATTTGTTTTCAAATAATCTAGGAAGAAAGGAAGCAAGTGGAGTGATTGAAGGTTAGGTATTAAGTACTGACCCACCCCAGTATATTTATATTTACACCACTTGGCCTCTTAATTTTGCCTCAATTGAGCAAAGTGTGTTGCTTGTCCCACGCATTGCATGCTACACACATTCTATTACTGCAAGTATCACACATTAGTGTGGTTTGTTTCCCACGCTGGCAACTTTTTCTGCAGAAAATATTTTGGGAAAGTGAAAGTGAAAATTGCTACACAGAGTCATTTCTTCATCATCCTCGCTAATGAGGAGAATTCTAATGAGGAGAATTACCACTTCCTTAGTTTCAGCTCTGCCCCATAAAACTTTCGAGAAAAACACAGCATATGCTAGCAGGATGTTCTGTGTTCTTTATCCACCCCTCAGCTCCTCCCTACTAACAGACCATTATTTCATCTTCTCTGGGGTTTAATTACAAAAATCATCAATCCCTATCTTACTTTCTTCTAGTCCCACCTCTTCAATTTCTCTTTTTAAATTATAAAGCTTCTGCACAACAAAGGAAAACATAAGCAAACTGAAAAGACAGCCTTCCGAATGGGAGAAAATAATAGCAAATGAAGCAACTGACAAACAACTAATCTCAAAAATATACAAGCAACTCCTGCAGCTCAATTCCAGAAAAATAAACGACCCAATAAAAAAATGGGCCAAAGAACTAAATAGACATTTCTCCAAAGAAGACATACGGATGGCTAACAAACACATGAAAAGATGCTCAACATCACTCATTATTAGAGAAATGCAAATCAAAACCACAATGAGGTACCACTTCACACCAGTCAGAATGTCTGCGATCCAAAAATCTGCAAGCAATAAATGCTGGAGAGGGTGTGGAGAGAAGGGAACCCTCCTACACTGTTGGTGGGAATGCAAACTAGTACAGCCACTATGGAGAACAGTGTGGAGATTCCTTAAAAAACTGCAAATAGAAATGCCTTATGACCCAGCAATCCCACTGTTGGGCATACACACAGAGGAAACCAGAATTGAAAGAAACACATGTACCCCAATGTTCATCGCAGCACTGTTTATAATAGCCAGGACATGGAAACAACCTAGATGTCCTTCAGTAGATGAATGGATAAGAAAGCTGTGGTACATATACACAATGGAGTATTACTCAGCCATTAAAAAGAATACATTTGAATCAGCTCTGATGAGATGGATGAAACTGGAGCCAATTATACAGAGTGAAGTGAGCCAGAAAGAAAAACACCAATACAGTATACTAACACATATATATGGAATTTAGGAAGATGGCAATGATGACCCTGTATGCAGGACAGCAAAAAAGACACAGATGTGTATAGCAGACTTTTGGACTCAGAGGGAGAGGGAGAGGGTGTGATGATTCGAGAGAATGGCATTGAAACATGTATAATAACATGTAAGAATCGAAATGCCAGTCTATGTCTGATGCAGGATATGACACGCTTGGGGCTGACGCGCGGGGACGACCCAGAGAGATGTTGTGGGGAGGGGGGTGGGAGGGGGGTTCATGTTTGGGAACGCATGTACACCTGTGGTGGATTCATGTCAATCTATGCCAAAACCAATACAGAATTGTAAAGTAAAAATTAAAAATAAATAAATTAATTAAAAAAAAATTATTATCCATCACTACTGGATTGTGAGCTAACAAGTTTGGAACTGATTGCTCTTCTTAGTATCCCACGCTTAGCATGGTATCAAGTAAATAGTGGATAATGACAATAATTTTTAAAAATAATTTGAATGGATGGATACCAAGCTCCAAAGAAATATTCTATGTGTAACTTAAATGCGAAAACCTGCAGTTTTATTGTAAAGAATTCTGAAGGTCTTTACATAAACCAAAAGAGAATATATAATATTACGATAAGAAAAAAGAATCATATCTCTTCAAAAAGAGCATTTTATGTGTTTGGGAGTACTGCCTTATGACAAATAACTAGTTTTTCAAACTTTTTTCTTTAATGTCTTGTCAAAGCAATGTAGCGATGTCTAAAAGTCATGATGAATCTGGGAATATTAGAGCAGATTAATTTGCAAGTACTCAGACTTCTCTGTCATTAAAATGTCAATGCAAGGCATCATATCTAGTAAAGGTAGATTATTTGTGTTACAAAGTGTGACACCCTCTAACAATAAACACTATGCTACCATGTAGAATTAGTGCTGCAGTCTTATTTCCAGCATAATAAAGAGTCATTCTGATGAGTACTCTGAACCTTGTAACCTTTTGAACTGCTAAAGGATGTCTTGATTTGCAATATGAACTAAACTGCACCTAGTCTCTCTTACTAAGGATGGCAATCAACCAATTTATGTATAAACTCACTCATGACTAAGAGAAAATGTGGATTCTAGAACCATGCTATTTCTCTTTACCTACACTCTTCTTAGAAACTTAGTAAGAATGCCCAAAATTGCAAAGAAAACTGCTCAAACTTTTAAGAAATATCTATCAAATCCAGGGAAAAAATGTATTCACCTTTTAATGAGACCTATATATTTTCTTTATGGTGCTTGCACAGTAAGCATACAAATCTCCAAAAGTTACCAAGTCTAGGACACTATGAAAATCAATTTTTCATTGAATGACTGCTCATATCCATTCAGCATGAATTATTGCCTTATTAAGTACCAGAGACTTTTTCTCCCTAACTGTAGACCCCATTGTACCAAATCTAGTTAGATGAAGCAGAAACAAATTCATAATTCCTAACACTTGTTCAAATTTTTTGGACTGGAAACTGCACTGGAGACAGTCTTCTCATTTCATCACATTTTTCTCTCAGTCAGATTCATACTAACAAGGCTCTCATGTATCATTGCTTTTTGCTTTTTATGAAAAAGAAAAGAATCCCCACTAATTTCACAGTACAATGATTCATTCATTACTTAATCTTGTTTCTTAGTCTATTAAAATTAAAGATGCATATGCCCTGTTGTGCCACAGTATTATATTCAACAGTTGGCTAAATAACATGAAAAATGAAATTAAAACTATTCTACAATACCTTTAATGGATATTTTTAAAACCTTGCTGCCTTATCTTTCCTGATTTATCCTGGACTGAATAGCTGACTGCTTTTTTCTCACTGAGATTTTAAAAGTTCTGTTAGAAAGATAAATCACAGTTGGAAGCTTGGCATTAGCATTATTATCCACCATCTATATATTGTTTAGGATTTGTCCAATGAGACTTATAAGTACCACATTAGCAAACAGAATTTTCTTTTTAAAGTACAGTAACGAAAAAAACATCAAGAAAGTCCACACTTCAGCATGAAGAAAAGAAGTCTCTTTCTTATCACTCACGTTATTAAATCAGACTTTCAAATTAATTTCACAAAGAAGAAAAATTGTGGTGGTGGACCAACAAAGGTAACAGTATCTACAGAAAGGGATTTTAACTGGAATACAGAGCCTCATACTCTAAATGCTAGTTGTTGTGAACTATGGATAACCAATAAAGTGATCAGTAGCTGCTTTACTTCACTGTTCACTCAGGAGACTGTCCAGATGCAAATATCACTATAAATCAGTCATTATTAAAATTCTGTTGGTGCAAGAGATATATTTATAGACATATGGGCAATAATTCTACCTTCTTCTCCAGAGTCATGGTGAATACGGTCTGTTTCTGAATCTGTTTCAAGAAATAGAAGACTCCAAAATTTGTGATAACTGACTTTGTTTGTCTCATGCAAACAGAAACACACAATACGTAATTTTTGTGTCTAGGAATTAATTACATTCGCTATTCACAGCCCTTGGTATCTTTCATTAGTTTAAAAAAATGTATAGCCAGTACCTCTCCAAATATTTCTTTTGTCACATTTTTTCTTTCCTCTTTTTGGAATTCAGCTACATAATTACTAAATCTTTTCAGCATGTCCTTTATATCTTATTTGGTCTCTATTTTCCAAAGTTGTTTCCCTTTGTGCTCAAGGTAGATATTTCTTACTTATATTTTTTAGTTAGAATTTGCATTTGATTATTTTTTTTTAGAGTCCAGCTTTGTGGTGACATAGTCAATATTTTCATCTATTTTCTTATCATGTTAATGATAGCTACTTTAAAGTATGTATTTGACTTTTGTAATGTCATGATCATCTTTTGCTATTGCTTTATCCTTATTTGGCCATATTCCCTGGGCATTAATTGCAATTTTTCAAAGAATGCTAGACAGTAAACATAAAAACTATACAGTATAGTATCTCCCTAAAAATAAGATATGATATTTTTGCTGGCAAGTAAATAGAAGACTGAACATTACCTTGGATCCCTTTGAAGTTAGTATATTTCTAACTTACTCCTAAGGAAAAGCCTTTTCAGAGGATCCAATAAAAAGTTTGAGATATAATTAATCAGGACTTTTCCTTTCTGGTCCGGAAATCTAATTTTCAGGTCCTATGAAGCTACACGAATTCTGCTTGGTGTCTTGGGAGTCTCACTCTCCATACATGCACCAAGAAGTGAGTAAATACTTCAGAAAGATATTGTAAACTAAACACTAGGCTGCTTTCCCCTGTCTTTGCTTCCTTCTCTAGGACCAGAAGGTTCTGGCTTTCTCAGAGCCCTATACTTCAATGTTTGATCCCTAATACCAGTAACTTTGTTGCTCTGAGTCACTGTTTTCTATTCCTCCATGCTGCTCTCTGAGACTTTCTAAATGTTCTGGGAGGTAAAAAAAAAAAAAAAAAAAAATTGCTGAAAAGGCAGTGTTCACACATCTACCCTCATCTTTTCTCCACAACTTTGGATATCTTGGTTTTACTGCAGTGACTTCAAACAGGCTCTTCTTGTTATTTATCCTGTTATCTTTTGGTTCCTTTAGGCAGGAAGGAGAGATTAGTATCAACTCATCATCACAGCTGATAATGAAGTTCCTTCACAATTTTTTTTTTTAAATGAGAGGAAAATCTAAACTAGAAGGACTCTTAAAATTTTAAGTCTGTATGAACACTATGTAATGTAATTGCAGTACATTTAGAGAAAAAGTCAGATGATTCAATGCTATTAGCCCTGTATAACTACTATTTGCTGTGTAATTATAAGCAAGAGACATCACCTTTGGAGTTGAATTCACTTACATGCAAGTAAGGAATCCTTGTATTTCTTTATATATTTCATAGAATTAAGTGAGTGAATGACTTGCCTGGGTCCTGCCCCTTGATGACTTTTCACTAATAATTAACCTTAGAAACAAACTTATTTCACATCAATAAAGTTTAACTATATGTCTCACTATTTTCTTTTGTATAATCTACAAAGAGAAAAAAAAAAGATGGTAACAGTTCTCTGTGGTGTAGTGATAATAAATTTATCTGGAAAACAACTGCATATAGGTTGGTTATTCACTTTCAGTTCTTGTTATTGTTGTTGTTGCTCTCATATAAAAAAGTCTGGGGCACAGGGTTCTGTCTTTTTTATCTTTGTGTCCTCCCAGGACATGATATAGCGTGGGGAAATAATGAACGACTCCTCAAAAGAATAGGGCATAAATGTGTTTTATGAAAAGTAAAGAGGAAACAGAGACCTACAGTTCAAGATTCTAACCTTTAAGAAATTCACAGCAATATGAACTGGAATCTTACTTTCACCACCAAAGGCTAAAGCCACCCAGTTACCTGGTGACAGAAACTGAAATGTAGAGGCAGCACAACCTATTACAGCTTTTGGTTTTAGATATAATACTTATGGTGACTGACTCTGATTATAGAAGTAACTCAAAATCCATCTGCACATAATTTAAAGAACACTAGTAAGTCAAAACAAGAAAAATATTAAGCATACTCCTATTGCTTCAGGATAATATATCCAATATCAAGGCTGAATAATTAAGATATACTTAGTGCAATTTTTTCTCATATAAAATTGATACTATTCAAGATATATTTATGATTATCATTTTATTTCACTTAGCATTTAGTTGTACCATTTAAAAAAACTATCAGACAATCTTTAAAAGGACACTAGTAAATAGTCACATAGTAATGCATTACATCTGCCTGCTAATGCAGGAGATGGATCCCTGGGTGTGGAAGATCCTCTGGAGAAGGAAATGGCAACCCACTCCAGTATTCTTGCCTGGAAAATCCCATGGACAGAGGAGTCTGACAGGCTACAGTCCATGGGGTCCCAAGAGTAGGACATGACTTAGCAAAGAAACCATCACCACCAATCCATTAGATTAGAAGTCCCATATATTTTTTAATTCAATCACCACATTTTTCTTGGAAGTTACATTATTTCCAACAGATTACCACTTAGAAATAAGTGAAATATAAATTCTATTGTACACTAAATCTTTGTACAATATTTACTTCCATAAAATAACTTTCTAGAAGTTAATATTATTCTTAATGATATTGCTATACTCCTGTCTAGAAAAACTGTATCAGTTTAGTCTGGAGAATGTTTCAGACTAAAAAGAAAAGCAGATTTGCAATGAAACATTATTGTTTTAAGTTTAAAAGACAAAATTATGAAAAATACTTTGCACATACAAGATGTTCTATTCACAAAAAATGTTTTCTTACTCTTGAAAGGGTTTGATCTCTTGGGTCCCCGATACACTATGGGACAAAGTATCAAATAATTGTCCTATACTAATTCAGCCCAAAGCACTAAAAATAAAAAAAATGTACAAGTAGTTTAATATTTCATAATAATTTATAAAACAGATCACAGAAGCATGGAAACCACTTATTTTTCATTATGAGTAGTGAAACAGGTGTTTTCTTCCCCTCACACATCACTAAGTAGTATGCATATAAGACTTTTATCCTCTGGCAGATTTACCCTTCAATATACCAAATAAACTTGCAGTATATTTTAAAGTCCATAGAACTTTGAATGTCAAAACTCCTTACTGATAAGAACCACAAAATTGCTATCCTTAGAAATAATTAGGAATGGTCAGAACACAGTCTGTCTTATAGGTGGATTCTCTGTTGCGGCTGAAGGAATGGACTTTGGCAGAATGCTACAATTCGAAACAATTACTCAGGAGCATCTGTATTAGAGTTTTGCCAAATCAGTCTGTATCTCCTGGAGAAAATTGTTTTGAATTTCTCCTTACTATGAATAATCTTAAGCATTCATTAATGAAAACTGATTTTCCCCACATGATAGAACACACATCCCAAAGGGCGGAAAAGATAAAAGTTTATAAAGTAACACTTTATAAATGCACTTCATTTTTGAGAGAACATTCAATTACAGAATTTTAAGTTCCAAAAAATAAGGAAAAGCAAAATGGACGCACATTGTCTAGAAACTACTGGCTATTAAATGTGCATTAACTTGTTCTGTTACACAGTAGGACAAGCAGGGGGAAACCCAGCCTCCGCAACGACAACATTGAAAGACACTGCTGTCAGCACCACTTGTCAGAGTTTGCATGACGCTTCTAGACTGTGACTCTTCTCTGGTCCCCTACTCTATTTACAAAATGAACATCTTATTGTAGCTTTTTAACTATTCAAGAAGCAAACATGTGTTGTGGCACATAATTAGACAATTCTAAAAGGAATTTATAATTACTGCTGCCTTTCTTTTTTGTCAATAAGAACACATTCCAGTTTTTCCAGCTCTTCAAAGAGTTCTGATGACTGATAGGTATAGGAACATATACGCATGCACACACAATGTTGCATTCAATATAAACTCAATGCCAATGATAGACAGTCAATATGCAATTCATAAAGGTGAGATTTTTTAATTGTACAAGATGATCCATTATAGCACTTATGACTAAACACTATTCCCTTCATACAGAAGGTAGTGGCAATTGAGCTTGGAGGTAATGATGTGCTCCTAAAATCACTAAGTGTAATTTTAGCATGAAAAACTGTTATGAAATGCAAATTCAGCTTCTATCCAAAATGTTGATTTTTCAAATCACACTGCTTTCAGTTATTCAGGGCACTGCTGTATTCACAATGCTATACAATTCTTGTGTTATTTTTTCTAGACAGGTAAGGCGCCACACTGTGTATACATTTTCTCAAAGATCCACACATAGGTATGCTCCCTTGGATAATGTAGATACGAAGTAGAACTGTTAATTCCAGATTTCTTGAATTATCCAAAAGAAGAACAATGAAAAATTTATGTAGAGTAGAATCTAAGTCTTCATTTCAAACTATTCAGCCTGTGGATAACACAAAATCTAATGTGAAATGAGAAGTTAGTTTATCCTTTCTCCAACAGATATTTTGTAGATCCACATAAATTTATACTACCTATGAAATAAACATGACCAAAATTAAATTGAGATTATTTTCTTTTATCAGTGTATGCTTAATATCTATATTATAAATATTATAGTATCTATATTATAGAGTTAATCTCAGTGTAATAATGTAACTTTAAACATTCTAAACTCAGTCACTCAAAATTATAATTATTTTGAAATTTAAAATATTTCTGGAAGTATTCTACTAAGAAAGAGTATTTTCTGTTAATATTGCTGCTTGCAATGTTTATAATTTATAACTTTTATCTAATTCATGTGCTTTATTTGAGGAAATAAATATTTATTTGGTGATGTTTTGTAACTTCTCCAAATTAAGAAAACCCCCAGTCAGCAAAAAGTAACTCAATAAACAAGAAGGAAAAGAAGAAATTGTTGAAATGCTATAGGCTCTTTGTTTCTAAATTCCTTACTAATTAGCCATGAAGGTTTACATAAAGAAGTAAACTCTTAGACCAGCACTGTCTAATAGAAATTAAGATAATCCACATACTAATTTTAAGTTTTCTAATAACTATATTAAAAAATATAAAGAAACAAAATTATTTTTGATAATGTATTTCATTTGACCTGATATAAACAAAATGGTCACGTTAAAATGCAATCGGTATAAAATTTATTAATGAGATGTTTTATATTCCTTTGTTCATACTAAGTTTTCAAAGCTCAAAGCATATTTTAAACATGAAACATCTTAATTTGGACTAGTCATATTTCAGATGCTTTACAGCTAGTATTATCATATTGTACAATGCAGCTTTTAGGCTTTTGGTTCTTCATTTACTGAATAATATGACTTGTAAAGGGCCTTTATACACTCAGTTTTCAAAATTCTAAGCCTGGTTGAAACTTGTTAATGAAGAATGCAAAGTTCTTCCTCATCTCATAAATGTGCACAGATAAGATAAATCATTATTGGCTGGTGCACTGGGATGACCCAGAGAGAGGATATGGGGAGGGAGGTGGCAGGGGGGTTCAGGATTGGAAACTCATGCACACCCGTGGTGGATTCATGTCAGTGTATGGCAAAACCAATACAGTATTGTAAAGTAAATTAAAAACAAAAAGATAAATCATTATTAATTATCGCCAAACAAAACAGCAAGTTAACTAAAGTAAAATTTTACTTATATTCATGTAATTATATCATAATTATGGTTATATTATTACATTCATTCAAAAATTTTTAAAAGTTAGAAACAAAATAATAGAATTATCACATGTAGGAAAAATAATAAATTTCATTAACAAATCTCTGATTAGTGTTTTTGTTGAGATTTACACATATCAGAGTAGTCCGCTGAAATTTCCATATTCTACCTTTGAAATTTACAAAAAAGCAGCTTTTATTAACACTCATACTTAAATCATAAGACTTTTAAGGGTCCTATGGTAAGACACTTTGCTTATAAATAAGCCAAGCAAACCAGTGAAAATCTATAAACCACCTGGCTCATTATCACATATTAAGAGAACTTTGTCAAAAATGTAAGGACATTTAATTTGTTCATTAAATCAGAAGCAAGTCTATGAATTCATGGGCTAAATATGAGACTTTATGAAAAATAAAACTAAAGCTAGTTGAAGAAAAGTAATAATGAAGATAACAAAAATTAAATAGAAAAAAAAAAACATTGAACAGGTATCAGTAACTGAAGTTAATTATTTGGGGAAATAAAAATGAAAAAACTCAGATATATCTGTGGTGTGTAAAAATTAAATTGATAAAGAGAAAGAGGTCAAATAAATATTAGGATTGAAAAAGAACATAATCAGAGAAACAACAAAACTAAAGTATATTAAAGGAATTCTATGGATTTTTTTTTTTTTTTTGACCATGCCATGCAGCTTATGGGATTTTAACTCCCCTACTAGGGATTGAACCTCGACCATGTCAGGGAAAGCACTGAATCCTAACCACTGGACGACTATAGAATTCCCTCTATGAATAATTTTTATGCCAGTAAATTGGAAATTTTCTATGAAATTTAAATATATTTATAAAAATATAATCAATTTCAAGAAGATATAATAATGAAAATCCAGATATATTTAGAACTATTAAAGAAATGGAACTACTGGCTTAAAAAAAAAATCTTTCCACAATAAGTATACCAGAATCAGAGATCTTTAGATATAAATGTTTTCAGATTCTCAGTAAGTAAAGTATTTCAATCATGTACTATTCAGAGCATGGGAAATAAGGGAGGGGAGAAAAGGAGAGAGTGATTTGTTTCCCAGCTCTATGAAATGAACATAATCTTGACAATAAAACTAAAAAATGGCAAGAGAAGAGAAAATAATATGTCCATCTCACTCGCATATGAAGTTGTAGGTACACGGAATAAAACACTGAAAAGCCGATACAACACATGAAAACAGATCTACTATTGTCTTTTAGGAATCCTAAGAAAATTGCTATTGAAAGATCTAAAAATATCATTAATTCATCACATCAACAGATTTAAAAGAGAAAATCATAATCATCTCAATCACTAGTCATAGTAAGAATTTTTAACCAACCAGAAAATGGAAAAGTTACCTACCAAGAAAACTTCAGGAATAACTGTTAATGATGAATTGCTAAATGCTCTATCATGTAATATTCAAATTGAACAAGTATTTCAGGACATATCTCTCAAGAATTCAACAATGTGAGCAATTAGTATTCTAAACAAGTGTACAGTATGGATGAACTTTAATAAACTCCAATTCACTTAACATAGTGGTGGACAGACCTCAGACATTCATTAGTTAAAAAGTGTGATTTTTTTTTTTTTACTTCTATCATATAAATTGTTTATTGTCTTTTGGTAGCAAACAAGCAATTCATACATTTTACTTGTAAATACTTTCACTGGCCTATATTTGAGACATCTTGACAAAATAAAAGGTGTGTACTTCAAGCAAAGCACTCAATCTTTTTTTTTTTTTTTTTCCAGTTTTACATTAGGATATTGCCTTAAATAGAATTCTGAGGCTAATTCTCTATAGTATATGAGTATGTGCTCAACAACTATTAGATGTCTTACTTCAGTGTGAAGGATTGCCGAATGCTCTGGGCCAGCATACTTGAACTGTTTATATCAGCATCCTAAAATCAGTTATCACAAACCAAATGAAGTCAATGATCACACACTAGTATTTTTATGTTTGTTAATTACTAACAAATTGATGACTACGACTGAGAGACTGCACTGAACTCTTTGTAAACTGTTACATCTTAAACATCTCTCTAAATGTACATATGCACATGGTTACAAAAGGTTTTACAAATGTCCAAGGTTTGAAGAATATTGGGAAATTTTTAATAAGTTTTGATTTAGTTATTCTTGTATTAGAATGTGTCCCAAAAATCACGTCAAGAAGCAATGAACTCAAGTAACCACATGCTCTTCATAGATTGTATGGGATAAGTAAGTTTGGAATAATTAAAAAGAGAAAAGGGGGCATTTAAAAATGGTGCTGAGTACAACAGACAAAACTTTGTAAAAGTATGTCACCAAACGTGCTCAGCTAAAGAGGACACAATATCCATGGAGATTAATTTATTATCTGATGTTAAGTTGTTTTTTCTTTTACAGTAGTCTTGTCTGTGAATCTCAGAAGTTCTAGATCTTGAGTTAGTCTCTTTCTTTCTAGCACCCACAGTGGGTACTCTCCAAGCCCAGAGTTGGCATGCTCCCTCCTTTACCAAACCCTCATCAGGATTCTCTGAGCCTTCTTCTCAACGAGACCTCAGTCTTGGCCTATAAGAACAGCGCTTTTGACATAAATGATTTTGTCTACCCCGAGCACTGCACTACCTCCACCCCTCCCCTAACACACACACAGTGAGAGACTTGAACAAATATTAACATCATTTCTAACAGCTCAAGGGCACATCTAAGAATGACTCCCCTCCCTTACTATGCCTGCCCTTTAGTTCAACACTGCCAGGAAAATGTACTGTTACAGAAAAATAAAGTTTTGTTCTTTGTAAATTCATTTAAGAATATTTAAGAAATGTCTTTATGGTGAAATCTAAAACCTGACTTTCTGTAGGATATGTTTTCTGCAAAAATAGATCGAATTCTGAGTGCTAAATTTATGAATATAGATTTGCCAAGAAAAAAATCTTGAAAAAGTTATTTGCATATGATACATGATCTAATTATCTGTGATTGGTTCTCACTTGTGGGCTTTAAGTTCTTCCTTTTTTTTTTTTTTCCCCTCCAACTGAACGTTGCTTTTTACTTGAGCATTCCAAACTCATTTAGCTGGAAAACCAAATTCCGTGAAGTCCCATTAAGTATGTTGCTAAGCAAACTACCTAGCAGCATCTATAAAAAGGAATTCTGCATATAAGCCAGTCTTATAAGTTGAGAGTAGGTCCAACTCTTTATGACCCCATTGACTGTAATCTGCCAGGCTCCTCTGTCCATGGGATTTTCCAGGCAAGAATACTGGAGTGGGTTGCCATTTCTTTCTCCAGGGGACCTTCCCAACCCAGGGATTGAACCCGGGTCTCCTGCACTGCAGGCAAGTTGTTACCACTGGAGCCACCAGGGAAGGTCAGCAAACTGTTAAAGAAGAAAGGAGTGTTGATGCTTAGCTGGCTTATATTTCTTTCTGGGCCAATGTACACACTTATTGACCTATGTTAAATTTACTTGGTTTTTGTACTCCTGCCTTTGAAACATCTTCCATAATGCTATATAGATCTGACTTAACAAGTGCTTCCTTAATTTGAAAAACAGATCTAAAGATTACCTTAAAGATTTACCTTCTAAGCAAGGTTGTAAATGATAGTTGAAACTACCCCTTCATTCTTTCTATAGGAAATAAATTATCGTGAGGAAATAACCTAGATTCTATACCTGATAGGAAAAATTAAGTTACTACAGTTTTTTTTTTTTTAATGGATATTAGATCATTTGTTACTGAATTAAATCTGATTAGTCTTCTAGGGCTATTGTAACAAAGTGCTACAAACTGGGTGGCTTAAATAGCAGAATTTGTTTTCGTTTTTTGCTTCTTTATAAATGCATACATTCAGGATTTGTTTCAAAAAGCAACCCAAGGATTAACAGTGAAACTGTTGAAACTGAGTCACTGTATTTTAGCACTTATTATGGATTAGCATTAGGAATGAAAAAATAATTCTAAGAATGCTCTCCTAAAAAATAAAATATAGTCTCTTTCCTTGTTAACTTGGGTCCCCCAAGCCCACAGAAAACACAACTAAACTCAGAAATCAAGACATCTTCCACACCAGAGAATTTGGATATGCAGCAAATAGATGCATTGGCAGAGTTTAAAGCCTCTCCAGATGACCATGGCAGGGGCAAAAGTCCAGAACAACTGGCAAGAACAGAAAGGCCAGAAACATGATTTTTTGAAAGAAGGCTGAGGCCTGAAAAGAAGCCCATGATATTAGAGTTTACGGCAAGTGCATTTTAAGAACTAGAGCCTAGGACACTCATTTTCAGAAGAAATTGATCTAACTGGAAATACACATAAGAAGTAGAGAGAATGTACAGGATAGCTCCAGCAATAACAATCCTACAAAACCACTCACTGACTGGCATGTCTAGATAAAGAGATCTGAACTATGGAAAATAGTATGGAGTTTCCTCAAAAAACTAAAAATAGAACCACCATATGCTCCAGCTATTTCACTGCTGAGTAAATAGCCAAAGAAAATGAAGTCACTTAATTGGAAAAGATAGGCGCACCTCAACATTCATAGCAGCAAGATTTACAATACTTAAAATATGGAAGCAACCTAGGTATTCATCAGCAGACAAAAAAATAAAGATGATACATATATATGCACACATAAATACAATGAAATACTACTTAGCCATAATGAAGAATGAAATCTTGCCAACTGCAACAACGTGGACCGACCTGGAGGGTATTAGGCTTAGTGAAAAGAGTTAGAGAAAGACAAGTACTATATGTCATCACTTATATGTGAAATCTAAAAAAAAATATACAATAAGCTAATGAATATAACAAAATAGAAAAAGACTTTCAGAAATAAAGAACTTGTGATTGCCAGTGTGAAGGGGTATAGGTGAAGAGGTAAGATAACATGAGGGCATTATGAGGTACTAACTACTATGTATAAAATAAATAAGTATAACAATATACTATAAAGCACAGGTAATACAGCCAATATTTTACAATATCTTTAAACCAAGTATAATCTATAACTATAAAAATACTGAATCACTATGTTGTATGCCTGAAACTAAAACAATATAGTAAATCAACTATAATTCAATCAACAAATCAATGAATAACAGGATCTGAGATTTCCCATCATTATACTCCTAGCTACTATTCACCAAAGGTATCATTTCACTTACATTGTTTTCTTGTACTTGAAAAGATTCTTAAAACAGAAAAATTAAGCTACAGACACATGAGCATGAAATAAGAAAAGAAAAGAAGTGATTTTATTGCATGATCAGGCTATTCAGAATAGTTCTGTTTGCTTCAAAAGGAAGAGGGAAGTTCCAATCATGTGTTCGACTGTATTTCATAGGTCAATTTTTACCTCAGTATAAAAATCCAAAACTTTTCTAAGTATCCAGCAATTAATGTATAATTGTTTTTCACAAGCACTGCAAACAACCCTTTTCTAACAGAAATATATGCCTATAAGACAAACTGACAGACAGATAGACAAACATATACACATTCACTAAGGGAGAGAGAGGGAGGGAGGGAAGGAAGGAGGGGACGAAGGAATGGGAAAGAGAGAGAGTGCCATACAACATACATTTATATTTAAAATCACCATGTATTAAATTTTCCCACAAGGCAACCCTGGTCTCCCGCACTGCAGGCAGATTCTTTACCATCTGAGCCAACAGGGAAGCCCCTTTCAATACTGCACCACCTCACAATCATTAGAAACTCACTGCTGCTGCTGCTGCTGCTCCGCTGCTACAAGGCACTTCAGTCGTGTCCGACTCTGTGAGACCCCATAGACGGCAGCCCACCAGGCTCCCCCGTCCCTGGGATTCTCCAGGCAAGAACACTGGAGTGGGTTGCCATTTCCTTCCCCAGTGCATGAAAGAGAAAAATGAAAGTGAAGTCGCTCAGTCATGTCCGACTCAGTCGTGTCTGTCTCATGGGGTCATGGCAACCCCATGGACTGCAGCCTACCAGGCTCCTCCATCCATGGGATTTTACAGGCAAGAGTACTGGAGTGGGGTGCCATTGCCTTCTCCTAGAAACTCACTAGGGTAACATAAAGTCAATGTTGGGAATCACTGATCTCAAGGGAAAAAATTCTAACTCTATACATACCACAACGAATATCTAAATATTTGTCTTTAAATCCCAGAGAGGCAGAGAGAACCATTCAGAGATAATCTGTAGAACAGAAATAATTACAGCCTTTCTTGCCTTCAGTCCCAAAGTTCAAGATTCTTCTGATGAGAAAAAAACATGATCAACCATTTATGGAAAATATATTGTATAAGTGTTTCAAGACTACAGTCACACAGTTTATAATAAAGAAATTTGGGGGAGGGGGTGAAGTGCCTAAATTGGTGAAGGAAACTTACCAACTTTCTGATCAAGTGAGGTTTGCTTAAGATATGACTTAAGATGCCCATTACACTAGAAGTAACATGAACATTGTTTTCTTTTCAATTATAATCCTTCTGAGCCCCAAACAACAACAAAAACACTACCAGGTAGTTTCACTAAAAGCAGGTAGAAATGTATCTTAAGATATATTAAATCAAGAATTAAAAAGATAAAGGCCAAGAAATAAAGTAAGGTTAGGGATGGGAAACAACAAGGAGTCATAACTTGAAGGAAAGAATGAGTAAATATCATGAGTTTGATGAAAAAGGGCATGGGCATTTGTTAATTTCTTTTCTGGTTTAATAGAAACCATTATTAATCTCAATCAAGAAAATAATATATGCTTAGAAGACTTTCTTCAATATTGTGAACACAAGCATTGTTAGACTGTTTTGAAGATAAACAAATTATGTATGTCACTTGCTAAATCTGTTAGCTAAATGGTATGAAACGTAAGAGACTTTCTAAATACAAGTAGCATCATGGTGCTAGATCCTAAGCAGAATCCATGTAACTTCAAGTTCTCTGGAGAAAGAAAAAAATGAAACTTGACAGCTTTATTTAGCAATGATATTAGATCCATATTAAATTTAGTCTCTAAATTTAAATACTCTAGGAGGCAATTTCTTATTCTCTGTCAACATTTCTTCAATGTGGAGTTCTGTATGTTATAAAGGTATTTTTAAAAGCAATATACCATTAAATTAATTAAAATCAACTTGAAGTTGGCAAAATGGCTGAGAATGCACAGTAAAATGCTGGAAAACCACTGTGAGATAATCTATGTAAAAAACAGAACTACTCTTCTTTATATGGCAAAGAGGGAAATGTAATCTGAGGGACTGTGACAGCACCATATGCTCCAGACAAATGAACAGTACGTGAAGTCAGTAAGAATTCCAGCAGAGAATAACCGAGAGCTCCAGTCATAAAAGCCCCAGGAAAGTCTAATCTCCTGGAAGCAGCTTTCTCACAAAGCCTTAACATCACCACCAAAGTGCCATAGTCAGAGAAAGGGGATTTCTAATAGCGGAAGTTTCTTTTGCAGAATTTCATATAACTAGATAATGGCATCTGAAAACTTCTCTTTTGATAAAATACATCTATCTGTCAAAGTACCATTTTCTGATAAAATTTTAATGACTTTTTAAAAGATATTTCTACACCATTTTTCCTACATGAATAAAAATTTATTAACACAAAAAAATAACTGATTTGAAAAAGAAAAAAAAAATCCAGTATCTAAATGAGGTTCATTAGGGTTATATCAGGTAAAAGTATGCTCACTTAATTTTTATTGTCTTTAATCGTGTTATATTTAACTGATAATTAGGCAGTATTATAAATTATAAAATGTAGCATAGGCAAAATAATTCTTTCATTTTATAAACCAAGAGTCTCATGTTCACATAACAGATTAACTTGCCAAAGGCCACAATGCTCACCTCCAGGCTGTAAGTTTCTCTGACATTGTATAAATCTCCATTATGTGCTCTATGTTTGGAATAGCACCTGCCATCTAGTACTACCAATGCAGGACTCAGCCAACTGTCTCATTGGTCAAGTTGCTTAATCATAGAAATAGTAAAAATTTACACCCACTGCAAGCAACTTTCCAAACAAAATCTGAGTTGAGAGACTAAAAAGGTGCCATTACGTTGCTTCTACATGAGCAGACACTGTATTGAATACACACACTCACAAGCTAATGGTAAACCCCATGGTCTAATTTCACCATTGCTGACATATAGGGTAACTCATATTTTCAAGAGAAGTATCACTTAACTTAATGAATGATTTGATAACTGACCAGAAAGGAACATAGCATAGGAATTAAAAGCTTGGACTATAGACAGTTTAACATGCAACTCTGCTACTACCTGTTTGAAAAGTTATACAATACTCTTTGCCTTAGTTTCCTCATCTGTAAAATAATACATAGATGATGTGGTCAGTTACAATATTAAATGAGCTATTATTGTACACTATTTCTACATTGGACTTCCCTGCCATGGAAGCACTGTGGATCAGGTGCTACAACATACATACTATCAGGGGCATGTTGGCATGTCTACTATGAACAATGTCTATAGAATAGTTTGAATAATCTATAACAATCAACAGAGGACTAACTACAAATACTTACAGGGGAGAAAACATTACTGTTGCAAGAAGTAAACTAAGGTCATCTCAAGCATTGAATTACTTGTCCAGGCTTTGGCCATTCCTACGTATTCTGTTACACACTGCTTATGAGCTACTTAGTAAACTTTCTAAAGATGCTGAAGATGGCAAATCTGTGTCTGTAGAACAGAAAAAAATGCACCACAGAGGCTGTGATTTTTATACATGGCTTGAAACACTGGTGACCACAGTGGTGTGGGGATCCACACACACATTCTTTTTCTCACGTTGGTAAATAGTGAACTAGTATGCTCCCTATCAGAGAGCTAGGTGTGAGTGTATTTCTGGCGTAACAGTGTATCTTTTAATCCCTAGTGGACCACCAGAGAGTGTGCATCCTGGGATGTTTGCCACACTATCAGAAGAACAAGGCATGACTGAAATGTAATCCATGCACTAAATGAGAGGAAGAAGAATTTAAGATCTATCGATTACAGAGCCTATCTATCAAGAAAATGGAGAGTATTGTTCATTGCAGCACTATTTACAGTACCTAGAACATGTAAGCAACCTCGATGGCCATTGACAGATGAATGGATAAAGAAGTTTTAATAAATATGCACAATGGAATATTCAGTTCAGTTCAGTCACTCAGTCGTGTCCGATTCTTTGTGACCCCATGAATGGCAGCACGTCAGGCCTCCCTGTCCATCACCAACTTCCGGAGTGCACCCAAACCCATGTCCATTATGTTGGTGATGCCATCCAACCGTCTCATCCTCTGTCATCCCCTTCTCCTCCTGCCCTCACTCTTTCCCAGCATCAGGGTCTTTTCAAATGTGTCAGTTCTTCGCATCAGGTGGCCAAAGTATTGGAGTTTCAGCTTCAACATCAGTCCTACCAATGAACACCCAGGACTGACCTCCTTTAGGATGGAATATTACTCAACCATAAAAAGGACCACATTTGAGTCAGTTTTAATGAGGTACATGAACCTAGAACTTATTATACAGAGTGAAGTAAGTCAGAAAGAAAAAGATAAATATCATTCTAATGCATATAAATGGAATCTACAAAAATGGTACTGAAGAATTTATTTACAGGGCTACAGTGGAGAAAAAGACACAAAGAATAGACTTATGGACATGTGGAGAAGGGAGAAGAAGGTGAGAAATATGGAAAGAGTAACATGGATGGAAACTTACATTACCATATGCACAATAGATAGCCAACAGGAATTTGCTGTATGGATCAGGAAACTCAAACAAGGGCTCTGTATCAACCTAGAGGGGAGGGAATGGAGGGAGATGGGAGAGGGGTTGAAATGGGAGGAGAAATATGTATACCTATGGCTGATTCATGTTGAGGTTTGACAGAATACAACAAAATTCTATAAAGCAATTATCCTTCAATAAAAAAACAATTTAAAAAAAGACTATGGAGATCAATTATAATGAAAACAATTTCTAAGATTATGTTATCTTTCAAGAGAACCACAAGCAATAATCAACCAGCCTTTCTCTGTTTTATCATTTCATGATCTTCTCATCTCCAAAAAGAAAGAAACAAACCTATAATTTCAAAATACTCTAAAAATGTCTAACTTACAATAAAGTTAAATGTATTAATGTAACAGTGCTAACTTATAAACTTAAACATCTCTTAAAATGAATTCTGAACATCAACACTTCTCACAAAAAAAAACAAAAAAGTAGAAAACCCTGCACATCCATTAGTGTGAAGAGCATCCATCAATTCTTACTATCTGAATATCATACAGAAAAATTATACACCCATTAAGGTCCATCTAGTCAAGGCTATGGTTTTTCCAGTAGTCATGTATGGATGTGAGAGTTGGACTATAAAGAAAGCTGAGTGCTGAAGAATTGATACTTTTGAACTGTGGTGTTGGAGAAGACTCTTGACAGTCGCTGGACTGCAAGGAAATCCAACCAGTCCATCCTAAAGAAAATCAGTCCTGGATGTTCATTGGAAGGACTGATGTTGAAGCTGAAACTCCAGTATTTTGGCCACCTGATGTGAAGAACTGACTCATTTGAAAAGACCCTGATGCAGGGAAAGATTGAAGGCAGGAGGAGAAGGAGACGACAAAGGATAGCATGGTTAGATGGCATCACTGACTCAATGGACATGAGTTTGGATAACTCTGGGAGTTGGTAATGGACAGGGAGGACTGGCGTGCTGTAGTTCATGGGGTCGCAAAGAGTTGGACACAACCGAGCAACTGAACTGACTGACTGATACACATTCATGTAAGGTTTTGTAAATCTTGGGATCCTAGCCTTAGACTCATTACAATGAACTAAAATCAACAGTGAATTGGCTATAAACACACAGACTCATAAAAATACTATTTCACAATTTAACAACTCTAAAATTTCCAGTCCTTTCACATAGTAAATCTCATTGCACAGTTAAAAAATGAGATGAGGCAGGTATCAAGAATAAGAAAAAATAAGAAACTGAGGCAGACACGGATTAATGACTTCCTACAGGCTTATAGCCAAACATCATCTTCCTACAGATGATGTTTATAACTAAAGCCTTTGACTGTGTGGATCACAACAAACTGTGGAAAATTCTTAAAGAGGTGGAAATACCAGAGCACCTTACCTGCCTCCTGAGAAATCTGTATGCAGTTCAAAAAGCAACAGTTAGAACTGGACATGGAACAAGAGACTGGTTCCAAATAGGGAAAGGAGTACACCAAGGCTATATATTGTCACCCTACTTATTTAATTTAGATGCAGAGTACACCATGTGAAATGCCAGGCTGGATGAAGCGCAAACTGGAGTCAAGATTGCTAGGAGAAATATCAATAACCTCAGATACACAGATGACACCACCCTTATGGCAGAAAGCAAAGAAGAACCTAGAACCTCTTGATGAAAGTGAAAGAGGAGAGTGAAAAAGTTGACTTAAAACTCAACATTCAGAAAACTAAGATCAAGGCATCTCATCTCATCACTTCATGGCAAATAGATTGGGAAACAATGGAAACAGTGACAGACTTTATTTTTGAGGGCTCCAAAATCACTTCAGATGGTGACTGCAGCCTTAAATTAAAAGACGCTCGCTCCTTGGAAGAAAAGTTATGACCAACCTAGACAGCATATTAAATAGCAGAGACATTACTTTGCCAACAAAATTTCATCTAGTCAAACTATGGTTTTTCCAGTAGTCATGTGTGGATGCGAGAGTTGGACTATAAAGAAAGCTGAGGACCGACGAATTAATGCTTTTGAACTGTGGTATTGGAGAAGACTCTTGAGAGTTTCTTGGACTGCAAGGAGATCAAACAAGTCAAGCTTAAAGGGAATCAGTCCTGAATATTCATTTGAAGGACTGATGCTGAAGCTGAATTTCCAATACTGTGGCCACCTGATGCAAAGAACTGACTCATTGGAAAAGACCCTGATGCTGGGAAAGATTCAAGGCAGGAGGAGAAGAGGACCACAGAGGTTGAGATGGTTGGATGGCATCAATGATGACGGACAATGTTTGAACAAGCTCCAGGAGTTGGTGATGGACAGGGAAGCCTGGTATGCTGCAGTCCACGGGATCACAAAGAGTCGGACGTGACTGAGCAACTGAACTGAACTGAACTGAATAACTGATGAGTGAGAAAACCTACTCTTCCGAATCTTGATTCAATGCCTATTACCATATACACACTCAAGTGTATTTACACACACACTGCCTAGAGCCATAATCTATATTTTTATTATACATTTTATTTTTGAAGCTACTACCTTACCCAATGTAAAAATATACTGCTGGTTTCAAAAATCACAGTGCTTACTAAAAATATACAGCCTGAATCTTTTGTCCTTTATTTGCTTATTTTTACATTTTGTGATTACATTCTCTCTGCTTAGAAAATTCTATTACTGTATGAAAAACTATTAACCAGCCTCCTATTGACTCTGGTAAAATAATTATTGAATTAAAAAAAAAGAACATAGCCCCGTGTACATGGCAACAAATGCAATTCCTTCTTGGCACAGATGCACAAATTGAAATCACTGGGAAGGAATCTGAAAGATTTTTTGAAATCAATACATGTGCAATAAATGGTCAGAGAGAAACATGAAAATCAGGACAGGTAGACTTATATAAATTTTAACATTAAAAGAATTCCTCTAAGTAAGCTGGACTTTCCAATAAAGAATAAAAAGTGAAGAAATAATTCAATAGACAGTTACCATATAACCCAGCAATAGCATAGCTAGGTAGATACACAAGAGAGTTGGCAACATATAGCCACACAAAAACGTATACACTACTCTTCATAGCAGCATTATTCACTGTGGTCAAAAAGTGAAGGCAACCCAAGTGTATGTCAACAGGTGAATGGATAAGCAAAATGTGGAATATCCATATAATAATGTACTAGTCATATAAAGGAAGGAAATTTTGACGTTTACTATGACATGAATGAACCTAGAGACATTTTGCTAAGTGAAATAAGCTAATCACAGAAGGCCACATTTATGTGACGCCATACATATAAAATGTCTGAAACAGAGGATTCTACATAGAAAAAATATGTATGTGTGGTTGTTTAGGGCTGGGCTGGGAGAGATGAGGGATGGGGCAGAGGGCAAGAGCTAACAGGTCCTAGATTTGTTTTGGATGTGAGGCATGTGTTGTAACACACACTGCAGTGATGTTAAAACCATCTGTGACTATAAAAACCATTGACTTGTATACAGTGAATATACTGCATGGTATGTAAATTAGCTCGATTAAATTTGTTGAAAAAAATGGCATTGACAACTTGTATACTAAAGAAAAATCTATCTGAGAAATAAGCCTCAAGAAGTATTGATCAGTACAAAGGGGTGTGAAAGTCAGTCAGTGCTGTATGACTTTTTGCAACCCCATTGACTTATACAGTCCATGGAATTCTCCAGGCCAGAATACGGGAGTGGGTAACCCATCCCGCCTCCAGCAGATCTTCCCAACCCAGGACTTGAACTGGGGTCTCCTGCATTGCAGGCAGATTCTTTACCAGCTGAGCTATCAGGGAAGCCCATACAAAGAGGAGGTGGGGAATAAATAGCAAATTCAAGCACTTTATGGTATCCTTTTACTCACATACTGATCATCACTTTATTATTCTCAGAATTTATGCATTTGAGTTTTATTTTTTGAGGTATCTGAACTGTATGACATAACAGTTACTTCAAATCTTTCAGAAGTTTCTTTCCCTGAGGCATAGATTGTAAATTCACTAATGTTTATCTGGATTGTGTATGATTTTAATTCCTATGTTATAAATGCAC
This sequence comes from Oryx dammah, assembly GCF_014754425.2. Taxonomy (NCBI): domain Eukaryota; kingdom Metazoa; phylum Chordata; class Mammalia; order Artiodactyla; family Bovidae; genus Oryx; species Oryx dammah. The sequence continues at coordinate 57,504,968 of NW_024070202.1, read as the reverse complement.
TTTTGAGTAATGATATACAATGGGGTAGGCAGGAAAGAAATTTATATAGACCATCCTAGGATTGTTGTAAAGAGGAATCTGTAATTTGTACTCCATTAGGAATCACATGATTAATAAGATCAGAAACTATCTGCAGAAACGCAAAATGGATCTGCAGTATAGAACTTTAAAAGTAAAAATGCACAAGATAATTTAAATAAGAGGTGAAATATATTAAGTGTAAGAAACATACCTTTTTCTTTTATTAAAAGCAGGGTATTTTACTTTATATTGGGAAATATACATATACATAAGTCAACAGAAGAAATGTATTTACCCCATTACAATCAAAAGATATCTTTCATCTTTGAAGTATCATATATGCACTAATATGAGAAGAAGGATCAGAAAATTGAGTCTTGTCATATGGATGTCATTTGTCAAGTATATAGCATATTGTAAAACTACTTATAAATGTCACAGAGAAAAAATCACTATACTTCCACCTTTTTCTAATCATTAAAATTAAACTATGTTGCTTAAAAATAATGTAAAATCATTTAAAGCATAAAGAAAAATAAATGGTCCATTGGTGAACTTTTATTGCCTACGGTTTCCCAGTGATTCCCTTCCAGTTATGGCATATTGCTGAACATAGTGCATTTTCAAAACAATGAAAATTAGAAACTAAAGAATAGCATGGAAAGATAAGAAAGCCTTCCTCAGTGATCAATGCAAAGATATAGAGGAAAACAATAGAATGGGAAAAACCAGAGATCTCTTCAAGAAAATTAGTGATACCAAAGGAACATTTCATGCAAAGATGGGCACAATAAAGGACAGAAAGAAGATATTAAAAAGAGGTGGCAAGAATACATAGAAGAACTATATAGAAAAAAGATCAAAATGATCGAGATAACCATGATGGTGTGATCACTCACCTAGAGCCAGACATCCTGGAATGCGAAGTAAAGTGGGCCATAGAAAGCATCACTATGAAAAAAGCTAGTGGAGGCTAATTACTTTACAATACTGTATTGGTTCTGCCATGCATCAACATGAATCCGCCACAAGTGTACACGTGTTCCCCATCCTGAACCTCCCTCCCACTTCCCCTCCCCATACCACCCCTCTGGGTCATCCCAGTACACCAGCCCTAAGCATCCTGTATCCCACATCGAATCTGGACTGGCAATTTGTTTCTTATATGATATTATACATGTTTCAATACCATTCTCCCAAATCATCCCACCCTCTTCCTCTCCCAGCCTCCAATTAAAATAAATAAATTTAAATTAAAATAATAATAATAATAAAAAGCTAGTGGAGGTGATGGAATTCCAATTAAGCTATTTCAAACCCTAAAAGATGATGCTGTTAAAGTGCTGCACTCCATATGGCAGCAAATTTGGAAAACGAAGCAGTGGCCACAGGACTTGAAAAGGTCAGTTTTCATTCCAATCCCAAAGAGAGGCAATGCTAAAGCATGTTCAAACTACGGCACAATTTTACTCATCTCACACACTAGCAAAGTAATACTCAAAATTCTCTAAACAAGGCTTCAGCAATACATGAATTGAGAACTTCCACATGTTCAAGCTGGATTTAGAAAAGGCAGAGAAACCAGGGATCAAGTTGGCAATATCCACTGGATCATCAAAAAAGCAAGAATTCCAGAAAAACATCTACTTCTGCTTTATTGACTGCACCAAAACCTTTGACTGTGTGGATCACAACAAACTGTGGAAAATTCTTGAAGAGATGAGAATACCAGACCACCTTACCTGCCTCCTCAGAAATCTGTATGCAGTTCAAAAAGCAACAGTTAGAACTGGACATGGAACAAGAGACTGGTTCCAAATAGGGAAAGGAGTACATCAAGGCTGTATACTGTCACCATGCTTATTTAACTTAGATGCAGAGTATACCATGCGAAATGCCGGGCTGGATGAAGCACAAGCTGGAATCAAGATTGCCAGGAGAAATATCAATAACCTCAGATATGCAGATGACACCACCCTTATGGCAGAAAGCAAAGAAGAATTAAGAGCCTCTTGATGAAAGTGAAAGAGGAGAGTGAAAAAGTTGGTTTAAAACTCAACATTCAGAAAACTAAGATCATGGCATCTCATCCTATCACGTCATGGCAAATGGATGGGGAAACAATGGAAACAGTGACAGACTTTACTTTTGAGGGCTCCAAAATCACTGTAGATGGTGACTGCAGCCATGAAATTAAAAGATGCTTGCTTTTGGAAGAAAAGCTATGGCCAGCCTAGACAGCACATTAAAAAGCAGAGACATTACCTTATCAACAAATATCCATCTAGTCAAAGCTATGGTTTTTCCAGTAGTCATGTATGGATGCGAGAGTTGGACTATAAAGAAAGCTGAGCACCGATGAATTGATGCTTTTGAACTGTGGTGTTGAAGAAGACTCTTGAGAGTCCCTTGGACTGCAAGGAGATCAAACAAGTCAATCTTAAAGGAAATCAGTTCTGAATACTCATTTGAAGGAGGGATGCTGAAGCTGAAACTCCAATAATTTGGCCACCTGATGCAAAGAACTGACTCACTGGAAAATACCCTGATGCTGGGAAAGATTGAAGGCGGAAGGAGAAGGGGATGACAGAGGATGAGATGGTTGGATGGCATCACTGACTCGATGGACATGAGTTTGAGCAAGCTCCAGGAGTTGGGAAGCCTGAGGCGGACACCACTGAGGAACTGAACTAAACTGAACTGATCCCCTTAACATCTTTTTGTTTATTCATACAATTTTTTTCTTCTAGAATATACACTTCATTTGATGACTAGCAAGCCCTCAAGTTTATTGATGAATGCGGTCAGGGAAATACGTAATTTGTCTTTCAACAAAAAAAATAATTTAACTACTGAGTTTCAAACTGCATTATTTTTTGAAAATCTGTCCTCTTTTCTTTGCCCTTCTGTTAATTATTATTTTCTGTCTTTCCACATCTCCAACTTAAAAGGTGTAGTTGTCAAATACAGTAATATAGAGAATATGAAACTAAAGATCAGTCAATGTTGTTATGAAGTAATTGTATATCCATTAGTCCAGGAAGTAACTAAAATCATTGTTACAAGGACCTTTGGAGATGACCCACAAATTCAATTTACCTAGATTAGTCTTAGCCATAAAACTTTCAGTGAAAGTGAGGAATATGTCCCAGAGAGTGCGAAGAGCCTGCAAGGTACTTAGAATCAGAGGGTAGAAAGTTCAATCCTAGCTTCCTCATTCCCTAAGGTTTTTTTGCCTGGATCTTCATTTCCTTTCACTGTAAAAATGGGGTCCTACTGAGGATCAAATGGAACAAGAAAGCATCTAATATCATGAGAGGAACACAGTATAAGATTTAGTATGCTAAATGCTTTTCATATTACTGTTTCCAACTAGTTAGCAAGTATCTACATACTCCCAAGAACCAGCAAGCATCTTTCCCATGAATCACAGAACCAAATAATAAAATTTTGCTGAAATGAATGTGTTACTTTCAATTCAATTATGCACAGGTATTAACAAAACTTCTACTTTTTCATCCTGGATGCTATATATAAGATAGGTGCTTCATTTTATAAACTAGGAAGAATTTTGACATACTGTTTATTAGGGTCTTAGGATGGTTCCAGGATAGAAAAATACTATTCTTTAAAGTTAAATTGAGCATAACAACAACAAAAAATATTATAGTGCTTAGTTGAAGCTACTGAAAAAATAAAATGATACTTAGTTTTTACAACTACCAAATACCATACCATTATTTCTATACTATCTTTCTATTACACAATTATGACTATATTAGTTCACCATTATTATTACGACATGTAGACCTATTTAAATATAATTAGGAATACACATTACCTGATTTCCTTATTACCATACTATTTTCTTTGCCAGTAGACAATTTGCATGTATGTTTGAGATCCACATAATAAGAATGTCTTAAGATCACTGAGCCCAATTTCCCCTGCTGTGATTTACTGGAGAACACGTAAAGCAGTATCTTCATGTAGTTTTCTAAAGTAGGAATGGATAACAGTTCCCCTAACACATACGGTAAACAAGCTTTTAATGAACACTCTGCTACTTCTGTCACCCTTATCACCATGCTGATTCTTTATATGTTTGGTTACTAGAATGTAAGCTCTGTGAACAGGGAGCTTGCCTGTCTTGTTCATCATTATATACATGCAATCCTCTATACACTCACTGACATATCTTAAGTGCTCAATATATGGGTTAGATGAAGGAGTGGATCATGTGTATGAGCATCCTGAAACAATGAAATAGGTCATAGATTGGAAGGGAGAGATGGAAGAGCTAATACATACATTCTAATGGGTGTCCGCAGCTAAACTCATAGGCTACAGCCCCACATACACAGCTAATATTTGGCAGCACAGTGAAGCCAAACCCAGGCGATCAGTGAGAGCCACAAAGGAAGGCTCGGTCGCCTTACAGCACAGTGTTGAACTTTCCAGTTCTGAAAGTGGATTCTGGGATAAATGTGAAGGTTTTATGTAATACTAAATAAATGACCAGCATTATTTAATCTAGTCGCCTGCCAAAAAAAATAAAAAAGACTCGCCCCTAACGTTTTTCAACAGCGTGATAAAAGCTAACTCAAGAATGAAGTATACCGAGGTCTTCTTGTTGCTTCCATGCTGTTCATTACCTCTTACTGCTAAAACCTATAGCTATAGATTTTGTAGCTAGCTAATCTGTCACTTTAGATAGGCTCTGACCTTGCTTACATATTGAATACAATTCTTTGGATTCAAAAGCTTTAAGAGTAAACATTTCAATACACAGTCATTTCTGACTTCAATAAACTAAATAAGCAGGGGGGAAAAAAAAAGATTTTTAAACCTCTTCCCTCTAAGTGGCTAAAGAGGGAATGAGTGTAGAATTGATATATAAAATACAGAATCTTATTTTTTCCTTCCATGAGCCATCCTCAGTATAGTCAGTTCTGTTCAAGTGTCATCCCTTTTAGGCTTTCAGGACTCAGCGTACTCAAAGGAACTCTGGGACAGATTCCCATTTACTAAGCGAATGAACTAAATCCATTCTTCTTTCTCTCCTTCTCCTACCCCCAGGTGTTTACCACTTCTTTGACTCGATTAGATCTGAGGAAGCCAGACCTGTCCTGTGGTTTCAACATGATTCAGGCACAGAGGGGACAGGCTGCTTCTGAGGCCAAACTCTATGATAGATTCCACTGAAAGAATCTTCATTCTTTGAAACTCAAGAAAGCAGTCATCAGGGATTCAGGATAGAGTTTGTCAGTTGATTTATCAACTGAAAAGGAAAAATAAAGGAAGATATTAAGTTTGAAAAATGAGAAGTAGAAATAGAGCATAAAGTACCCCCAGGGATGAAAAAGTTAAGAAAATGACTCAAGGGGATAAGAAAACAAAACAGTCAATCGTGTTCTTCAGGGAAAACAGCTGGGAGTAGAGGGTAGAAGTGAGAGTGTGTTGGGAATTGAAAGCAGTCATGATTTTAAGAACAGATTTAGGTGGATGTAAGAAAAAAACAAACAAAAAAATCCCTTGATCCAGTAGTTATATTCAATGGACCTAGAGGCAAAGACAAGCACGAGAAAACTAACTCAGGCTGGTTTCTAAATAATTTGGATTTTCTCAAGTCCTTATGTATATTGTAAATTTAAATTTAGAAGTTACAATTCATTAATCAAATTAACTATAATTTGTACCATGATTTGAATGCTAAATCTTACAGACAATAGATTGGCAGTTCTCTCTTAAATTGATGCCTTGCTAGATTCTATAAACTTTTATACTATTACACCCAAAATTTAAACTATCATGTATATTAAGTGCTAAGCCATTAAGTATTTATAAGTGCATCTTAAATGTTTATATTGTGGCTGCATCTAAACTAAAAATGAAAACCCATTATGTTCTGCTTAACCACATGCTGCCTGAAAAATGAATGATGTTAAATTTCAAATAAGTAATAATGTATATAAACACTATGCTTTTGTAAATGCATGTTAAAATTATGCTGATAAAATATCACCATCCTGGAAGGGAAGTGAATCATTTTGATGCATGTTATTGTAAGCCTTTATAAGGGATATTAGTCACATACTCAAATTTAGTTCTGATTACAAAACAAAAATATGTTGGAAATTCCATAAAGATCAAACTAATTAAAGTACTTAATTGCCTCTGACTAATTATGGAAACTGGCAAGCTCAGTAAGGAAACAGGTTTTTTTTTTTAAAGGAGTTTATATTTTAGGCCATACTTCCTAGGCTTTACTTTACTGGGAGCCACTTCTATCATCTCACATCTGATATTACAAACTCTGTCCACAGAGAGTTATAAAGGGAAATGACTACATATGCATTCAGAGCTTAACTGGGACAAGCAGAAGCTATATTCTCAGGCTGAGCAGCCAGAAGTTGGGTTGGCACTTTCCTTAACAGCTATATTGTATCTTGTTTCTCATTAGCATGACCTCTCATGTCTAAGTTTGTGGTGGTGGTTGTTAAAAGAGCAATTTCTTCTATGGGGCATATTTGGAGATCACAGTGGGTCTTTAAATACAAAAGAACAAAGTGCTTGAATCAGGAAATTGCAAATCCCTGTGAAATATTTAACATAAAAGATAGAATTTCAAACATAAAGGAAAGAACATGGACTCTTGAGTTCAACTGATAGTGTTGTTGTTGTTTTTTTTTTTTTTAGCCAGCTCTGCTTCTTAATAGGTATGCCCACGAGAACTTAAGAAAGTGACTTGATTTCTCTTGGTCTCATTTTCTGCATTTATAAAATGGAAATAATAGCACCTAGTTTGCACTGCTGTCACAATAATAGGGAAAATATAAGCAGTATAACTTATTTCTAAAAATTGAAATTGCTCGTGAATGGGAGTTTTTATATTTTATATTCAATGAAAGACAATTTTTTTGTCATATGTTTTGTTCACTCTTTATTACAAGTATACAAGTAGCCATGAAGAACCAGAGTGATCTGGGGTCTTCCTGAGAGAAACTATACTTCTGCCTTAGGAATCAAACAGAAATGGGAGGAGGGGATACTAAAAATGGAGTCAACAAGTAAACGTCCTATGTTCTTTAATCTTTACTTAAAATTATTTGCAGTGCCAACTTCCATATAAAATGACAGCATCCATTTATAGGAAAACTATATTGCATAAAGTCAATTATCTATAGTATTCCAAGGCACATATGTATTAATAATTTGAAGTCAGTGACAATCACAAATACTCAATTTCTCCTAATTCTGTTAAACAAGGATATAATCCATTCACTCTCTCAAGCACTGAAAAAGCTTCCCTTTCCTTCTCTAAAAGCCCTCTTCTTCTATAGAGCATCTGGGCTCAGTATAGAGACCATGAGGAGCACTTGTCACAAGCAGGACTAGAAAGGCCATTCTTTCCACCTTGCCTCAAGACTGCCATAAGCACACTGGTGAAGGAAGCCTCCTGTGCTAATTGTAGAACTCAAACAGCAGCGGGACTTTTGGTGTAACCCTAGAAGTTCCCAGACACTGCCTCTTAATGACTATGCCATCATTCAAAACTACCCCTAGATATGTATGTAAGTATGCATGTTGCGGAGGGGAGGGGGGCGGTAGCATGTGTGTGTATGACATAAAATCTGAATTTAGGAGTATTCAGTTAGTGTATAGGAAATCAGTACATCTATACCCCCATCCCCACCCCAATTACTCTACAATAGTATCTATACAAAATCTGTAAAATAAGACAATATGTGAAAAAAACAGTTGAATCCAATAAAGACAGTGTTAACGATACTCTCTTTCAGGCCCTATTAATAAGCATATATTAAAATAAGTCTCTTTCTAGATGGTTATTGGTTTGCTTTCTTTCAAGTAGCTTTACCGCTGATCCGTACATGAATGTCATCACTGAATGGAAACAGTCCAAAGACTCATATCACTCCCACTACAAGGAGAAGCTTCAATAAATTTCAAAAGCTATGGCGTTGGTCCAGTCCCTGTGCCATATGGCATTCCACCTGCCCCAAGAAGTTTCACTAATGTCCTTTAAAGCTCCAAATAAAAATACTGAGACATAAACAATCAAGTTTGCTTTGCAGTTGGGTTTTCTGAGCTCTGTGTGGTAGCTGCAAAAATTCCCCATGCTGTGCGTGTTAATGAGACCCTCCATAGGCACCGTTAATACATAAAAGCAATCACCCATAACTCACAGGCTTTTCTTCCTGACTATGTCTGACTGTGTTCACTGCATTTAGCAACTAGAAATATACCAGGAAAAGTCAGTCTGGATGTCAGGCAATAGGAAGAATGAAGATATTGTAAAGTAATTAGCCTCCAATTAAAATAGATAAATTTAAATTAAAAATAAATAAATAAAAGTGACAACAAAATTTTAAAAATCTAGAGGTTCTAGGACATTACCTCCAAAGATTTATTTCTAAAAGAATTTAGCAATGAAACACAAAAATACATTAAAAGTGAAGAAGGGATTTCCCTGGTTGCCTAGTGGTTAGGATTCTGGGCTTTCACTGCCAGGGCCAGTGTTTGATTCTTGGCTGAATAACTGATATCCTGCAGGCTGAGAGGTGCGGCTAAATAGCAACTAGCGACTAGTAAATAGCAACTAGCAAAACTAAAAACCCACTATAAGTGTATTCTTAGAGGTCAGAACAAGATTAGGAAATTTTCATTTCTATAATGTAATGAAAAGAATAGCAAGGAAATTGAAGCCAAATGATTGCTAGATCCCTTTGCATTACTGTCTAATGACTTTGCTCATCCAAATATTTCTTTCAATAGTTCTAAGCATTTTGTATTAAATAGCAAGAATAGTACAATCAGAAATGAGTGGGCTCACCTAGGTTTTTTAAATGAAAGGGAATATGCTTTAATCTAAAAAACTGTAATGAGAAGTATATATTTATTTAGTTACATATATATAACAGAATAGACAAACATAATCGTGAATTTATTATAATATTACATACTCAATGATTAAGTTAAAGATTATTTAAAAAAAAAAAAAAAAAACTTCTGATCATTTCGAACTCTTTGAGACCCCATGAACTACAGCCTGTCAGGCTCCTCTGTACATGGAATTCTCCAGGCAAGAATACCTGGAAAGTGAAAGAAAGTGAAGTCGCTCAGTCATGTCTAACTCTTTGCGGCCCCATGGACTGTAGCCTACCAGGCTCCTCCCTCCATGGGATTCTCCAGGCAAGAGTACTGGAGTGGGGTGCCATTTTCCACTTCCAGGGGATCTTCCCAACTCAGGGATCAAACCCCAGTCTCCCGCATTCCAGGCAGATGCTTTAACCTCTGAGCCACCAGGAAAGCCCTGGATACCAATCCCTTCTCCAAGGGAATCTTTCCGACCCAGGATCAAACGCAGGTCTTCTGCATTGCAGACAGATTTTCTCCTGTCTGAGCCAGCAGAGAACCCCCATAGGATCATAGGTTCTATCAATCTTACAGGTAGGTAGAGGCACTAAAGTGGAAAATGAAAAGGGCCTTGACAATTTGAAGAAAAATTTATTAAAAACCATACATTTTTGATTAAATAATGAAAATGAAGGGCAAGTCTCCCTTACCATATCAGCATACAGAATCTTCCACTGTCTTCACAGTATCTACCATTATACTCCCCACCTTGGCAGTACTGCCTTCAGTCCTGCTTTTAAACAGGAGTTCTCTAACCAGGGTTCACAAACCCAGGGGTCCATACATTGAATTCAGAGGTATGTATAAACCTGGGAGGAGTTTTTTTCTTTTTTTTGCTAATCTCTCCCTGTAACTGAGCATTTTATTCTACAGTGAACGTAGGAAAACACCAACCACCACAGTCATATTAGCAGTCACTTATATCTTGAAATACTTTTTTTTTCCTTTTAAAATCACCTTGAGGTTATAACCATTTTTACACCCAATACTGAATCACAGCATTTAGTACATTAAAATACATTATGAAGAAGCACATGCATAGTACATCACAAACTTTAAAATATTTTGATGTTTTATATATATATGTAGAAATAAAACTGGTTTCCCTTGTAATCCTATATATTTTATTCATTTAAAAATTTATTCTAAGAAGGGGTCTATAGGTCACAGAAAATTCCCACCAAAGGTATCCATGATACAAAGGAAGGGTACAAGTTATCCTTTTTAAAGGCAACCCCACACAGCAGGGATGCCCATATATAAGTTTCTGGCACAGGTCTGTCACCACAAGTGGAGTTACAGCCCCTCACGTCTACTCAGGCCTGCATCACCCCTCTCTTCTGCCTACAATATATCTTAATATCATTCCATTCTATCGTTTTAAGCATCCAGGACCATATCTCAGCTTTTATCAGGCAGGTTGATGAGGAAATCAATAGCAATATATAATCTCAGAATGGTTCTCACTACACAGTTCTTCAAGAATCTCTGGGATTCGTGTGACAAGGACAGGGTCAGACTGCGCAACACTGGGAAGAAGCCACCTGTTTTTTTTTCTTTTGGAAATCTCTGACAACTGTCTGTAACCACACCCTTTTATTTATTTATTTATTTTCAGGTTTGGTATCTTCCTGTCTCCCCAGTAAATCAGTTCACTTATCTCTGGGAGTAGAATTAGTAGTAGGCTCTATTTTCCCCCTAAATGTATGCCCTATTATATAGGAAAAGACTCAAAAAGTGGGGGTAAGATGCAAGTAAACATTACTGTGGTGGGGGGCCAGGGAACACACATGATGTGTGACATAAGATCATTCCGGAAAAGAAGGAGTGAGGCGGGGTTGTTCCAACAGCCGGTGGGCCCCAAGGAAACTAGGTCTTTTCTTTTCTGGTTAAAGGGAGTCTTAACCCCCTTAACTCAGTGAGCCTCCGGCAGCAGAGCAACCACACAAACAAGGGGAAGTTCTGCTGGCTGAGGCTACAAGGCAGCGGTCCCCAGCCATCTTGGCACCAGGGACTGGTTTCGTGGAAAACAATTTTCCCATGCATCAAGAGTGGGGGATGCTTTTAGGATGATTCAAATGTGTTACATTTATGGTGCACTTTATTTCTATTATTGCTACATCAGTGCCCCCTCAGATCATCAGGCATTAGATCCCCAAAGCTGAGGACCCTGCTCTAGGACCACCAGGCTCGTTCTGTTAGGATCAGCTGAGTGTGATCCTGCCACTTAGCAAGAACTCTCAGACATTCAGGCCAACACTACCCAAGCCCAAATTAGGCACTTAACCTTTTTAAAAAGGTTAAAAGGGAATAAAAGCCATGTGCACTCTTAGATTTCACATACAGTATTGGGACAGAAATTCAGACTGCTGTAATATAATTGGGCTCAGGCCATACTCATAGAATGGAGCCTACTGGAAATGAGATAATACCATGCCTAGCATATAGTATGCTCTTAAATATTTGTTGAATGAATGAATGAATGCTATAGTCAATAGGACAGGACAGAAGAGTGCCTTAGTCTTCTTTAATGATTATATTTAAATCATCATGATAATAGCAAACACTTGAAAAGAGCTTATCATATGGTAGATACTGTTTTAAGGGCTTTACACATACTGACTCATTCAGCTGTCTTGATAAGGCTCATGAGTGTTATTTACAGAGGACGCAAGTAAAGCCCAGGGATCTTAAATCATCTGTCAAAAATCACTTCGTCAGTAACTACAGGTCTGGGCAGCAAATTCAGGCAGAGTCTGGGGCCTTCACCTCTCCCCTACACTGCCCAGTCAGAATGCAGTTTACCTCTACACTGATGACTTTGCATTGAAAAGGAAAAATATATATATTTTTAAGGGGGTGAGAGATGAAGGAGACCAAGTAGATGTACACTGTCAGAGAAGGAGAGGCTACCACAGGAAGGGTCTGTGGGGAGGGTCCCTCTGGGGAACACAAGGGCAGTTCTGCTTGCCTTCTCCCACCTCAACTATCAGTGGGATTTGCCTGAAGTTGCCAGACATTTTAGCTCAAGGGAGGTATGCTGTCACTTCAGTTGTGTCTGACTCTTTGCGACCCTATGGACTGTGTAGCCCACCATGCTCCTCTGTCCATGGGATTCTCCAGGCAAGAATAGTGGAGTGGGTTGCCACACCCTCCTCCAGGGGATCTTCCTGACCCAGGGATTTAGCCTGTATCTCATGCATTGCGGGCAGATTCTTGACTGCTGAACCACCAGTGAGAAGGCAAGGGTCAATCTCCTGGTGAAACAGAGAGTTGGGCACATGTGAGTGATGGGAAGGGGTTCAGAGAGTGGCCACTTGATAAACTTGCCATTTCTGACATCCCCTAAAAGAGGGGGACTTAGTGCATTACCCACACTAGCTATTTAGCTAATAATCCTGTAGAATAATTTATACTCATTCAATAGGAAGGTTTTCAAATTTTAAACCTATTTTGAAGCCAAACCTCATACCAAACAGCTAACTTCAAGTAAGACCAGATCTATAAAAATAGCTTACAAAAACATGAGAAAATTCACATTCTATTGTGGCCATTTCTTAAATCAAAGACTTATCTCAAGGGGGATAAAAACAGTAGAGAAATCTATATCAAGAGCAGAAACTTTGCTTCTGTGGCCCCAGAGACCTGAGGATCCTCTGTTCAATTTTAACTATTGAAAGGCATCAGTGCTTTCAGAGAACCCACCTTTTTAATGGAAAAAAAAATAACTACTACAAGGGCCTGCCAAAAAGAAAATTAGCTCAACATTAATGACCATAAAACCATGCTAATCCTTAATAAATATGGCAGTTATTTTCACAACAGCTTTCTTTTAATGTTTCTCACTCTACTCATGAACCATCCTTTAACTTTCCTTTCCCTGAAAATTCACAAACAGAAAGTGATCAAAAGAAGAAAGGTGCATTGGTCCACATTCTCCTAAACCCTACAAGTACTGAAGAAATGATGGAATCCTTCAGCAAAAACAACAGGGCAAAGATGAAGGTAAGATAATAAGGATGATATTTTTAATACAGTGAAGTTTCAGAGAATTGCCATTCTTTATAGGTTATATGATATCAAACTGAAATGACTGAAGGTGATTTCTCCAACTCCATTTCAGCCCTGTGATAGAAAGTAGACAGGCTTTGGGGTGGGAAGAGAAGGCTCACTATACCTTTTAAGATGAAAGGATGCCTTTCCAGTCTAAATGCTTGTTCAAGCCAACTGTTATCACAGATTAGCCTTCATATATCTGTTCAAGTATAATAGGGGTTTTCTTTTTTTTAATAGGACAATCCATGGGGGAGGAGTGCTGATGTATAGATTCATGAGATAATTTCAGTGGTACTAGAAGTGAAAATTAAAATGGGTCAGTATATCAAAATAAATAGTGACATAAGAACTGCAGATACACGTTTTAAAGCAGTTTCTCACACCACTTTTTTTTACACTAAATTAAATGTCTGGCCAACAGCTAAAATCACTGATTCACTGAGCTGGTAGGTGTATGCTTTATCATTTCCTTTTATTTCCAGAGCAGCATGATGGTTATTATTTTTTATTCCTCTGAGCTTTCTAACTACTTGCTCTATTTTTCATGCTCAAGGTAAACAGTGACATCTCAGAAAAAACAAGGTTTCCACTGATTCTACTAGTCCTTCAGGCTCCAATGTAAAATTAAATCTAGCATCACCATATTACCAAACTCAGACTACAGAGCTTCTTCATTTATCATCAAATGTACTTTTTAGACTCACCAAAAGTGAAAATTATTTTCGTTTTGCATAAAATGTGACATATGTAACAAAAATGCATGATTTCAGGAAATATTTCACTCTTTCATGCAATACTAGAATAAATAGAAAAAGAGGGTGGAGAGCAGTGACTGAAAGTAGTTGAAAGAATGAGTGTTGGAGTCAATCACTCATAGGTCCAAATCCTTCTAGTAGATATGTCACTAATGATATGTGACCTTGGGCAGGTGAAAAGCTCTGGTTTCCTCAAGTAGTCTGGCTTCAGAAACTATTCTCTTTACCACTGTGAGCATATTACTTCTTTACACAGAACAAGATTATTAATCTACATCAACAGGTAGATATATAGGTATTTGTATATACCATCATGCGATGCAAGTAAATTTCATAACAATCTTAACTGGGCAGTTTAACTAAAATTTGAAGCCGAGGAAGGAGAGCTGGTGTCACAAGCATGATTGTTATCGTAGTTAAGGAAAATACATGTAAAACTTCTAGTTCAAAGTCTGACACACAGCAAGCATCAGTGATGCTTCTCCTTTTTCCTTAGAGAAGGCTTTGAAGAATAGAAATGAACTGACCACAGCATATTTAAAATGAGAGAGAAGAAAACATTGAAGAGACAATAAGAGTGAGCAAGAAGCAACAAAAGCATACTGCCTTGCTCACAAGTTTCCAGTTTAATATTGTTCAGTGACTGACATAATTTACAGTATATAATTTTGCATCTTGAATTATATTCTTTTTTAAAAAAATATTCTTTGCTATATTCCACCCCCAAACTGCAGGTAAGAAAACCAAGGCAAAAATAGAGTAACTATTTTACTTAGCCTCTTAGAGCAATTTAAATTCCATTACTGCATGTAAAATGCATTTCTTACATCACAGTTACATTTACTAACAGGATGCTTTCAGAAATAAAGTTATCATCTCCAGCTGCATAAAATGCAGCTGTTTACACACAGACACACACATGCACACACACACACTGGCCACCTGTATGATTTTACTTCTAAACAGTGTCCTGACTAGAACTGACTTGACGTGGACTCTTAAAAGCAAAAAGCAAACACTTAAACGCAAGTAACTGCATATCCCTTCCTCCTGATTTGGAAGTATTTTAGGTTAGTAGCACAATCCAGGTTCTTACAGCAAGAAGAGTCTAGCATCTCTTACCCTTAAATGTGTCATGGGGCCAGAGAAAGCCTTTAGAAAATGAAGTCAGGCCAAGCAATAGTTGATTCGCTATAAGCTAAGCAAGAAAACCTTTTTAAAAGGGCACCTCACATTTCACGCTCTTTCTGTACACCCCTTTCCCCATCATATCACCCTAGTTTTCCAGTGCTGTTTAAGGAGAAATGCTGTTTAAGGTGAAATTCTGCAATAGAATGCAACTTGGTTCTCTTTCTACAGCCAGGAGCTGTGCAGCACGAGGAGGTGAGGAGGGTTGTCGACAAGAGGCAGAGGAGGGAAGTGGCCACATGGGAGTCTGTGTTCATCAAGATCTGTCAGAAGGCAACTGGAGCAGATAGAAGCTGCGCTTACACAGAGCAACCTCATGTCTGGTATCACCAAGAGTGTGGCTGATCAACTATGTATCTAAGTGGAAGAAGCAATTTTCTTTCAGACTTACCCAGAAGCCAAAAAATTCAGAATACAGCAATGAACTTTCATAACACCATTCAACTATGATCAAATAAGTTTAAGCCTTGAAAACACAGATTAAGGCTTAAACACAGATTAAAACACGGATAAGGGCATTAAATCTCATGCCCTTATGTATCACTGGAAAAGTAAAAACACTACACCATGATGAAAGTATAAGGAACTTCAAAGTTCTTTGTTTCTTCTGATGACTTTATTAAATATCCTATGTAAATTCTTCTAAAAAGTTGAACTTTTTGTTTCCTGCCATACTACTGCCCTAACTTTGTATTTACTCTGTAAAATGAACAATCTAATATTGCGACCAACCATAATTTCTTTCTTCCTTCTTCCAATAAACTTTAATATGTACAATATTTCATAATAATAAAATTGTGTGTATTATTTGTTTCGAAAGAGAGAAGTCTCAGTTCTGGATAACAGATACAAATCAGTGAAAGGCTGGAACATTCCAAGTTGGGAGTGTCTGATCCCCCCAGATGGGGCTATGAGTCTAGAACTCAGGAGGAATCTGAATCAGATTTGGGAGTCATATGGGCAGTTTAATCAAAGAAAAGTGGATGAGAGCCCAAGAGAGTGCACAGTGTAAAAAGAGAAGATCAAATTCAGAGCTCGTGAATAGCCACATTTTAAAGCAGGATAAAGAGAGAAGAAACCACTAACCAAAAAGACGTCACAGAGGTAAGAAAAGAGGAGTGGTAGTTGATGAGGCAAGAGAGGAATTTACAGAGGGGATGGCTGACCAGTAGATGGGGCAGTGACCGATACTATGAGGAGACTTTGGCAACCTGAAGTCCATATCAGTCTTAGCGAGCTCTCCCGCAGTAAGATGGTAGGATGGTTTGGCCAGTGGATGGAGCATTAATAGGAAATGGGTAAAGAGAGACAGTGAATGGGAACAGCAGTTTAAAGATGGAAGTAGAGAGAAAATCATAAGAAAGCCTTCCTCAGCGATCAATGCAAAGAAATAGAGGAAAAAAACAGAATGGGAAAGACTAGAGATCTCTTCAAGAAAATTAGAGATACCAATGGAACATTTCACGCAAAGATGGGCTCGATAAAGGAAAGAAATGGTATGGACCTAACAGAAGCAGAAGATATTAAGAAGAGGTGGCATGAATACACAGAAGAACAGCTTCACAACCAAAATAATCACGATGGTGCGATCACTCACCTAGAGCCAGACATTCTGGAATGTGAAGTCAAGTGGGCCTTAGAAAGCATCACTACGAGCAAAGCTAGTGGAGGTGATGAAATTCCAGTAGAGCTATTTCAAATACTGAAAGATGATGCTGTGAAAGTACTGCACTCAATATGCCAGCAAATTTGGAAAACTCAGCAGTGGCCACAGGACTGGAAAAGGTCAGTTTTCATTCCAATCCCAAAGAAGGGCAATGCCAAAGAATGCTCAAACTACCACACAATTGCACTCATCTCACATGCTAGTAAAGTAATGCTCAAAATTCTCCAAGCCAGGCTTCAACAATACGTGAACCATGAACTTCCAGATGTTCCAGCTGGTTTTAGAAAGGCAGAGGAATCAGAGATCAAATTGCCAACATCTGCTGGATCATGGAAAAAGCAAGAGAGTTCCAGAAAAATATCTATTTCTGCTTTATTGACTATGCCAAAGCCTTTGACTGTGTGGATCACAATAAACTGTGGAAAATTCTGAAAGAGATGGGAATACCAGACCACCTGACCTGCCTCTTGAGAAACCTATATGCAGGTCAGGAAGCAACAGTTAGAACTGGACATAGAACAACAGACTGGTTCCAAATAGGAAAAGGAGTACGTCAAGGCTGTATATTGTCACCCTGCTTATTTAACTTATATGCAGAGTACATCATGAGAAACGCTGGGCTGGAGGAAGCACAAGCTGGAATCAAGATTGATGGGAGAAATATCAATAACCTCAGATATACAGATGACACCACCCTTATGGCAGAAAGTGAAGAGGAACTAAAAAAAAGCCTCTTGATGAAAGTGAAAGTGGAGAGTGAAAAAGTTGGCTTAAAGCTCAACATTCAGAAAACGAAGATCATGGCATCTGTTCCCATTACCTCATGGGAAATAGATGGGGAAACAGTGGAAAAGTGCCAGACTTTACTTTCTGGGCTCCAAAATCACTGCAGATGGTGACTGCAGCCATCAAATTAAAAGACGCTTACTCCTTGGAAGAAAAGTTATGATAGCATAACTAGATAGCATATTGAAAAGCAGAGACAATACTTTGCCAACTAAGGTCAGTCTAGTCAAGTCTATGGTTTTTCCAGTGGTCATGTATGGGTGTGAGAGTTGGACTGTGAAGAAGGCTGAGCACTGAAGAATTGATGCTATTGAACTGTGGTGTTGGAGAAGACTCTTGAGAGTCCCTTGGACAGCAAGGAGATCCAACCAGTCCATTCTGAAGGAGATCAGTCCTGGGATTTCTTTGGAAGGAATGATGCTAAAGCTGAAACTCCAGTACTTTGGCCACCTCATGCGAAGAGTTGACTCATTGGAAAAGACTCTGATGCTGGGACGGATTGGGAGAAGGAGGAGAATGGGACGACCGAGGATGAGATGGCTGGATGGCATCACGGACTCAATGGACCTTAGTCTTAGTGAACTCCAGGAGTTGGTGATAGACAGGGAGGCCTGGTGTGCTGCGATTCATGGGGTCGCAAAGAGTCAGACACAACTGAGCGACTGAACTGAACTGACTGAGAGAGAAAAAACATTTTGAGAGGAATCTGGGATTTAGCACCCAGATTTTAGAATTCTCTGAAGAGTGATTATTTGAGATGAAAGAGAAGGGTGGTGTTAAATACAGTCCTGTGCACAGGAGGTAGTCAACAACCAGAGATCTACACTAGAGATTTGGGGCCAGATTAAGGGTGAAAAAAAAAAAAAGAAGAAGAAAAAACTGGTTTATATTGCAATGACTTAGAAATCAATAGGGAATCTCTTTAGAAAATTTGCTGTCTCGCATACAGGGTTATCGTTGCCATCTTTCTAAATTCCATATATATGTGTTAGTATACTGTATTGGTGTTTTTCTTTCTGGCTTACTTCACTCTGTATAATCGGCTCCAGTTTAAACCAATACAATATTGTAAAGTAAAAAATAAATAAATAATAAAAATTTTAAAAAATAAAAAAATAAAAAATAAATAAAATCTGCTGACTGGTAAACTTAGTGAAGAGATGCAAGATGAGATAGGGAATAGTATCTGTAGACAGCATAATTTTGATCTCTTTTGAAAGTGCCTGTTTGTACCTATTACTTACAGATACTTACTTTGGCCATATTGTGGGTCACCTTCTCATTATTTAAACTGTACCCTATCCATTAACTGACTTTCAGTCTTCAACACTATGGTACATATGTGTGTGTGGTTTTTTTAATATATTGATTTAAAATTTCTTTCCTCTTTCATGTCAGTCCAGTTTAAACGCAGTACTCAAGAGACTAAATTACTTATAAAGCATCTCTTTGGGAATTAGCAGTTATGCCCTGACCTGGTCAGGAGGCAGGAAGTTACACAGCACACTTCCTCCACCCCCACCCTGGGGCACAGCTCCTCCTGCACACACAGGCCATACTGTGAGCTCCCTTAGAGCAGGTACCAGATCCTGGCAGCTTTTCCAGCTCCTTGGTAGCTAACATAGGGACTTACCCATTGAAGCTATTCAATTAGCATCTAATGAACTGAGTATTGTTCTCCTGCACTGGGTATTCTTTCAATACTGAAGTAAACATTCACCTAATTTCCGGCTACTTATGATCACCATTATCCCATTTCACTGTTAACATTCCTATTTATCATGCTTTAAGCACAGCCTCTGAAAAGAATCCAAGATCCCCAACAGAATCAATTCCTCCCTTTTCTCTCTACATCTGTTTACCAAACACTTGTTACTGGGTATCATAATTATTTGTGTTTCATGCTCTCTCCCTTTGAACCACAATGAGCTCTATCAATGCAAGAGCCTCATCTTATTTATCCCTACACCCGCTCCTGCACAATGTCTAGTTCACACCACACACTCAGTAAATGTTTGGAATGAATAGCTCTTAGCTCACAATCCAATAAAACCATATGAATTTGATAAAAATATTACTCAGTATTTGTTAGGGCTTCCCTGGTGGCTCAGATGGTAAAGAATCTGCCTGCAATGAGGGAGACCTGGGTTCGATCCCTGGGTCCGGAAGGGAATGAGGATGAGGATGGGAAGGGAGAGAAGGGAATGGCAACCCACTCCAGTATTCTTACCTGGGAAATACCATGGACAGTGGAGCCTGGCAGGCTACAGTCCATGGGGTTGCAAAGAGTCTGACATGGCTGAGAGACTTCACTTTCTTTCTTCATTTTTAAATAAAAGAATAATACCTAAAACATAGTATTTCCTTTATAAAGTTTATTTTACAGATTACCATCACCAACTCTGAAAGGCAGGAGATTTACCATTATTTCCAACCTTAAATCACAAAATTATGTATATAGAACAAAACTGATTCAGTCAGCATCAACTTCTTATAACTATATTTAAGTAAGGAGACACTAAATTTTCAGTTTATTCTGCCGTATATGTAAATTGCCCCCTTGCAATAAAACAACTTTTACTAATTATTTTCAGATACAGAGCTATATACTTTTCTACATATAATAAGCTTCAAATAATACATTTTAGTGAATTATTTAAACAACAAAATTCTGTAAAACAATTATCCCTCAATAAAAATAAATTAATTAAAAAATAATAAATTAAAAATATAAAACTTCTGAGTTTGGTATTTTAGCAATATTTACAATGTCTATTTTTAAAGATTAATAGTCATTACATGTAACTTACACTGTAAATTCTATGAAAGATACATCAAGTGACATTTTTGGCTTTCATTTATCAGTTCAGTTCAGTTCAGTCGCTCAGTCGTGTCCGACTCTTTGTGGCCTCATGAATCGCAGCGCGCCAGACCTCCCTGTCCATCACCAACTCCCAGAGTTCACTCAAACTCACGGCCATCAAGTTGGTGACGGCATTTGAAATAAATTAAAGTCAACACACAGAAGAGTCTGTCTGAATTCTCTCCAAATCTATAATTTTACTTTGGCAATATAAATGGAATGTTGCGATATTCAATCAAACCTAATTTTTAAAACCAAGCTTAATACTGGCCTGCTGCTGCTGCTGCTGCTAAGTCACGTCAGTCGTGTCCGACTCTGTGTGACCCCATAGATGGCAGCCCACAAGGCTCCCCCATCCCTGGGATTCTCCAAGCAAGAACACTGGAGTGGGGTGCCATTTCCTTCTCCAATGCATGCAAGTGAAAAGTGAAAGGGAAGGCGCTCAGTCGTGTCCAACTCTTAGCGACTCCATGGACTGTAGCCTACCAGGCTCCTCCATCCAAGGGATTTTCCAGGCAAGAGTACTGGAGTGGGTCGCCAGTGCCTTCTCCTAATACTGGCCTAACGAGAACTAAATAAGATAATTAATCTTTGAGAATGTAATAAAAGATTACATTGCTCATTCTAAAGAACAAAATGCTTCAGGGTAGTAACTTTTCAAGGGCTGCCCAGGTGGTACAAGTGGCAAAGAATCCATCTCTCAATACAGAAGACACAGAAGATGTGAGTTTGACCCCTGGGTTGGGAAGATCCCCTGGATAAGGAGTATTCTTGTCCCACTATTCTTGCCTGGGAAATCCTACAGACAGAGGAGCCTGGCTGGCTGCAGTTCACGGGGCCACAAAAGAGTTGGACACAACTTAGCGACTGAACAACAAAAGTGACCTTTTACGTGACACCTTACAAGTAGAGGTATAGCCTGCTCTTTAATCTCAGAATCAAACAGTAACAGCAAATTAGGGGGAAATTTTTTTCAATAAAATGAACTACTCAACACTTGAAGTTTTAAATGAAAAACAATGTATTTTTCCTAAAGCTTTCTTAAAAATCATTGTAAATTAGAAGATAATCAATTTTCATTCAAAAAAGGTTATAGAAGACACCCAAAGAATAATCTCCTATTCTTTGTTTACTAAGTAAATGGGCACTGTTTTTCTAAAGTTTTTCTGTTTTAAAAATAATACATGTTCATTATTTTTTTAAGGCAGAGAAACAGAGACAAAAAAAAAAGACAAAAAAGAAAAATCAAAACAGTGCAGAAAAATAGGAAATTAATATGAAAATGTAAATCCTTCTCATTTTTCCTAGTTTCTTTCCCCAAAAGTAACTATGGTCAATAGCAGAAATCATTTAAAAATGTTCTCTGTATATATGTTTATTTATGTATCTGCACATCTTTAGCTTTACATAAATATACTCATACTATTTGCACTCTACATTTTATTCACTTTGACTTAAAATATGTATCTTATACATCTCTCTTTAACAGTATATACAAAGGTAGCAGATTGGTTTTCATAGCTGTTTAGTATTTCATTGAATACTTATTTCACAATTTATTTTGTACCTATTGAGGTAGACTTGAGCTGCTTCCACTTTCTCACTATCACAAACAATATTACTTTAAATTTCCATGCAGTCTCTAGAAATCATAAATAAGGGCTTAAAATAAGGGCTTCCCTTGTAGCTCAGTTGGTTAAAGAATCTGCAAGCAATGCAGGAGTCCCAGGTTTGATTTCTGGGTCAGGAAGATCCTCTGGAGAAGGAAATGACAACCCACTCCAGTATTCTTGCCTGGAGAATCCCATGGACAGAGTAGCCTGATGGCCTGCATTCCATGGGGTCCCAAGAGTAGGACATGACTTAGCAACCAAACTACCATTCTCATGTGGACACTTAAGATGTTTCCCTGAAATGAGATTTTTTTTTACATGACCTGAAGAATACTGAAAAGGTTGAGGAAATACAGCAGCCATCATGGCATTTCAACAAACCAATCAATTACTCTGTAAATTAACTAAGCATTTATAGGGAAATAAATCTTAGAATATAGTTTATTATTTGATGAAAAAGTCTCCATACATCTTTAAAAAGGACAAAAAGGTAGAAGTAATTATGGAATTGGGGTTCAACATACCAAAGTGAAATATGTCATCAGTTAAAAATGAAAGAAGATACTGGTTAAATATAAACCCCAATTCCAAGAAAATTTAAAAGTATCAACTGGAAGGATGTGAAAAATAATCATGTTAAAAAAAGGAATACAGAACTAGTACACTATATAATAGCCTTCAACCTGCTTACTTAGTACCATCACATTCTATCAAGTGAGAAATTAACCTAAGGTTGAAATTTAAGTTTCAAAACTTCAAAATTATTTTGCTCCCTTGAAAATTTCTGCTATCAAATCATTACTTTCAAATTAAAAGATTTCTCAAACTTTGGCATTTTCACATGTTGGAAGGGATTCAGAGACAAATATCTGCTTTATGGTAACAATGGAAATTAACAAGAAGGAAAGAACATTGAATTTAGGTATCAGATGACAGTAAACAGAATAATAAAGATTTTTTTTTTTTAGGTGAGCTAAGTTTAAGAATATTTAAGGATTCCAATACACTTTGGGGCAAGTACTCTTCTTATTCTCCAGAACACCAGAATGCAATTACTAATCAGAGAATAAACAAGGATTCCCTTCTGCTCATATTTCTTTTTTTTTTTTTTAAAGAAAATGTTCTCTCTGCTTGGCATAAAGTGGCCGAAGGTTTGGCCTGACATGACAATTTCTCTAAACAAGGCTCCAGATCTGCTCTCAGAATCATATAATTATTTATATTTTGGATGTGTGTTAAGAAAGGAATTAGAATAAATCCACTTTTAATTTGTAACCATCTACCAGAAACTTTGCCTTATTTTCTGAATAAATCAATACAACCTATGCATATTAACTTAAACACTTCAATTTTCTCATTTAAACATTTAAGTATCTCTGTTTAAAAGTAGTTGATTCTAAAACTAAGAGTAACTGAACCACCTGGCTGTCACTTCATTGGGTTTTCCTTTTGGATTTTAAAAACACTGCCCCTAACATAACCATGCTTCTCTGGTGGTTCAGACAGTAAAGAATCTGCCTGTAATGCAGAAGACCCCAGTTAGATCCCTGGGTTAAGAAGATTCCCTGAAGAAGGCAATGACAACCTACTGCAGTATTCTTGCCCTGAGAATTCAATGGACATAGGAGCCTGGTGGGCTCCTACATGGGGTTGCAAAGAGTCAGACATGACTGATGAACACTTTCACTTTCAACACAACCACAGTCCATTAAAGTAATATGGAAATATGTGTATCAGTTCAGTTCAGTTCAGTCGCTCAGTCGTGTCCAACTCTTTGCAACCCCATGAATTGCAGCACACCAGGCCTCCCTGTCCATCACCAACTCCCAGAGTTCACTCCGACTCAAGTCCATCGAGTCAGTGATGCCATCCAGCCATCTCATCCTCGGTCATCCCCTTTTCCTCCTGCCCCCAATCCCTCCCAGCAAAATAGAATGAAATGTGGAAAATGTAACTGGAAAACTTTGAAAAGCAGGTAAAGACTAAAAGAGAATGATTCTCCTGTAACACATTAAAAACATTATTGTACCTGAAGGGAAAAAAGAGAGGCCAAAGGTAACCACTGGAAAGTTATTATCCTGTGATAGTGTTAATCTACATAATTTGACTTGAGTAAGAATTTTACAGTATGATAGGATGGTGTAACACAGCAGTTAGTAGAGGCATAAGCTTTATCTTTCACAATTGTTCTGTTTCTTCAAGAAACTTAGAGTAGTAAGAAATTTACTGGTCATTAACCTGGTCTGGGTGCATTATTATCAGAAGCTACAAACTCAACTACAGCAAAAATTCTAATCTTTTAATATGAATGGATATCCATTAGGGATCATGTGAAAACCACCAACCTCATTTCAGTAGATATCTTATCTCACAGAAAGTTTGTTGCTAGACATAAAGTGTCACTGGTTTACCTCTAAATGATCCAGCCCCTACAGGAAACTGGGTGTAGTTTTAATAAAATGGGACTCATAAGTTTTTATTACATTTATAATGAATGCTTTTCAGTTTTATAGGCTCTTTGAAGGAGCAATTTAGTTTCCCTATTAAAACATGACTTTATATCCTTCACAACTCTCAGGTTTTCAATTTTATGTTGCTACCACTCTAAATATAAATGGAGATACTGAAGTTTTAATAAAGGGATAGGGTTATTCTTATTGACATGTATGGGATGCAACCTTACAAAATTACAGGGAAAAGTACAGAAGATTAAAATATCTTTCTAGTCTGATTCCTTCAATATCCTTTCCATCATACAGAACCTTTCAAAACCAACCAATGACTACTTCAAAGTATAAAACATATTTAGGTATTAATAAAGCAGGACTCATGATATTGCCTTTTCTGAATAAAGTATAATAAAATCCTTTAAAATTGACTTACGATGCAGTGGAGAGTGTAACTCTGTTTAATTTAACTTGGAGGATCTTTAATCAGTCTCTTTATGGTATCTAGAAAATCCATATAAGATTTTCAGACATAGTGGCTTTATTTACACCAAATTCTAACTCAGGCCCCAAAGCAGGGATCGTTACAAATAAACTCAAGGTAGACGCAAGAAATTTTGTTACTTTCCCAGCAAAAGAGGCTACTATATATGGGGTCTTAATTAAGGAATTAACATTAAGAATGTGACTAAGGTATCATCGCTGCCCAGGAAAATTATCTTCTGGGGAAAAAAAAGACATAAGTAATTATAATACATTGTGATATGGCTATAGTAGATATAACAGATATCTATATTTATAACGGGGCTTCCTTGGTGACTCAGCCAGTAAAGCATTTCAGTCGGACACAACTGAGTAACTGACATCACATATTCATAATAGATAATTCAGAGCAGTAAAAGGACCACTGAGAAAGAGCTACCAACTCTGCTTAACAGAGAGAAAAAGACCTCATGAAGGTGATGTGCCACCTGGAACTTGAAAGATCATTAGGAGTTCACTAAATAGATAAAAGATACAAAGTCATTGCAATTGACAGGAAGAACCCTATGTTGCATGATTGCTAATCAATGTTAATACCCTTGCACCAATCAATACTTTATATTTACTTTAGTCAACAACAAATCTCAAAAATATAGTATTATAGAGGGAGGGGAAAAAACAGTTCTTTCTATACATTTTCTTCCATACGGGCAAAATTAAATCCTAATAATGCAATGTTGATTGCCACCTTAGCTTCTTCAGGCTGTTGTTTGTTGTTCAGTCACTAAGTTGAGGCTCCCTCTTTGCAACCCCTTGGACTATAGCCCGCCAAGCTTCTCTGTACATGGAATTCTCTAGGCAAGAATACTGGAGTGAAGAATACTACATTTCCTTCTGTAGAGGATCTTCTTAGGTCAGGGATCAAACCCATGTCTCCTACATTAGCAGGTGGATTCTTTACAACTGAGCCACCAGGGAAGCCCTGTGCTTAGAACAGTTCTTACCTACTCTTCTAAGAAATTCATATAAAAAAATCTAGCATCACATACAGCTGCTTGGAGGGCCCAAAGACATCTTTTAAACAGCAACAGTTCATTAAAGGAATATGCAGAGCATGCCTAAGTCCTACCACCATAATGAAAATCAATGTGTTGTCCTCAACCAACATTTATCATGTCAAATCCACAGGCAATTGCCTCAATTTCAGGAATGCAATCTCCATGCAATCTTTGGAGATTTACACTACTCAAACTACATGAAAAACTAGATACTAATCTGAAAGCACATCTTTCTAGAAGCATCTTCTTTACTTGACTAAACCTGTTTCACATGTGATAAATATATCACTCTTAAAGAGAAAGTAGAATTGTCACTGAGAAACAGTCAGTCAAATAAAGGATTTCTATTTACTTTAACACCAGGTTATTAACTTCCATGATCCCCACTCTTGGCAGAAAAAGTCAGTGTAATTAAAATCCATTAAGGAACTTAAATTTGTCTGAAAATGGGAGCTATTAACTGAAGTGCTGGCCCCAAAGTCCACCTGTCTGATAATTCTCTGATGACAAGTTTCAAGAATCAAAAATAGCTTCATTTGTCACACACTCAGTTTCCC
Source organism: Oryx dammah (assembly GCF_014754425.2). Lineage (NCBI taxonomy): Eukaryota > Metazoa > Chordata > Mammalia > Artiodactyla > Bovidae > Oryx > Oryx dammah. Next base: position 57,478,538 of record NW_024070202.1, on the reverse strand, counting down.
ATCCCGTAGGATTCATTGTTAGAGAAGTGTCTTCCATTCTCCCATGGAGGTCCATCGTTTAAGCTGATCTACTCCAAATATATCCAAGAGGGCAAAGATGAGTGTCCTCACAGTTAGTTTCACTCGTGAATCCAGTCAGCAATTCAATTGTCACTTCTTTGTTCTAGGTGGCTGCACTCTAATGATCGACAGTAAAGAGGGTATGTAGAACTGACTCTTCACAGATACTAGTTGAAATATGGCTAAAAAAAAAAAATAGCATCAAAGGAAAACATTATCTGAGCGAGAAGCGAGTTTGGGGAAATGGACTACTTCGTTTTAAGAATGGGATAAAGAGATAATAAGTGATTTTATTCTATGAACTCTAGCTGACCCAACACTGATTGATTAGTAGGATAGAAACAGAGATGAGTGTGTATGGAACATTGAGGATTCATAGAAAGGTGGCCTCCTGAAATGCATTTTGGAAGGTGGTGGGTAGAAATAAGCAAACAAGTAAGCAAACAATTCAAGAAATCTGTAAGTGCCCAATGCCCACCATTTTGAGAGACTAGGCAAGTACCGAAGACTTGAGAGGTGGTCTCCTGCCCTAAATTGTAAACACTGATAGTCATGGTGAAGCAACCTAGCTTTCTACAAAAAGGCCCTTTGCTATCTGGAAAATCAAGAGTAAAAGTTAAAACCTCCCAAACTAGGACTATATATTCAGCCAGATATCAGGAAAAAGAAATGGCTAATGTTAAAGGTATATTTCATTTAAGATTACTGAAATAAATGCTTCCATAAAAGAACTATTCAATCATGTAAATAAACAAGGCATAGTTTTTCTTTTGTTTGACTTCATTCAGGCAATAAATCTTTATTGCCAGCATCCTATGTGTCAGGTGCTGTTCTTGGCACTGGGACACATCAGTAAATAAAACAGATACATGGCCCTGCTCCTGCAGAGTTTATAATAAATGTTAGTCACTCAGCTGTGTCTGACTCTTTGCAACCAATGGAATGTAGCCCACCAGGTTCCTCTGTCCGTGGAATTCTCCAGGCAAGAATACTAGAGTCGGTAGCCATTCCCTTCTCCAGGAAATCTTCCTGATCCAAGGATCGATCCCAGTTCTCCCACCTTGCAGACAGATTCTTTACCACCTGAGCCACCAGGGAAGCCATTTACAATAAAGAAGACAGATAATAACAAGAAAAATATATAGTAAGTCAGACAGCAAGAGTGTTATATAGAAAAGTAAAGATGTCCGGAGAGATAGGCAATATTGGGGACGGTGTTATTTTCAATAAGGTGGTCAAGGAAGGTAAGGCATATGTTTTTAAAGAAGAAAATTAATGATGTTTGCAAAAGAATAGGCTAGGATTACATTATTAAACACCAGTGTTTTTCTTTCAATTAGAGCTGGAAGACCAAAGAAACCCAAGAAATCAGACTCAGAGTGCAACTTGTTCTACTTCTGTCATTGTCAAACATGAGGCAAAATAATTTATCTCTGTTTTCCTCTTTTTCATTGTTTGCAAGAAGCAACATGGGTTTGACATAAAGAACCATAAAGACTATTTAGGATATCACGAAGTACAATCAGCGGCAGGGCAATGTAATGCCTAAAATATATCTCCCAATTGTTTGAAAACCACTAAAATCTAAAAGTTCTCTTGGAAATGATTTCTGTCTTTGAAACCACATTACATGTGCTATCTTTGTAAGAATTTGATTAGAAATGAGTTTTAAATGGTTGATTTAATAATACTGAGGGTCCACATACTATAGAACTGAATAGATCAGATTCACTGATCAATCATGCTCTTCAAGTCTAACCACTCCAATCTACACCCAGAAAGGAAATAAATCTCACTTTAGAATAGCCATCTATCATGCTTTACAGGATCTGCATTTTAAAATATTATTCTAAAATAATATCATTTCTCTAGTGGATGAGAAATTATGTCCTGTCCAAGAATTTTTCAATGACTCAGACAAATTCTGCTGTGAGCAGTTTTGAAAATACTTTCAAAAGTCCACAGTGCTCAGTGATGCAAATGTCTTATGAGAGGCATCTCCTTTAAAATGCAGTTTCAGCCCTCTTCTACTTAAATGAATTACAATATGAACTGCAAAGCAGAAAACGAAAATTTCATTTTAGTCTTTAATAAATCCCAGAGCATATACTCACCTCTGTCATTATAATACATATTTTTAAATCTGATTAAAATAAAATATTCAGGGCAATTTTCCATGCAAAGTATTCAGTGATGCTGACTGATATATGAGTATTAACACTCAAACATTAAGAAGCTATATCAATTAATATTGCAATGATGGATAAGCTCTTTTTCCCATAAAAATTCTATAATACTATACCCTTGCTATTTAGGTTACAAAATAACAAATTATTAACACACACACAAACTTCTTGGAAGCTACCTACATTCAGGTACTGTGCTGAATACTTTAATATAATAAATCATTTAGTCTTCACAGCAGCAGGTGAGGTGTGTTTTGCTACCCCTGTTTTAAACTCGAAGAAACTGAGGCTCAGAGAAGTTAACTCCCCTCCCCAAGATCACAGAGTAAGAACTAGAATTCAAACCCCAGGTCTTTCAGAGTCAACTACTAGAATCCTTCCGCTGCTGCTAAGTCGCTTCAGTCGTGTCCGACTCTGTGCGACCCCAGAGACGGCAGCCCACTAGGCTCCTCTGTCTCTGGGATTCTCCAGGCGAGAACACTGGAGTGGGTTGCCATTTCCTTCTCCAATGCATGAAAGTGAAAAGTGAAAGTGAAGTCGCTCAGTCGTGTCCGACTCCAAGCAACCCCATGGACTGCAGCCCACCAGGCTCCTCGGTCCAAGGGATTTGCCAGGCAAGGGTACTGGAGTAGGTTGCCACTGCCCTCTCTGAATATGAGACTATAATCCTTATCAAAGGCTTAATGCTAAAGGAATCTGGAAACACAGAAGAACTATATAAATTGATGTTATTTTCACACAGAAATAACATTACAGTAAGAAATTATAACTCTTACCAAAGGCCTAATGCTAAAGGAATCTGGAAACATAGAACAACATGTTTTATTATCTATTTCACATGCTATAGTTCTGAGACTTCTATAAATTAACCTAAAAATAATCTCTATGTTACTTATTTTCACCACAATACAAAACTAAATTTTAAAGTACATAAAAAAGTAATAATCTAGATTTAATTCTATTTATTTTTCCATTTGAAGGTTCCACTAAGATACAACAACCTTCTAAAAGTGCACTTGATCTATTTTTATAGAAACAAATAGAAAAAAGTAAAAGAGACAAAAAAAAAAAAAAGAACACCATTTAGAAAGATTTTTGCAGAGAGATTTGAGGAGTCAGATATTTATCAAACACAAGTATTCTGAGCACCTCTCTGTACCAGACAAAATGCAAGGCAGGAAAAGTCAAAGGAAAAAAGAGAGAGAGATGAAAGCAAGGTTCTTACCTTTGAAGGAGTCCTTGTTGACATAAAAAGGGCAATAAAAACAAATAACCATAATATAAACTATTAAGGACTATGAGTTTGTAAGGACAGAGGCTTTAGAGGAGATTCTGAGTGAAACAGTAATCCCTGATGCCTGTTTTTCTTTTCTAAAAAAACTTCCTTAAAAGGTTGTTGTACCACTCTCATTTTTCCAAGTAAATTTCTCTGGCTGAATAGCTAGTGTCCAAGAGTGTCAGGACAGCAGCACTTGAACTCCCATCTAGCCCTTTGCTGACATGAAAGAACTTTATGCATGAATCAATGCTCAACTGTATCAAATTGTCCTTGCTTTAGATCTCTGTCATATGATTCCTTCACAATATAAAAACAAACCAACACAATAAACCTTTAAAGCTGTGATTTGAATAATGGCAAATATACTACAGGCACAAAATTGACACAATCCAGTCTTTCTATCCTAGCCCCGCCCCCCCCAAAAAAGGAGGGTGGATTGGAATGTGAGGTGTGACTATAGAGCTCTGAGACTGAGTTCTTCTCATAAATACATCAAATACAATACATACATGTCAGGCATCAAGATCTCACACATCAAATGAGAGCAGCCCTTCAAAAGATTTTCCTAGACAGGCTATATATTTGTTTCAAGGGCACTGTCATCGCCGCTTTTAGAACTTCCCCATGGGAACTGTCACAGAGCCAATTTGCCAACTCCTCTGGGAAATCAGTCCCACTGAATGTCACAGGACATTGTAGGTCAAAAAGGTCTCTCCTACTAGCCAAACACATTCTTCTCCTTCCTTCCATCTTATCTCTTTGATTTGATTTCATGAGTGAAATGTATACACTAACCATTTTAGTACAAACACAATAAATAACCTTAAGTTACAGAAAATAACAAAAACGCAAGGTTTTACACTTGGAAAAAAAAAAAACGATCACATCAGGAAGTGTGTGGGGACCCTGCTATTTGACTCCCCGCTCTGCTTTCTCAGCTGCTGCTGTGGAGCTGGGTTTAATCCTGTAACAGAGTTCCACCCAGGGGCCCAGGGGAACACGCTGAGGCAGTCGATGAGGGGGCCTTATTTGATTCTCATCAGGAACCAGACTAGCTGGGGTGAGTTCATTTGTGCCCTGCTTGCATTAAGTGCTATTACATAACAATATGGGGAAAACTGGCTGGAAGCCTTTCTGCATCGTCTAGGAGCACAATCACTCTAAGTAGAGAACTGCCTAGACAGCTCCCAACTCAAGAGTGTACAATTAAAACAAGCTACAATACACAGTGTTAAATTTCGAAAGACAGCCCAATGATGCTACATTGGTTTTCCTAATGGTATACCAGACTGCTTTAAGATCACCTCATATACTATTTTACTCTTACACCATCGTAATTTTTTTTTAAATCTACAAACTCCTTGAGATATCACTACCAGTAAAACTGGAAGGTTTTTCCTTATATCTTATCTTAGAACACTGGACTCCACTTGATTTAATTTAAGCCTATTTCTTCTGTATTCATCCTGAGGAAACAAACAAGAACATGTTTCTTTCAATATCCCTTCATACAAGTAAGTCCCCCTTAGTGCTGCAGCTCTAAGCTACACAAGCCCAGATTTGCTAGCCAATTTTCCAGTCTTTCTGTTCAATCCCCTAAATCAGTTTCTTAAACTATAGTCAACATAGGGTCATGTTTATGTTCTTTTTGCTGTATAGTAACACAATCAGCAACTCTGATCTTAAGATACTTTTTAAGTGAGAGCATAGCCTTAGAAGTTTATTTTCATCTCACAAGTAAGAGACCAATAAAACAAAACTGAACAAAAAAAATAAGCAAAAAGTAAGTTGGAGAGGAGACATCTTTCCTGAGGTATTAATCTTACAGGCCAGATGTGCATAATTAAGTGAACATTTCAAGTAAGTACATAAAAGATCAACAATCTAGTTCTTTAATCATTTCTGAATAATATAATTTTCACATAAAAATGTTTTAAAGATTATCCAGAAAAATCTATTCTCTGAGCTAAGCTTTGCATTGGGGTGGGACAGAAACTTTTCCTAACTATAGGATATAACGTCAAACTTTCTACAAAGTTCCTATCCAACCATGTTGTTGTTGTTTAGTCCCTCAGTCATATCCAACTCTTTGCGACTCCATGGATTGTAGCCCACCAGGCTCCTCTGTCCATGATATTCTCCATGCAAGAAAACTGGAGTAGGTTGCCAGTTCCTTCACCAGGGGATCTTTATGCCACAGGGATCAAATCTGTGTCTCCTGCACTGACAGGTAGATTCTTTACCACTGAGTCAGCAGGGAAGCCCATCCATCCACGTAGTAATAGCCATTTAAAAAACCATCATTAGGATACAGCCCAGGCTGAACTGTTCTTAAAGCATCACTATCAAGAAAATTTACCCTGGAAGGGATATACAGTGGTAGTCAAACATCTGGGCTTTGAAATTGGGCTGCCTGGGTTAAACACCTCAGCTAAATCACTAATAAAACATTAGTGCCTCAGTTTCCTCGAGGAAGTCTGACCTATCTCACAAGGGTGTAGGAAGAATTGAGTTGATAGACTAGTACTTAAAATGCAGCCCCTAGAACAAAGTAAAAGTTCAATGTCAGTGATAATCATGTTGAGATGTAACTCATTGCTCACCTTTAACCTTTCCAAGGCTTCAAATAAAGCTTTTAAAATATACAACCAATCAATTAATTCCTAGCAAAAGGTAGACCTTTTCTGTTTTTTTTTTTTTTTTTTTCTTTTTCTTTCTTTTATTTTTGGCCACACTGCACAGCTTGAAGGATCTCAGTTCTCCCACCAGGGATTGAACTCAGGACACAGCAGTGAAAATACCAAATCCTAACCACTAGACCACCAGGGAACTGCTGAGCTTTTCAGTTTTATTTTTACTACATCAGCCTTTCAGTTTGTTCTCAAAATTTACTCTTTCCCAAACTGGTTAATCAACCTTTACCACACCTTATCATTACAGTACCCTTCACTTTACACACTCATCTTCCTCCTACTGCTCTCAGCTCAAAGGACTCCTACAGAAAAACTCTGATTAGCCTCCAAAATTCAATTTTCCACTTATTTTTTTAAGCCTTCAATCAGGAAGTAACAGCCTCCTACAGAGTCCATTACAACATTTTATACATTGCTTGTATCACTCAGATTTGCTTTTAAAGACTCACAGCAAAACATTCATTTTGACCATATCTAATTTGTTGATACTTTAACAAGATTCTCTCAGGTGATTAATCATTCAGAAAAATAAAGTAAAAATTTATTGACATGGTTTTATTTAGTATTTTTAATAGTCCAAGTAATGGAAATGGTGAAAGCAAGAAAGATTTTGTCTATAACATAGCTCATTACTGATTAGAATTCCAAAATAAAAGCAAGTTCTCAATTAGTAACCCCTTTAAAATGATTTTATTTTGTAGTTGAATTACCACAGTGATATTTATTTATACATTGGTCCAGAGAATGGACACTTTTACTGGCAGGTTATAAAATGTTTCTTAATGCTGTGAAGTCTAATTACAAAAGCTTTCTTTCAGAGGTTCACAAAAGGTGGAAAAGAGGGAGAAAATTACCTCCCTAGTGCCAAAGGAAGAATTATAAACAAATGAAAACAAATAGAGGGAAATTAGATGAATGATGCCTAGCGTAGGAGGTTTAATGTTGATACGTATGAGAGGTTGGGCACAGAATACAGAGTAAAAAATTGAAAGACTGGTCTAGAGTCATTCTTTAGTTCTTTGTAGGAAATACTGCCAACTTATTTATTTATTTTTTCTTCAGTGAGGTTGGCTATGAACTATGAAGTTTCATAGTTGCTAATATGTGATCATTACCCAAAAAACTAGACTTGGGAGCTGTAGGATTTTTTAATTAGCCATCTCAAAGCAAGTACCATTATAATCATCTAATTATCCTTTGAGGCACTGTATGCCCAGATGCCTTAAACATTCACTAACTTACTGCCATAGGTGCTGACTCCATGTTTATAATTTAAAACTAACAGCATTTAAGAAAATACAATTTATTTCTTAAGAAATTTAAAAGTTATTTTCGGAAAATAAATAATCATTAATTACCTTTAAACTCTTAGTATGTAATTTCAGCTATTAAAAGTGGTACAACTAATAGTCATTGTAAATTTACTCAATATCAATAAAGCCTAAAGGAATGCCTTAGTCCAAATGCCAAATGTTCAACTATATTCAATCAACAAGGTTGCTGATCTAGATAAACAATTATCACCTTTATCAGGGTAGTGAAAGAAAGTGAAAGTGAAGTAGCTCAGTCCTGTCCAACTCTTTGCGACCCTGTGGACTGTAGCCTACCAGGCTCCTCCGTCCATGGGATTCTCCAGGCAAGGATACAGGAGTGGGTTGCCATTTCCATCTCCAGGGGATCTTCCCTTATCCAGGGATCAAACCCAGGTCTCCCGCATTGCAGGCAGACACTTTAACCTCTGAGCCAACCAGGGAAGCCCAGGGTAAGATACCCTCAAATAGTAACACAAAATGTGGTCCGATGCAGCTTAGTTGTGCAGATGACACCACCCTTATGGCAAAAAGCGAAGAAGAACTAAACAGCCTCTTGATGAAAGTGAAAGAGAGTGAAAAAGTTGGCTTAAAACTCAACGTTCAGAAAACTAAGATCATGGCATCTGGTCCCATCACTTCACGCAAATAGATGGGGAAACAGTGGAAACAGTGGCAGATTTTATTTTGGGGGGCTCCAAAATCACAGCAGATGGTGACTGCAGCCATGAAATTAAAAGACACTTGCTCCTTGGAAGAAAAGCTATGACCAACCTAGACTCCAGAGACATTACTCTGCCAACAAAGGTCTGTTTAATCAAGAATATGGTTTTTCCAGTAGTCATGTATGGATATGAGAGTTGGACTGTGAAGAAAGCTAAGCGCCAAAGAATTTGTGCTTTTGAACTGTGGTGTTGGAGAAGACTCTTGAGAGTCCCAAGGAGATCCAACCAGTCCATCCTAAAGGAGATCAGTCCTTAATATTCATTGGAAGGACTGATGCTAAAGCTGAAACTCCAATCCTTTGGCTACCTGATATGAAGAAGTGACTCATTTGAAAAGACCCTGATGCTGGGAAGGATTGAAGGCAGGAGAAGGGGACGACAGAGGATGAGATGGTTGGATGGTATCACCAAATCAATGGATATGAGTTTGAGCTAACTCTGAGTGTTGACAATGGACAGAGAGGTCTGGCGTGCTGCAGTCCATGGGATCACAAAGAGCCGAACACAACTGAGCAACTGAACTCAACTGAACTCAACTGAACTCAACTGATGGTCCAATGCTAGAGTGGGTTGCCATTTCCTCCTCCAGGGGATCGATCTTCCTGACCCAAGGATTGAACGCTTATCTCCTACATTGCCTGAGTTGGCAATCAGCCCAGCTCCAATCTGAAGAGGGAGGCTCCATGGTCTCCATGTCCTTTCAGATTCCAAAGTGAACAATCAAGCCCGTCTACTTTTCCTCCATTCCAAGTAATGCCTTTTGACTGAGACTTTGTTCTGTCTGTTCTTGACTCCCTGCCTCATTTTAATTAAAATTACCTCAGCCTCAGCATTTCCATAGGAAGGGACTCCTAACGTGAAGATTACTAGAGATTTCAGTGGCATATCTGTCTTTAAAAGTAAAGAGTTCTTTACAGATAGAGAACAGTTCCAACATAATTATGTGGTTATCTCTACTTTGTCAGTTTGAAGTTTTCACACTGGGTTTGTTTTTTTTTCACATATAAACTGAAAAGCTGCAAAAACTTATAAAATTCATCTAATCTATTTCTCTATTTCTAGATGGAAGCCTCTTCAACCAGGCAGACTCTAAGGACTATCTGGGAATTTATCTGTAACCCTCTTAAGGTGTTTTCTTACTGTATAGGCAAGAAATAGTTCTCTTTTTCTATGCCTGATTTATTTAACCATCACTCATTTTAAAGTGTGCTTCCTCTTTTAGGTTCATCAGCTGGTAAAATACGCTTAATCCTGGTATTGCCATTTAAGGAAAAGTCGAAAACAAAAAGTGCCCTTGTACTACTGCAGTATTGTGAGTATTGAAGGGAGAAATGCATTTATGACATCTTCAAATTTACTAAGAATAATGTTTTTCTTAGAATGAGAATTGTAATACTAGTCAAAATGGAAAATCAGAACTTGAGAATCTTATGATTAGTCCTCCAACTGTTTAACTATGGATATGGCCTCTGGCCTTCCATGGACGAACATTGGATGAAAAGGGAAAGAGAAGCAGAATAAGAAATTTTACTTGGGCAGAATTTATATACTTTTTTATACAAAGAAACAAATATTCAGTTCATGCTCTTCAACAGTTCATTTAAAAATATTTGTCAGTGCATTCTTTATACAAGACCTCATGTAATACATGAAGAATAGGAAGAAATATAAGAAAACTATAAATACTTCAAAGCAATACCAGAGAGTGAGAGTGCTCCAGAGGAAAAAAGCCATGTATGATTGGTCTGCATAAATATGAAGACACTTCAGATAGACCCTACAAAAACAGTTGGATTTTAGTCCAAGGAGATAAGACAGAGAACATTCCAGGGAATACTTCAGTATGGAATTACAGGAGCAAAGATGTGCAAAGATGAAAGCAACGGCTTGTTCATGAAAAGAAAGAAATGAGAGAAGGAAGGAAGCATCAAGTGATTCAGTGGGAATAGAAGGAAACAGGACTGGATCACAGGTTGTACCAAATCAGAGGTGTTGAGTATTAGAGTCAGTCCCTTTTTCTATTCTTCTCTGAAAGTAATGGGCAACTTAAGAAGACTTTTGATCAAGGGCACATGATCACAAGTTTGGCAAAGAAATATAGTTTTAAAGCATATTACATAATATAACATATTACATAACAAGGGAACAATTGGAGGATTTTTGAAACACAAATCTTAAATGAAATTAGAAAAGAAAAGCTTGGAACATAGAATGATCTGGATCTTGGACTGGATAATATGTTCATGAATTTTCATTGTGTTACTGTGCCTCATACACACACACACACAATTTATACTGTGTGTATCATGCATTGTTTTGTGTTTATTACATATAGTAACATTTAACTTTAAGTTATTTGGAACATATTTCAGAATTGACATAATTGGAAAAATAAATAAATATTAAAGGGAAACAGAAAGATATAATAGCAATTCCAAAGTATTGCCCTGTGTCTGGGAGATCAGACATTAGGTAAAACGAAATAGAAGATGTTTGGTGAGGCATCAGTGAGGTGGAATAAATGCAGTTTAAGAAGCTGAGCAATATCAAAAGTAAGGAAGTTATATTAGATATAAGCAGCTAAAAATAAAGAATAGAACTTGTAAGAAAGACGAAGAATGGAAAAATAAACATTTAGCAAAAGTTCAGCAGACTATTAGTATAAAATCAATTTTTAAAAGGGATAAGATAAAGAAGAAATTGGAGGGGGGATAAAAAAAAAAAACTTAGAAGAGAATGTAGGACATCAAATATATAGGAAATCCAAAATAGAGTCCAAGCAGAAAGATGAGCAAATAGGGGAGTGAAAAGAGAAAGGAAGTGGACCTAGAGAGTCTGAAGCCAAAGAGAGCTGAATTAGAAAATGCTGGGCAACAAAGTAAATATCACAGAGAGCTCATGGAAGAAAAGCAGCAAGAAAAGGCCATTGAACCTGACCATCTGTGACTTCAAAAGCAAGCATTTTGGTGGAGAGGTGAATCTAGAAGCCACATGACCAGAACGAGAGGCTAGAAATCAATTTCCGCAGCTATCTCCCCTTCCTTTGAAGAAATCTGACAGTGGGTGATAAGGGTAAGATATGAAGTACTGAAATAAAGGGTAGAAATTCTGCATATTGGCTGAGTCAGAGAAAAAGAAGCAATGGAAGATATAGGAATAAGGGGAAAGCCATTTCTTAAACAAGATAATAGAAAAAGGAATACACTAAAAAAAGTTCCAAGGACATTTTTAAGGAAGAAAAAGAATGGTGAAAGCTTAGCTGTTTTGAGACAATTGAAAGAGTCAAGATGGTCTGCTAATGGCAAGTAGCAGGCAAAAACTTAGAGAGAGTAGAAAGAGTTGAATATTGCCTTTGTGAGATTCTGAGAATGATTTCTCAAGAAGACACATTCCAAAGAGCAAGATTTAACTAGACACATCCCAGCATCTCTGGACTAACTTTTATGTCATCCAATTCTTCTCTAAATGGGCTACAATTGTCATATAAGAGTTGTCACTATTCAATATGGTGAAAGAAAATCAGCCTGTAATGAAACTTAACATTTTACATTTTAGAAACTCATGCTCTTGGAGTAAGGTTTTTTGTTTTTGTTTTTGTTTTTTTGATCCCCAGGAATATTGACAGAATTTCCCTCAAATGAGTTACTGAGAGGGACAAGAACACCAGACAGTGAAGTTTGGAAGCGGGAAAGGAAAAGTTCAGAATGCAAACAGGTAGGTAGTCGTACAATAAAACAGCAGTGGGAAAGCCCTGCGCATCTGCCAGCAGACATGAAAATAAGAAGATTGAGCAAATAGAAGGTCCAAAAATTCAGAGTAGAAGACTGAAATCCTGCTTAACGTTGCTGTTGCTTTTTCTCATCCTCAAAAGAACTGGGATAATCACTAAATCATCTCAACCATTCATACCCCTATTCTTCATCTTGCTGTATTGAACCAGATATTTCTCTCTCTGTCTCTCAAATTTCCAGGCAACTGTAACAATGAGTCAGGTCTGGGAACCCTGATCTAGAAAGTTAATTCCACTGTACAGAAGAATATATCATAGATTTTCCTTTAAAAAGCAAGCAACTTTTGTTCCCTGTGTGTGAAGTCGCTCAGTCGTGTCCGACTCTGCGACCCCATTGACTGTAGCCTACCAGGCTCCTCCCTCCATGGGATCCTCCAGGCAAGAGTACTGGAGTGGGTTGCCAATCCTTCTCCAGGGGATCTTCCTGACCCAGGGATCAAACCCGGGTCTCCTGCATTCCAGGCAGATGCTTTAACCTCTGAGCCAGAAGAATATATCATAGATTTTCCTTTAAAAAGCAAGCAACTTTTGTTCCCTAGTTATATATTATTCCTGTCATCACAAAATACAGGTGCTTTACTATACTCAATGGTTAAATAAAATGATGGTAAAACTCAACTATAAAAAAATATGACTATTGCACAACTGAGGGTTCAGGTAAAGAAAGGAGAGTAATGGTGCCCAAAGTAAAAGACAATCCAATGTCAGATGTGTAAATATCATGGGACATGTACTGCCCAGTTTCATTCCCATTTTCTGCTCTGTCCTTGGGGTGGACTTCCCATTCTCCCAATTCACATGCTCTGGTAAGGTTCTCAATCCCTATCACTCGAATTCTGCCAAAGGCCTAGCCAATTACACAGATCTTTGAACCTTTATCCACAGTTTTTAAGCCAATGGTTGGCCAGAGGAGCAAAGCAAAGTCAATTAGAGCTGTTCCCCAGGATTCAATAAGAGAGAACGACTGTCTTCTGGAGAACCTAACTAAAACAATGTGTAGTTAAAAAAAAAAAAAATAGAGGCATAGCTGAGAAAGATAGAACAATGAGGGAGAACAATGTCACAGCATCATTTGAGAACCTTGATTTCTGAAGTCAGTTTCACCCCTGGACATCCCACAAACCATTCTCCAAGTCCCTTAATCTGTTCCTTTTAATTCTTTACTGAAGCTAGATTGATGTGCATTTCTGTCATTTGCAATCCAAAACCCCTAGACAAACAAATACAATGGCAAACCAGGAACAAATCAGTCTGTACCATCTAAATGTCATCCATCAGTTTTTGAGAACCTTGGTGGTAGAGGGGTTATGGGGAAGAGGGTGAGGTGAGGTGGAGGGCAGGGGGAAGACTCACATTAGCTTCACTAGAGAAGAGAAAAGAAATGCAGTATCTGTTAGGAGATCCATCATCCCTACTGTGGGCCACTCCCACTGTTCCAAATGCACAGGGAAATTGCAGATTGTTAGAGATGCCCTGTATTACCTCACTAAAGGCATATCTTCAAAAAAAACTTAACTATACAAGCTTAAACTGATCAGTGTCTCACATTCTGTACAGCACATTTCTCAAGGGTCAACTGGAAATCACATTTTGAAACTGAATTTTTCAACTTGTACTCAGCTTCACCTCTAATCTAGTCATTCAGGCAATTATTATGAAACAGCCTGTTATTCCTGAGAAACACAATTAAATCGACAGGCTAAACCATGATTTGGAAGGCATTCTCATTAATGGAAGTAATATAAGACAGAAAAGACATCAAAAGCTCAAATGGAAGAAAAAAAATAAGCACAGATCTTACCTTTACTCTAAAGAGCTTGACAATGCAGTGTTAAGAAAAAAGTAGCCATCTTCACATTGAGTTTTCTTTAATGAAATTCTTCAAACTCCAGAGGTGTTGACTATGGTTATTACCTTAACACCCAAGCCCAAAATGAAGTAGAGAATGCCTTAATTTACTAATTCACTAAATCTTTACTCAATTAAATAATTTCTATTGTTGACGAGTTTTTTATTACTTTTCTTTTTGTATATTTGCTAACTTCTATGAAAAAGTCACTCCCACTACAACAAAATGTTTCATACATTGACAATCTATAACAACATATATTAAGCATTTGGTATGTGCTAGATACTATCCTATGGGTTTTCCATGTATTCATTCATTCAGTCTGGTCAAGAACTCTGTAACAGAAGCACTAATGATTTCCCTTTTACAGATAAGAACACAGGCAAAGAGAGATTATGTAACATCTCTAAGGCCACAAAATAAGTAGACACAGAAACTTAGCACTTTGGCTCTGGGACCAGTCCTCAAATCATGGTGCTTAAGAATAGACAAAGTTCTATTCTACTTCCTTTTGTATGTGACACTATATGTGTGATGGAAAAACAAACAAGCAAATCATGGCAGAATGGAAGAAGTACCACCTTAAAAACAGCTTAAAAATATATGAGGGTAGAGGGAGGAGGAAAGCCAGGAGATGGGAATGGAATGAATAGGGCTGCTGAGAAGGAAAAGAGTGGAAGTAGTCAATGGCTGAATTTGGTGCCCTCAGAATCCTCACAGGTGAGTATCGGTCAGAAGCAGGACAGGAGACTGGAACCTCACATTGGTTGTTGTTTATTTGCTATGACATGTTCAACTCTTTGCAACCACATGGACATGCCAGGCTCCACTGTCTTCCAGAGTTTGCTCAAATTCATGTCCATTTAGTCAGTAATGCTACCTAATCATCTCTTCCTCTGTTGCCCCATTCTCCTTTTGCCTTCAATCCTTCCCAACATCAGGGAAAGTATTAATTAGGCTTCCAAGTATTAATAAGGCTTCGCTGATGGCTCAGTGGTAAAAAATTCACCTACCAAACAGGAGATGTGGGTTTGGTCCCTGGGTTGGGAAGATCCCCTGGAGAAGTAAATGGCACCCCACTCCAGTATTCTTGCCTGGGAAATCCCATGGACAGAGGACACTGGCGGGCAGCAGTCCATGGGCTAGCAAAGAGTCAGACACGACTGAGCAACAGACTTTCACTTTTTCACTTCTCAAGTATTAATTATTGATTTAGTGGTAATTTTTTGAGCAGCATGATGTGATTTTCTCCCTTACTTTATGAAAAATGATCTGAAATTCGAGATTGGGAGAACTGCAGTTAGAAATTTACTTTGAGGCTAAATCCCATGATCCAAATGAAATAATGAGGGTTCAACACTGGGTCAGATGGGACAGAGAAAAGCGAGGGCTTGAGGCTGTAAACACAGTTGACAGGGTATAAAGAGGGACAAACTAAGAAGTCGTAAGAAGAGGGGGCCCAAAAAATAGAGAATCAGTTCCAGGAAGGTATTTTTAAAATTCCATGGTTCTGGGGGTGGGGGTGGGTAGAAAAGGAGGGAGTCAAAGATTTCTTGGAGGAAAAGCAATCTTGAGTGAGACTTGCTGAACCACAGAGGGAGTGGGAGACAGTGAAGGGGAAAGGAGAAGGGAAATTGGATTAATTCAACAGGAAGGGCCAATATGAGCAAACACCTAGAGATGAGAAAAAAACTTGTGACAGAAGAACGAAGAAAGAGGCTTGACAGAAGGTGAAAACTAGATCGAGTAGTGGAAGGATGGGATGGAGCTTAGAGCTTGCAGCCTTGAGCATTCATGGATCTTCGTCCTCGTGCTCTGCATTCATTTTGTCCAGCTATTCCTCATCTGGCTGCTCCCTAGAGCAGAAATTTTGTCTTGGATGCTTCTAGAACACTCTGGTCCTCACTTTTGCGTGTTTTCATGTCTCTCATAATGTGTGCATCCTCCTCTTATCCATAGCATGTTTCATTATAAATTTTGGACTTTCTATGATCCCTCATGGCCATCTGCTACTCCATGACATTCAGCTTCGCCTCAAATGTTAACTTTTTCTCTTGATATGTGAAATCCACATGTATTTTTCAGTCCGGTTGTACACAGGACCAGTGACCTACTATCTTTGAAACAGATGCCCACTCTGAAGCCAATCACCCATAAGGGTAATTTGATTTGATTCAAACTACTGCAGTTTCCTGTACTCCCAGAGGTGTATGTCAACCAAAAGGTTATCACATGGCCAGAATTCAGTTATTGTGGGAAAAACAGAATGGAATCCACAAATAATGAAGGGTTGTACTATTTATATTTTTCCAACAGAAAATATACTATCATTACTTAGCTTTGGTAACTCTGAAAATAGAGATATCTTTTTAAAATACTGCAGTGAGGGTTTTATTTTGAAGAGACTTTTTTATAAATATTGATCTTTCACCTCTGAGTGTCCATAGTGTCTTTCAAAGGTACCTTTTCTTGATTATTTAAAAAATTATATAAGAAATATTGACTAACAGTTTATGCTAATAACAACAAAATTAAAGAAATCGATTATCCTTTCTTTTATAATCCTTCCCACACTCCAGTAACATGTGTACTGTTAGGAACTTTACTTTCAATCCTATTAAGTAATTTAAGTAAAATTTTAAACATCACCTAAGTAAAAAAATAGCCTATTAGTAATTTCTTAGAATATTGTTCAACATTGAAACAGAGTCTAGTATAAAGCTATGCAAATTATCATTATTTCAATAAACATCTAAGAAAACCAGAAAGAAGAAAAACCTAAACTGTAGCAATAGGGCAGATCTGGCTCAAAGACTTGTTTTGTCTGACTCACACACAAGTGTAGCAAAATCGCTTTTTAATTAACTACATGTGCGTGTGTGTGTGAAATTTCACTGAAAAAATGAAAATTTCAGGCTTCTAAAAGTCAGAACAAAGCAAAAACTCCAAATTCTGGCAAAATTGCATTCCCACATGTCAACAATCACTTTGCACTGAGTTAAAACCTATAATCTGGCATATTCAGATCAGTCTGTCACAGTCTCCACGACTCTTCACAGTTTACCATTGGTTAAGAGAGTCTGTGGTTGCCTTCACACAGAGACACTGCATGTGTACAGGAAAAAAAAAAAAAAGTACTATTTCTTCTGCAGTGCAGACACTTTCCAGATCACATACAGGAGCCACTCTGTTCCTTAGAGAGCCTTCCATCCAAACATCCAACCATACCCTCTGCTTCAAGTCATTAAGCATCTTGCTCAGACTGAAAAAAGCTGCTAAATAACAAACTTTCATGTTAATCTCCATGTTCAGACCCAAAATATAGTGTTTTTTCAGCCTTGGTACAGCTGACATGGCTACAAATGAGTGACACATTTCTCTCAAAAAAGATTTAAGAAGATATTCTATTTCATTTGAATATAGCCAATTTTGCATCATCAAATAAAATTTACTACACACAACAGGCAAAATAAGAAAGATACTCATTTAGTTTAACTTCAAAAACCATATATATATTCTCTCCTCTCTGAATTCTCACCTTATTTCTCTCAACAGTAAAAGAAATGTCAGACACGGAAACCACCAGACCACCAACAAAAAGGCAACTATGAAAGAGAAGGGTGTCTATCTTGAGGAAAATCTCAGAATAAACTTTGGCAAACCATTATTTTTCTCCTTTCAGAAACTTCTCTGCTCAAATTCTACTTTTATTCTTTATAACACAAAGCAAGCACTGGCTCTCACATAACACTGTTCAAGTCATTCTTTTGTTACTCTTGCATTCCTCATCTATAAATGTGCTCATCAGCTTGTCAGCCAGGCTGGGAGAATTTATACTTAATCTTCCATACTCCCTCTCGGCTGAAATTTTCTCCCAAGCCTTTAATAATTTCCTGTCTTGATTATTATAATTTCTTTTTTATTGTCCTCTTGAAATTCAAACTCTTTATGTACAACCAGAATATGTATCTAAAATAACATTTCCCTCCAGCTGTCTTTTCTTCACAAATTTAACTTCACTTTCTCTTGGAAAATTCCAGTTCACCTCGAAATCACTCTGGAGACCTCGCTGCAATTATCTTCTCTGTCACAGGAGTGCAGCATCACACACCACCAGTTTTGTCATCTCACCTTCCAGGAGACCCCAAGCAGATATTCTTAAAGGTATTCTCTTTTTTAAGAGCATTGTTTTAAAATGCTTATCAAGACGGAAAAACAGGAAAACATGTGAAGGACTCCCTATAGCTGTATTTTCTTTCTTCTGTAAGAAAAAAAGGAATGATTCAAAGTGCATCCCACATTTTACATTTGCATTGAAATTTAATTTTAAGGATATGATTTCTAATAAATTGAAATTTGCAAATAAATGGTTTCTCAGGTTTAAACATCTTTTGGGCAAAAGATGCGAAGTCCAATTCTACCATATGAGGCACCAAAATATGCAAATATTAGAAAACTAACTGTATCATCAAAAGAACATCATTTTAGGCAATAAACCTTTCCACTTCAGAAGGCTTGGCTTTATGACTTTATATCCAGTCAACCACATGAGCGTTCTGAAGTTTTTCAGTGAAGAAAAATAAGCGTCTTTGAGGGGGAGGGGAACAGAAAAAAAGACATCAAAGGCATTGATACCTGTCTCTCTCATTCTCTCTCTCTCTCTCTCTCTCACACACACACACACACACACACAATGCGCGCATGCACTCACAGGGGAGTTACAAGGTTTCTAATTGGGAACGTTTTTCTCTGCTCTTTAATCCACTATGAATGTTTATCACTAAGCTAGTTCTCCCTTTAGCTTCAGGAGGCAGCCAGTAGCCCAGCAGGGGACAAAGAGAATCAGAGAATCAGTTCTGGAAGTTCTCCAGGTGAGGATTAGGAAGATTTTTCCCAAAAGGCATCAGCAGCACTGAATTTAGCATCAGTGAATTTAGGCATTCACCTGACCCTCTTCATATGAATCTGCTAGAGGTATGAAAGAAGGCATTCACTTGAGACAAAGCATCCCACTCCTGGAGCTGGGATAAGGCTCAGCTTTTCCTGAAACATCTGTCAGGATGTTTCGGAAAGCAGAGCAGCTGCACAAAGAAAGTAGGAGTACAGAAGGGAAAGCAGCGAAGTGAAATGGATACTGAGTAGACAACTAACCAAGGTCTGCTGATCAGAATGAAAATATTGACTGAATTAGTCTACTTCCTTTGCACTTCCCAGGTGGCACTAGTGGCAAAGAACCACCTGTCAATGTAGATAGACTTAAGAGACGTGGGTTGGATCCTTGGGTGGGGAAGATCCCTAGAGAAGGAAATGGCAACCCACTTCAGGACTCTCACCTGGAGAATCCCATGCACAGAAGTCTCGCAGGCTTCAATCCATAGGGTCACACAGGGTAGTTCACGACGGAGTTGACTTAGCATGCACACACTCATTCCACTTCCTTTACTTTTTCCATTTAGAAAACAACAACAGAGCCAGCTATATATGATTAGAATTTAATTATAGTAACCAGTCCATTCTAAAGGAGATCAGTCTTGGGTATTCGTTGGAAGGACTGATGCTAAAGCTGAAACTCCAATACTTTGGCCACCTCATGCAAAGAGTTGACTCATTGGAAAAGACTCTGATGCTGGGAGGGATTGAGGGCAGGAGGAGAAGGGGACGACAGAGGATGAAATGGCTGGATAGCATCACCGACTCGATGGACATGAGTCTGAGTAAACTCCAGGAGTTGGTGATGGACAGGGAGGCCTGGCGTGCTGTGATTCATGGGGTCGCAAAGAGTTGGACACAATTGAGCAACTGAACTGAACTGAACTTCAGGAAACCCTTCACCTCAAAAATCATCAAACTGAAAAGGAACCACTTGCACAAAATTCCAATATAAGACACAAAAAGAATTAGAGATGATATAACTGTCAACATTCCCCCATACTCTAGAAATCATGTATTTCTACATAATAATAAAATAATAGAAGTAAATGTAATATTTTTGACAAGTTTAAATGTAATATTTTTGACAAGTTTAGATCTCTACTCTGAATTGAAGGTCTTCAAGACTTCTCTCTGGAGCAAGGGTCTTACAATGCTGAAATTCAACATTATTTTTCATTTTTCTCACTTTCCCTTACAAAATAATGAGCTATAGAAATGTTCTTGCCTCTGTACTTTAATAAGCAGCAAAATTCAAAGGACTGTGGTGGACAGGAAATTTGAATCATAAGTACAATAATAAGAATGTTCTCTCTTAGTCATCCTTTCCCTATGTGAAAATAGTTTCACCTAGCATCTGTGATCTTATAAATAAACAGCAAAGTATAAACACATGTTCCAAGTTGGAAATTAAGTCACTGTGTCTGTCCTAATGTTGTCTTGCACAAGTCATGAACAAGGCACAGTAAACCAATGTTTTATGGGTCCTACCAATTTCTGTACATACACTTTTAAGCTATTCAATCCTTGTTTCACATTTGTTGTAAAAATAAGCATCTTCTGTTTGAAAGAGCTGCAAAGCAAGGATGCATGTAGCAGTGCTACTGTATATTATATTTGCTACATTTAATAAAACAAAGAGACAAAGTTTCAGTATAGTTTCAGAACTTTTATCAGTTGCTTCCATTATAGTGTTCAAGAGAATTGCAGCAATAAATCCCAGGCAACAAATAAAATGTCTCCCATACAGTCTTAAGAGAAATCACAGACCCATCCAAGGCTTACACATTCAGTTAGATTTAAGATATTTTTATTAACCTAACAGCCATTGTGAAAGTCTCCACTGACAGAAGATCTCCAATTAACCTACTTCATATACTTTAAGGATGGAATTCAGTGTTACTAAAATAGTTGTTGTTTCTGATTAATTATTTCAGGCTGGCCAGTTGTAGGCCAGAGCTATGTATGTCAAAGTCATTCACTTAGTTAGCAATGACACCACTGGAAATTACTTTCCTATGAACAGTTCTTGAAATCTGGGCCCTTGGCTAAAGCAAGTTATTGCAAGAGAGTAATAAATCTTAGAAACTGGTGGCCTGTCTCTTCTAATACAAAATAATGAATTTTTAAAAAAATAAGCTTCTTTTTAAAAGTTGAAATAACAACACCTTTGCAACTTGGAATATGTACACAAGTTTAAAAGTCATCTATGCTGAGCCACTGAAACTAATGAAGTTAATAAACGAGTGAAAAACTAAGGAGGTTATAAAAATGCTAAGAAGCATGGGTATTGGGCTGGCATGGAAAAGACTAGACCCCTGACTTACTCAACTACTAATCTATGCTCTAACAGTTCAGTTCAGTTATTAATATTTAGCTGTTTATTAACTACCCTATTACTTTTAACAGGAATTTCTAAAAGTTATTATACTTTAAATATGAGATTACTGGAAGAATTTTAGAAGCCTCTTTATAAACTCTAGGTTTGATCCCTAGGTTGGGAAGATTCCCTGGAAAAGGGAATGGCTACCCACTCCTGTATTCTTGCCTGGAGAATTCCATGAACTGAGGAGCCTGGCAGGCTATAATCCATGGGGTTGCAAAGAGTTGGACATGACTAACTAACACTTTCACTTTATAAAGTCTGCAATACTGACCTGATCACAATAAAATTACAAATTCTGTGTTTTTGTTTGAGATACTGTTTCTCAAAGTGTGATCCAAAGATCACCTGTGATGCTCCTAGGCTCTTCCTAAGACCTAATGAACCACAATCTCTGGAAATTGAGATCTGCAACCCTAAATTGTAAACAAAAGTTCTAGATAAGTCTGCACTGGTTGGAGCTATTGTTTTTACCAGTGCATAAATTTTCAATGAATAGAGCTGACTTAGCACAAAATTAGCCCTCCTGATGTCATGCAATTAAGTTATAAGCTATTTGAATTAAGTGAGCTTCTATTCTTGCTTAAATATTTTTTATTAAGCTCTTATAGGATTCTTTGTCCTATGAAACAAAAAAATCATGTCTAATTCAATACGGTTGTCTCTCTGGTTTAGCTGCTGATTTTCTAGGACCGGAATGCAGTATTCAACTATAAAGATTAAATAGTACCACCAAGTTAATCATGATTTTTGACTTTTTTTGTCCTGTTTTATTGTGTTTAATTTGAAAAGCTTTCTCTAATCCTTAATAGAAGTAAATGAGGTATAAACGAATCAATAAGTGATTTCAGAGTAGTTCTTGATTGATTCAGGCAATGGGAATACCATTTTAACTTCTCTTCTCAAAAGTCAACCAACAGGAATTTCTTTTCCTGGCTAATAAGAAAAGAAATTTAACAAAATAAATCCTGAATCTAATATTTAGACTATGAATTTATGCTCACAAGTATTTCTTCAAGTTCAACTAAACATCTATGTCACTATATATTGAAAGAACAAAGGAATAATGAAGTTATAAAATCACAGTTTTCCAACTACAGTAGTAAAACCTGATTTAGGAAAGCACCATCAATGGATGCTAAATCTAAGGGGAAAGCTTTTATTATAAACAGGATATTTAAAACATCTCAAAGTATTTCTCTATAAATTACTTATTAATTTCCAAAGGAGAAAAGTTAAATATGGAAGAGAAATTGAATGACTCTTGAACCAAATAATAAAATAATGTCAACAATGCCTTTAATTTTTATTAAAAATTAAAGCATAGAAGAACAATTTACATGCAGCTCAACGTTGTTTTAAAGTGGTTTTCCTATTCTCATTAAAGCTTTATATTTAAAATGTCTACAAGATAATGTGCTTCACAGGCTTGAGACTATCAAACATTACCACAAAGGTGACTGTATTAGCAGCTGCGTTGCATAATGATCCAGGTAACACTGTATATTCGTTTAGTTCAGCCTGTGTCATAAAGTGCTATTCATAGGTGGGAAAGTAGCAAATGCTGGACTGGATGAGTTAGAAGCTGGAATCAAGACTGGTGGGAGAAACATCAACAACCTCAGATATGTGGATGATATCACTCTAATGGCAGAAAGTGAAGAGGAACTAAAGAACCTCTTGATGAGGGTGAAAGACAAGAGTGAAAAAGCTGGCTTAAGACTAAATATTAAAAAAACTAAGATCATGGCATCCAGCCCCATCATTTCTTAAACAGAAGGGGAAAAAGTGGAAGTAGTGACAGATTTCCTCTCCTTAGGCTCTCAAATCACTGTGGATGGTGGCTGCAGACACGAAATTAGAAGATGATTGCTTGTTGGCAGGAAAGCTATGACAAACCTAGACAGTGTGTTGAAAAGCAGAAACATCATTTTGCCAACAAAGGTCCATACAGTCAAAGCTATGGTCTTTCCAGTAGTAAAATATCATTGTGAAAGCTGGACCATAAAGACAGCAGAGTGCCAAAAAATTGATGCCTTCAAACTGGTGCTGGAGAAGACTTTTTAGATTCCCTTGGACAGAAAGGAGATCAAATCAGCCAATCTTAAAAGGAATCAACCCTGAATATTCATTGAAAGGACTGATGCTGAAGCTCTAATATTTTGGTCACCTGATGCAAACAGCTGACTCATTGGAAAAGATCCTTATGCTAGGAAAGATTGAGGGCAGGAGGAGAAGAGGGCATCAGAGGGTCCGATAGCTGGATGGTATCACTGATGCAATGGATGTGAACTTGGGCAAACTTCGGGAGATGGTGAGGGACAGGTAGGCCTAGCATGCTACAGTCCATGAGGTTGTAAAGAGTTGGATATGACTGGATGACTGAACAACAACTACATACATATAAATATATATATATATATATACACACACATATATATAAAGAACTGATGGTTTTGAACTGTGGTGTTGGAGAAGACTCTTGAGAGTCCCTTGGACTGCAAGGAGATCCAACCAGTCCATTCTGAAGGAGATCAGCCCTGGGATTTCTTTGGAAGGAATGATGCTAAAGCTGAAGCTCCAATACTTTGGCCACCTCATGTGAAGAGTTGACTCATTGGAAAAGACTCTGATGATGGGAGGGATTGGGGGCAGGAGGAGAAGGGGACGACAGAGGATGAGATGGCTGGATGGCATCACGGACTCGATGGACGTGAGTCTGAGTGAACTCCGGGAGATGGTGATGGACAGGGAGGCCTGGCGTGCTGCGATTCATGGGGTCGCAAAGAGTCGGTCATGACTGAGTGACTGAATTGAACTGAACTGATATATATATATAAAACAGAGCTAAGAATTTTAGTCAATTAAAATATGTAAATGCATTCCAAAATGATTAATGTTATCGATGCTAATAAATAATCCTTGAGAAGGATATATCATCACTAAAATATTAGTTTTCTTTCAGCCAAAAGTGCATAATCTGAATCTAATCATGAGAAAACACTAGATAAACACAAACTGAGAAACACTTAACTTCCTCTGTTCTTTACAAACATCAATGTCACAAAAACAAAGAAAGGCTAAAGAATCATCCACATTTAAAAAGCCTGAAGAGATGTTAACACGATGTCATCCTTGACTAGGGGAAATAAAAACTGCTATAAGGGTATTATTGGGAAACTGACAACACTACAATAAGGACACAAGTATTTTCAGCGTTAAAGTTGAAAACTGTACTGTAGTTATGTAAGAGAACGTTCTCAGTTCTAGGAAAGACACACTTAAGTATTAAAGGGTGAAGAGATATGATCAAAGCAACCTAATTCTCAAATGGTTCTGGTGAGAAAAACAATACTTTACACACACACGAATACACACACAAAAAATAGAAAGACAAAGTCTTAAGATCTGGACAAAAAAATAAATTTCTTAAATCTGTGTAAATGGTTTCTGAGCATTCTTTGTACTACCATACAACTTTTCTATAAGTAAAAATTGTTTCAAAATAAAAAGTAAAATCTGATCTTTACAATTTAAAAAAAAAAGAAAGAAAAAAATTTGGCATTAGGACTTAACAAAGCTGAAGAAGCATATTGAGCAGAATACAAGGCAATTCTACTTGCAGATATATATCTTAAAGAAACTCTTAACCATGTGCACAAGAAAATATATGTAAGAATGTTTCTTGTGACTTTGTTTCTTATAGCAAGAATTGGAAACAATCAAATTGTCATCAAAAATAGAATGTAAACATGAAAGCAAAAGTGTTAGTTGCTCAGTCATGTCTGACTCTATGCAGTCCCAGGGACTATAGCCTGCCAGGCTCCTCTGTCCATAGGATTTCCCAAGCAAGAATACTGGAGGGAGTTGCCATCACTCCTCCAGGAGATATTCCCCACCCAGGAATGGAACCAGAGTCTTATGCATTGCAAGCAGATTCTCTACCATCTGTAGCACCAGGGAGTCATGAATTACAGCATACTCATTAACGAACACTATGCATTGAATACTTCAATCAGAGCTACATATCTTAAGATGGATAATCCTAAAAGTAACATTGATGTATATCATTTGACAACAAACAGTTTTTCACATCAGTGTGGGGAGTACTAGAGATTTATCAGCACAAATATATGTATCTATATATAAAAACAAGCATGATGAAAACTGAATAGTAAATTCTAAATAATAATTAACTTTGGGGAGTGACCAGTGTAACCTAGAAAGGGTACAAACCAAGCTTCAATTGCCTCACAGTATTTTATTTCTGTAAGAGAAGAAGCAAACCAAAATACTAAAATATGAGAAATCTAGATAGTGACTATATGGATATATATTATCATTGTCTATCATTTTCAGTGTTTCAAAGATATTACCTAACAAATTTTGTTTAAAGATTTTAAAAGTTCTAATTAAACAACATAAATGCAGAGGAGCTCATTTCAATCCTCTTGGCCACAAAGGAGGACCTTTGGCCACAATAAAATATAACAAACTAATGTTTAATTAATTTCTATAATATGCAAACACTCTTTGCTACTATAAACTCATCAAAACACTTTTTCATTAATTCACACCATGTACTGCAGCCTTTTGTATTACAAATCCCATCATATGATTATAGATTAGTCAGTCAACTTTATTTTCTAATATGTTTAACTACTCAGCAAATCTTTGTTCTTTTATTGTTTTGCCTCACATCGGCTGTAGGGTTTACTTAAGTTGTTTTCTGCAGTTCTCCCTGAAGCTGGAAATTTCATACCTGGGTTGGATGATATTTATTAAGGTTAAAAAGGTATTACCCTTCATGGTTACAACAGAATTCTGAGCAGCATCAGGGCTACATTGAGATCACAGAGCCTACGGGTCGTGGTCATTTCTTCAGCTGCACAGTATTTTTATCAAAGTTAACAGCCTGTGCAGGCATCGCATGATATGAAATGCTAACAGAAATGTGCTGCATAGACCAGGGAAGAAAGTATGAAATGTAGTTTAAATTATTACAAGAAAAGAAACAGGGCTCTACAGTGGAGGAAACTGGAGACTGAAATTAGAGCATCTCAGTTTTGTTCTGCCACTCATTCCTTGAGGCCTTAAGCAACCCACATCCCCTCTCTCAACCTGGGATTACTCAGACAGAGATAATGACAATGTCCTGCCAACCTCACAGCATTGGTGTGAGGCCTGAAAGAGATGACACACGCAGAAGTGCTTTGTGAGCGATAAAGCATTCAAAACCCGCAAAGTGTGACTGGTGTTATTCTGATCCTTTCAGAGCCAAAGAATGTCCTCAAGAAATGAATGCAATAAAATTCTCAGAAACAGACAAGGAATATTAATTCGGTAGTTTCTGGAAGCTATGGTTTGTTATGTGAGTGAGTAGATCTGCTGCAAGAAAATCTCCAAGAATATATAAGTAACTGTTAAAGATATCACAATGGAACTCTGTTCAGAGTAGGATTATACAAGGAAGATGAAGGAACGTGACTGAAGTACTTCCTTCAGAAATTATTCAGAGACTGAGTTAACTGGTGATTGCAATTTGTGTTAAAAGTTAAAGTGGACACTAGCTGGAAGGGAGTGGCAAGATGAAAAGCGCCAAGAATGTTTGCTTTCTTCAAAGCAGTGGTTTATAAAGTATACTCAGTGGATGCCTAGGGTCCCTCAGAACCTTCCTGGAATTCACGGTGGCAAAATTATTTCCATAATAACACTAAGATGCCATTTGCCTTTTTTGCTGTGTGGAAACTTGCACAGATAGTGAAAAAGCACTGAAGGAGGAATCGCTGGTGCCTTAGCACAAATCACGGCCAGGATACCAAACAGTATTAGTCATCTTTATAGTCTTCACTGCCACATACTAGCAAGCTTTATAACAAATGTTTGTCTCATATAAGAATGTCCCTGATGAAGCAATTAAAAAAAAAGTCTATTATATCTCAACCCTTGACTCAATTTTTTTTTTTAATTCTGTGTGATAAAATGGCAAGTAAACAGAAAGCAATTGTTGCACACTAAACTGTAAGAGGCGTTTTAAGGAACAGTACACTTATGTGTGTGTGTGTGTTTTAACTGTCAACTGAACTAGCCCTTTTTCATATAGCATCATTTTTACTTGAAGGAACAACTGACAGACAGACTACAATTTTTCAGGCTTGGGTTTGGGGCAGACATTTTTGGTAAAGAATCTGCCTGCAATGAGGGAGACCCTGGTTCGATCCCTGGGTTAGGAAGATCACCTGGACAAGAGAATGGCTACCTACTCCAATATTCTTGCCTGGAGAATTCTATGGACAGAGGAGCCTAGTGGGCTACAGTCTGTGGGATTGCAAACAGCTGGACACAACTGAGTGATCAACAGAGAGGTAATACTGTTGCTTCAGGGAAAACAACTGAGAATATTCATTGCCAGTAATAACATTAAGGCTTTCAAGCAGAAGTTAGAAGTTTGAAAAACTTCTAATAGCCTCTGAGAGCATAACAGCTTCCCAGTGCTATATTTTCTGATTAGATTGGTGGTGATATTAAAAAATGGGATTTGTTTATGCTGTGTAATGAAATGCATCAACATCTGGAAAATCTACAAAACTCAGTGAACGAACATTTTCTAAATGACCAATAAATGACATTACAGTATTATGCCTGGGTAAAGTAACTGTTCAAAGTACATGATAGATCAATGGATTTTAAAAGAAGGTACAAAAAGCTCATTAAAATGTTTATGAATAATCCTTAAGAAAGCATCACTTGTTGAATTTCAGTGCAGACCTAAAGAAGAATGTCCATGTCTTATGAAAATACTCCTCTCACTTTTCCAATCAATGAAGCGGGCTAAAACCAAAACATAGAAAATGTAGATTTAGAATGGAGTTGAGTGACGGAGTGGAAAGAAAGGAAATTATCCAATTCTATCACACGATTCTTCAACAAGACCTGTGCACATTACAGTACATATTGTACCTCTCACACTTTCGTGCAATTTTGCTTCAAAAAAGAGCACTCATCGGTGATGTTCTGTCCTAAGGTTAACTAGACCCCTTTTGTCCAATTGTGGCAAGCATCTACCCTCCCTTATCCTCTAGTCCTGTGGTCTTTTGTCAGTGTTTGACAGGTATAGAAGTATAAATGTCCAGTTCATTTAAGTTGGGTTGAAACAGTAGCATAACTCATACTACAGAAACTCCCACAAAATTTTAAACTTCAGTTGCAACTGGAGAGACTTGTGGCTCAGAGGTCTGCCTGCAATGCGGGAGACCTGGGTTTGATCCCTGGATCGGGAAGATCCCCTGGAGAAGGAAATGGCAACCCCCTCCAGTGTTCTTGCCTGGAGAATCCCATGGACGGAGGAGCCTGGTGGGTTACAGTCCACGGGGTTCCAAAGAGTTGGACACGACTGAGTGACTTCACTTTCACTTTGCCTGAAATTACATCTCTTCTTTCCTTTCCCTGTCCTGCCCTTTCCCATTTATTACTACTTTACTCTTCTCTCACTTTATTATTTGAAAATAAATCCTCAGTGTAGCATTCTAGAGAATTCTAGTGTGTATTCTAGTAGATGCTGGTGTAGATTCTAGTGTAGCTTCTAGAGAATCCAACATCAAACAGCTAGTTAAAAGCCATTTACTTATTTGATCAATGCTGCTCTTTGAATTCCTGGTATATGATAATCAACTTGATTACCACAGTAAGAGAAAGGTCAGTGTACAACTTCATTTTCTATCAACATAATTCTAGCTAAATATTAAGTGAGTGAATTAGGAAGGGAGAAAGTATAACTCTGCCAACAACAACAACAACAAAATTCTGGTTATGGTCTTTGCTTCATTTTTTCAGAAAGTGCATGATCACATGCAACATTTCTGAGTCCTCGATATTGAAACATTCTTTTAGAAAACAGGCTACAACGAAAAGGAAATACTAGAACAATCCTGTGATGGGACAGAAGGAATAGAAGGACACAGAACCATATGAGCAAGATGTAGGTCAAGATAATAATCAGTGGAGAGGAAATGACTGAACACAATACCAATGTCCAGCGAGAAGGTGACTGGTAAACTGACTTCCCTAATGAAATGGGAAGGATCAGGATAAAAAGGAAGGAAATGGATAAGAAGGTGAATGAGAACCCAGAAAATACTGACTTGGAAAAAAAGGCAGGGGAGGGAGTGAGCAGGCAACATTCAAAGGTTCCAGCCTCTTTTCTCTGGCGCTACCAGAACAGAAAGCAGTACTCATAAGACACTACAGCCGGTTTCATAGCATAGGCACCCACACCGCCATTTCCTTCTCGGTAGTATTCCACCTAGACCAATATGCATTTTCGCATGCTCTTCTGCATTATTCCATTAACACTGTTTTTTTTATCCTCTTCCCTTTTTTCTACATTTCAATTGCTCCCTAAATCATTACGTAAAGAGACCACAAACTTCGACTCTGGGCAACACACAATTCCCCAAAAATCAATAAGCAAAGAAGAAAGTAGCGGGGATATATTACACATTTTCCACCTATTTTGTTTTAGGCTTACCTTAAAAGCCAGTTTCTTTCTTTTTTTTTTTAAGCACCCAAGAGAAAACACACATCATAGAAACCTGTTCTGAACAAAACTGTTATCTACGAACAATTTCCTTTGCCAGTCTCAAAGGACAGTGGTACAGAAGAGTTCCAGGCATATATGTGTCTATAAAGTCAATACCTAAAGAGACAAAAACTGGGTAGAGACCTTCAATAAGACTGTTCTCATAACTCTGCCTAAGTTAGGAATGCATCGCTTTTAATACTTCAAGCACATAACACATATCTGATCATGACTGTGCATGTTTGTCATCTTATATCTCTTTATGTTTCAGTTCAGTTCAGTCGCTCAGTCGTGTCCGACTCTTTGTGACCCCATGGACTGCAGCACACCATGCTTCTCTGTCCATCACCATCTCCCGGAGCTTACCCAAACTCATGTCCATCGAGTCGGTGCTGCCATCCAACCATCTCATCTTCTGTCATCCCCTTCTCCTCCCACCTTGAGTATTTCTTAGCATAGGTCTCTTCAAATGAGTCAGTTCTTCACATCAGGTGGCCCCAGTATTGGAACTTCAGCTTCAGCATCAGTCCTTTCAATGAATATTCAGGACTGATCTCCTTTAGGATGGACTGGTTGGATCTCCTTGCACTCCAAGGGATTCTCAAGCGTCTTCTCCAACACCACAATTCAAAAGCATCAATTCTTCAGCGCTCAGCTTTGTTTATAGTCCAACTCTCACAATCATATACGACTACTGGAAAAACCATAGGTTTGACTAGACAGACCTTGGTTGTCAAAGTAATGTCTCTGCTTTTTAATATGCTGTCTGGGTTGGCCATAGCTTTTCTTCCAAGGAGCAAGCATCTTTTAATTTCATGGCTGCAGTCATCATCTGCAGTGATTTTAGAGCCCTCAAAAATGAAGTCAGTCACTGTTTCCATTGTTTCCCCATCTATTTCCCACGAAGTGATGGGATGAGATGCCATGATCTTAGTTTTCTGAATGTTGAGTTTTAAGTCAACTTTTTCACTCTCCTCTTTCACTTTCATCAAGAGGCTCTTTAGTTCTTCTTCGCTTTCTGCCATAAGGGTGGTGTCATCTGCATATGTGAGGTTACTGATATTTCTCCTGGCAATTTTGATTCCAGTTTGTACTTCATCCAGCCCAACATTTCAAATGATGTATTCTGCATCTAAGTTAAATAAGCAAAGTGACAATATACAGCCTTAACATACTCCTTTCCCGATTTGGAATCAGTCTATTGTTCCATGTCCAGATGTAACTGTTGCTTCTTGATCTGCATACAGATTCGTTAGGAGGCAGGTAAGGTGGTCTGGTATTCCCATCTCTTTCAGAATTTTCCAGTTTATTGTGATCCACACAGTCAAAGGCTTTAATGTAGTCAATAAAGGCTTTGGTGTAGTCAAAAAAGCAGAAGTAGATATTTTGCTGGAACTCTCTTGCTTTTTCTGTGATTTTTATGCTTAAATGTTATCAATAAAGCATTCTTATAGGCAGAATTGCAGGACATATGAAGAAGAAAAAAACACATCACATGGTAGGTAGCCCATTTAAAAATTAACCCAGATTATTATTTATAACAGTTCAAATGAATCAATACTTTGGAATGATATTTGAAAATTTCCTTCTACTATTAATCTGTTTTATTAGTTGTATTTGTTAGAGAGCCTAACATGACAAGCATAAAGTGATTTCTAAACTGCTTCTATGGAAACACAGCCCTAGGACACAGAAATCCCTCAGAAATAGCATCAGGATGGACTTCAGTTAGGCTAACCAAGAATCCTCTCATTAAGAGATGATCTGCTATTGAAATAGTTTCACCTTTGAACTTTACATTTTAAAAGTTTCTTGAACACAAAATAATTCTCTTCTCCCAAATTTAAGACTAAGTACCAGCTGCATGATGCCAGCATATAAATAAGTCACAGAACGAAAAAGCTGTCAAGGTGAGGACAGGAGCATTTGGGACATGTGCCAGGATACAGCATGCATCTAGCATCAGAGTACATAATGCAGTTAGCTGCATTAATCTATTTCAATCGATTTGCATCAGGAGAAGAATAGGTTATCATTAAAAAAAAAAAAAAAACTCCAGGAAAAATAACTTACCTTTTATGAGGAGGGAAAAAAAAGGAAAAAGGCAAAAAGGTCTTGATCTGGAAATATCTTTGAAATGCCAGGCAGCATGGAGCTCCAAGCACAAATATCAGGGTGGCTTCCTAATAAATGTGGGGACTATAATAATTGTGGGGACCAACACAGTCCCTCAGGTCAGCTCTCAAGTATGTGTTGGAAGTGCAGAGGACTGGGGAAAAAGTTGAAGTTTACAGCTGTATTCATCCCCAGAAAATGACCATATATTGGGCAAGTTCAGGAAGTTTTGTATGAGACTTCTTAACTTGAGCAAAGACAGCATTCCTGCCACTAAGATTTTGTCCAAAATGCATAAACATTTTCTATTTATTTACAAAAGGAAGACTACAATTAAATAAATAAATAAATTTAAAAAAAGAAATTTAACAAAGGACCTCAGCCATTTTAGGAAAGAAGCATTTTATTATATTGTAAAAAATAGCAATAAATATATGGAAGGCAAAAGGTAAAATAGTTTATACCTTTCATAAATGACCAAGACAGACTATGCATTAACGTACAAAACAGGTAAATCAACAAGCATTAGCAATACTGGTTTTCCTTTTAATGACCTATTATTAATACCACACGTGGGCTTCCCCACTGGCTCAGACAGTAAAGAACCCACCTGCCAGTGCAGGAGACCTAAGAGAAGGGGGTTCGATACTTGGGTTGGGAAGATCCTATGGAGAAGGAAATGGCAACCCACTCCACTATTCTTGCCTTGCAAATTCCATGGACAGAGGAGCTGGCAGGCTACAGTCTATGGGGTCACAAAGAGTCAGATATTACTGAGCATATACACACACACAACATCACATGAAGCCCTGATTTGTCATATATCTGAAATACTAACAATTTACCAACACACCAACAGTGCAGAAAACTTCAGTTCTTCTACTTAATCACATTTATCACAAAAAAATTTCTCTCCAAACTGATGACAGACATACTCCAACAGAAACAAAATCAATTCTTAATAATTACATTTTAATTCTTTAAAAAGTGATTGATTTAAACAGTCCTCAACTTCTGTTTCCAAGGAAATACTGAAACATTATTTTGTAAGAATCCTATTCCTTTTTATATTGTAGAAGACAGTTGAATTACAATATTATTCATTTTATACCTATTTATTTTATACCTAGTAGTTTGTATTCCAAATACTGAAATTATTAAAAGCATGTCATCTATGGGTTAGGACAGTGATACATATGTACCAATTATGATTTAATCAGCTCTGGGTATGAAAATTATCATCTGGTGATCAAGAAAACTATTTTTCCTTAAGAGTTGAAATCCTCCCTGCCTTCTTACAGGGAAGATTCTGCAGAACGTGATACACGTGTTCCAAATGCTCCCACACCACTTCCCCCATTCCCCTCCCGGCCATCTTCCATCTTTCTCGGTTAATATGTGTCATTTAAGTGCCTAACTTATCATGGAGAATGACCTCAACAAGGGATAAAATTAGATTTACTGAGGAATTTCCAATGTTTTTGACTAAGAGACAAAGAATTATTGTATATATTAAACACTCCATGCCATTAGGGTGTACTAGGCTTTTGCATTTTAAAGGCAAGTGTTTGATAAGGTTCAATTAGACATATTTTTTCATTTGCTA
The DNA here is from genome assembly GCF_014754425.2 of Oryx dammah. NCBI lineage: Eukaryota > Metazoa > Chordata > Mammalia > Artiodactyla > Bovidae > Oryx > Oryx dammah. Next base: position 57,445,035 of record NW_024070202.1, on the reverse strand, counting down.
AATGTCTAAATGAGAAGGAAATTCTACATTGGAAAAGTGCTCAGAAAAAGCCCATGTACAGAATTGAAGATTATACACGCTTTGGTAGAAATCTCTGTGTTACACTTTTTCTAGATGTAATTTCAAGAAGGACCCTAGACAGTGTGGGTTGGGCTAGCAAATGGTTTATTTTGACTTCTATAAAACAACAGGGATTTGCATGTTTCAATAAATTTCTAATCATAACCACAGATCATCTCTTTGGACTTCACCAAATAGAAAGCAAAGCAAAAAAAAAAAAAAATCTAAATGGGGCACCAAGACCTTTATTTACAAAAGAAAAGAGAAAGGAGTGCTGAAGGCATTTGTTTTGATGATGAAAATGGAGTAGCGCCTGGTGCTCAGTAATCCTCATCACTGACTCATTCTACAACTAATTTAATACACATGAAGGATACTTTCCTGTTTGTAAATAATTCACTTCTTCGCTTTACAAGCATGTACTGAGGTCTGATATCAACTTAAACGTTAGCAAGTTCCTCCATACTCTAGATCACATAGGGATTTGAGGAATAAAGAGATGGAAAAGAAAAAAAAATTCAGAAGGAAGATCAACAAGATCAAGTACTTATTTTGCACTTATTTTAAAAACAGTTTTTATAATACTGTTAATATATTCATAAAAGTGTTGTACAATTTCAAGAAACCTTAAACTTCATAGTTTATCTTCAAAGAAAATGGATATGGGACAATGCTAGCTCTGTTTCATAGAAAATTTCAGGCTGAAGTAGTGTTACATATATGCATTGATTTCCACTTTTTTTTCACCAGATACTCAGATGCCCAGCTCTGGGTTGAGACCTGAAGATACTATAATGCTATATAATATCTCTTTTTCAGTTTAGTTAGTGGTTGAAAGAAAGACAGACAAATAGTAATCAAACGAGTTACTAAATATGCAATTATGAAATAAGGTACAATCCAAAGAAAGAAAATGCAGAGCTAGCAATATCTGTAACAAAGTACACAAACTTGGGCTTGGGGTAACTGAAGATAGGGGACAAAGAAGGCTTTATTTAAAAGAAATGCTTGGATTGAGAGTAAAGAATGTCTGGACATCAACAGAAAGCAGGTGAGATCTATCAAAAGCATCAAAATGCACAGAATCCCTATCATGGGCAGGGATTGGGAGATGGAAAAAAGAAGAGGTCACCAAGGAGCAAAAATAAACAATGAACCTGGAATATCAACAATCAAGTAAGCAGAGGAACCTAAAAAAAGACTTTTACCTCAGGTTACATAGGGACCAACTCTTGAGGTCATACAAGCAGACCCAGTAACAAGACAGATTTAGTGTACTCTGGTAAGGGAAATCTCTAAGAAAAATCAATCTCTCACTCTGATCATACTATTTTTTTTAAGCAAAAGTATATAAAAAGAGAACCTTCAGGATAGTGTCCATATCTCAGCAGGCAGACATAATAATAATAAAGGTAGTGAAGAGACACCCACAGGGAGATGCAGTGATTTTTCATTTGGAGAGCAGATTCATATTTGTTCAGTTTTTGTTTTCTTTTTCTTTTGTTTGTTTTACAGAATACAGTGGGGTTGCATGCATTATTCTATTTAAAATATTATATGAAAATGAGAGGCAAGGGTGGAGAGGAGGCAGGTAACAGACTTTGTGGGGACATTTAGGCAACATTAATAACTATGGTCTTCATCTTAAAATCAATGAAGATAATGAAGGCTATACACATGAGAGTAAAATTGAATTTTCAAAAGATCACTTTGGATGGAGTGGGGCAGAAGGTTATATGAAGCTGAGTAGATGCAGAGACACTGGTTAATCAACGCTTGTAGTCGTCCAGGACTCAGATGTGTCACGGGAGATGGACGGCGGTGGATGAACATAAGATCAATAGGACTCTGTGGTAGAAGCAACAAGAGGAATAAGGTAGCAAAAGCTTTCAAGGATAAATTTGAGACATGGCTCTTATACAACTGGACGTGTTGTGGCTGTTCTTCACTAACTAAACACTGACAGAGAAGCTGGTTCAGTCTAGAGCATGCTGAGTCTGAGGTGCCCTTGAGATAGACAAGTGGAGATGTCAGACAGATAATTAAATGAAGCCTGGAGTTCAGATAAGAAATCTGGCACAGCAATCAGATAGAATAGAAGAGTGGCAAAAATGCCATTTTTACGATAATATGTCTAGCATAAAAGAGTACTTAAGAAATAAGAATTAAGAAAAAGTTATGAAATATGTATATATTCTAGAGATCTTAACTTCAATTCATAATAATATTCTATTGCATTTGTTATTCCTTTGGTTTTAAAGTAGTGAAAGCATTAATTAAGATGCAAGACATTAAACATTAACTAGCAAATGTATACTCCTTCACCAGTTTATCAGATTAGTCAACTAGTAATATACTGGAGTTTGGAAGGAATAAAGTGAAAGTGAAAGTTGCTCAGTCGTGTCCGACTCTTTGCGAACCCATGGACTATACAGTCTATGGAATTCTCCAGGCCAGAATACTGGAGTGGGTAGCTATTCTCTTCTCCAGGGGATGTTCCCAACCCAGGGGTTGAACCAGGTCTCCCGCATTTCAGCATTTCAGATGGATTCTTTACCAGCTGAGCCACAAGAGAAGTCCTTGGAAGGAATAAACAGAAAATACCAAATATATTTAAATTTAAAAATTTAAACCCAAGCAACAAAGAATTTCAAGTAACCTTGAGGGACAAAAACATTTATTCTCAAGACCACACTTGGGACCACAAAGCAGAACTTAAGAGGACTTAGTTTAACAAATGAATGCAACTGGAATATTTTATAATAATAATATCACAATAAAGCAGTTAATAATTTGGGGTACTGACATATAAAACACAATAAACAAGTTAAAATACAATCACTTCCAGAAGCTCTTTGATTAAAGTATTTAGTTTACACTGTTCAAGGATCACACTGTCCCTGAAAGAATCACATTCATGCACACCTACAAACGCAGAGGTTAATGTGTCTTTTGTTCTTTTGTTTTACTTTAGCAGTTTAAAACAGTAATTTGGAAGAATACTTTGGGTTTTCATTTTGCAATATGCTACTGCTGCTGCTGCTAAGTCGCTTCAGTCGTATCCGACTCTGTACGACCCCAGAGACGGCAGCCCACCAGGCTCCCCCATCCTTGGGATTCTCCAGGCAAGAACACTGGAGTGGGTTGCCATTTCCTTCTCCAACGCATGAAAGTGAAAAGTCAAACTGAAGTCGCTCAGTCATGTCCGACTCTTAGCGACCCCATGGACTGCAGCCCATCAGGCTCCTCCATCCATGGGATATTCCAGGCAAGAGTACTGGAGTGGGGTGCCATCATCTTCTCCATTTGCAATATGATAATTCAATAAATCAAAAGTGGAAATTATCTCCACCCTGCCTTTATGAAGATAATATGGTAGGTAAATAAGAATTTTAATATCTTCCTAAACACTTTAATAAATAATATAAGAAATATCTTTTTAAAAGAAAAACAGCTAAATAAGTGGTGTATGTGTATACATACACAAAAAAAGGAAAAATACTTATAAAAATAAAACTGAAAATTGTTCACAACTCTCACAACAATCAAAGTACTTGTTCTATCTTTCCAAGTATTTAAAAACTGGCTTCCCTGGTGGCTCAGAGGGTAAAGCGTCTGCCTGCAATGGGTTCAATCCCTGCATCAAGAAGATCCCCTGGAGAAGAAAATGGCAACCCACTCCAGTACTCTTGCCTGGAAAATCCCATAGACAGAGAAGCCTACAGTCCATGGGACCGCAAAGAGTCGGACACAACTGAGCGACTTCACTTTCACTTTCAACCTAATCCTAACCTGTCTCCATTTTTGTGAAAGTGTTCATCACTCAGTCATGTCTGACTCTTTTGCAACCCCACGGATTGTAGCCCCGAGCAAGCTCCTCTGTCCATAGGATTCTCCAGATAAGAATACTGGAGTGGGTTGCCATGCCTCCTCCAGGGGAACTTACAGACCCAGGGATTCGACTGGTGTCTCTTATGTCTAACCTGCAATGGCAAGCCTGCACTAGCACCTTCTGGGAAGCCCAAGCTTTTTTAAGCTTTTTTGCATGAAAGCTTAGTAAACTTCATACTTACAGATGAAAATCAAATGGTAAACCTTATCTTTTGTAAATTTAACTTTTTCTCTTAACTGCCACACAGGTCTTTGGTTCTTCCAAAAAGTCCAGCTCTTTCCCTCCTTAGGGTACAGATTAGTTCAGTTCAGTCACTCAGTCGTGTCCAACTCTTTGTGACCCCATGGACTGCAGCACGCCAGGTCTCCCTGTTCATCACCAACTCCCAGAGTTTATTCAAACCAGTGTCCACTGAGTCAGTGATGCTATCCAACCATCTCATCCTCTGTGGTCCCCTTCTCCTCCTGCGCTCAATCTTTCCCAGCATCAGGGCCTTTTCCAATGAGTCAGCTCTTCACATGAGGTGGCCAAAGTACTGGAGTTTCAGCCTCAGCATCAGTCCTTCCAATGAACACCCAGGACTAATCTCCTTCAGGATGGACTCGTTGGATCTCCTTGCAGTCCAAGGGACACTCAAGAGTCTTCTCCAACACCACAGTTCAAAAGCATCAATTCTTCGGTGCTCAGCTTTCTTTATAGTCCAACTCTCACATCCATACATACCTTAGGATACAGTGCTCCACAATATAAGCTGCAGATTGGCTCTAGAATCTTCATGGTTAATAATATCTGCAAATCTCAAATCCATTACCTGTATACAAAATGACACAGTACAGTCGGCCATCCTTATCCCCAGATATAAAAATCTGTGAATACAGGTGGCTAACTGAATTTACACAGGCTTTCTTCCAAAACTCCATGAAGCTAAATAACTCTTAAGCATCCATCAAGTCTCTGCTCAGTTTTCTTAATATTCCCCATGGAGGGGAATATTAAGCAAGCCCTCCCTGCTTGCTGCCTCTCTCATCATGCACTGTTCTTTTCCTCATGCCAGTTGTCATCTTTCCAGGAGTAGGAAATGTCAACCCACTCCAGTATTCTTGTCTAGAGAATCCCATGGATAGAGGAGCCTCGCTGGCTACAGTCCATGGGTCACAAAGAGTTGGACATGACTGAGCATGCATGCACGTAAAAACTGTCATCTTACTGTGCTTCTTTGTTTAATCTGTCTTCCCTAATACGATATTAGAGTCATAAGGGAAATATTCACGTCAATTTTATCTTTCAAGAGCAACACATATTTTAGGGGCTTAGTAAATATTTATTAAGTGAAAACAAATGAATCAAAGATGACTGAATAGATGAGTAAAATAAAGCCAGAGAACCACAAATAAATATGCATTACAATGTTCATTTAAAAGTTCTTTAAGTGGAGACACTTTGAAAATAAGTGAGATACTTCTCTGAGAATTTCTCACCCAGTATCATAGGATACAACTGTCAAGTGTGGTGATTTTTTGATAAGGAATACTGCCAGATTTCAGAGTGCCCTCGAGGAAGTCAATCTGAATTTTAAAATAATTCAAAATGGAAAACGGGGAGAAAAACTAAAAAATAAAGTCCTCGACTAAACGAAATCATTTCCTCATACCTGAAAATTTAATATCACACATGATACAAAATAAATAATAAATGTGGAACAAACAAATAAATGCCTAATATTCCTACAACTGTTCTCACAGTTTTAAGTGTAGACAGAAAAAAGGGAATTTATATACAACATTTCAATTACTCTTACAAAATTTAAAGAAGAGTTAGGATATAGAATTTTTGCCAGTGTATTTATTTCTGTGGACCCGGAAAGAATTTAGAATGTCAGGAACAAAGTATCTCCAAATTGAAGGATTCACAAACACCAATAAAAATAACTTACAAATCTCACAGAAATGCATACATTCTTTCCTAGTTAATTCACCATACTGGCTCATTTGGGGGGCTTTAAAAAAAAAAAGAAGAGAAAAATCACTTAGCTATATATGAACTCAGGAGCTGTCACCTGGGGAGACCTCAGCTCGGGGGAAAGTAATACAGCACAGCACAGCAGAAACAGACTGGAAAGGCAGGCTCTCAAGTAACCCCAGTCTGTGTCTGAAATACTCAATTTCCAAAACCAATAAAATTTTAAACATAATTTTAAACTTTTTATTTTATATTGAAATATAGCCAATTAACAATGTTGTTACAGTCTCAGGTAGAGAGCAAAGGGACTTAGCCATACATATACATATATGCATTCTCCCCTGAACTCTCCTGCCATCCAGGCTGCCACATAACACTGAACAGAGTTCCCTATGCTATTAGTAGGTCTTTGTTGGTTATCCATTTTAAATATTGTTGTTCAGTTGCTAAGTCGTGACACCATGGACTCTAGCCCATCAGGCTCCACTGTCCATGGAATTTCCCAGGCAAGAATATTGGAGTGAAATGACATTTTCTTCTCCAGGGGATCTTCCTGACCCAGGGATCATCAAATGTGTGTCTCCTGATTGGCAGGCAGATATTTTACCACTGAGCCACCTGAGAAGCAATTTTAAATACAGCAGTTTGGTTCTTTTTTTTTTTTCCCAAAACCAACAAATTTATCTTTTCCTTCCTTTCTTTTTCTTCTTCTTTCATGCTTTATTAATACTACATATCAGTCTTGGACCTAGTTTGAGTGCAAATCGTGCCACATATGAGCTGAATGACCTTGACTAAGTTCTCTGAATCTTAATTTTCACATCTGTAAAAATAAGAGCAACAACTATCTTTCAGAATTATTCTGAAAATTAAGTTGGAATGTGTGCAGTGTACTTGCTGTAACTGCAGTTGTAGTTTCCATTATTAGAGTGGAGGAGGAGTAGAGAAGATCAAGATGCACCCCCTCCCAATCGAGCTGAAGAAGATGAATCAGCCTTGTTGTCACTAAGCCCAAAGTAGCAGCAGCCCTTCCAGCGCCTCCGCCTTAGAACATCTTTCTCATACGCAAATCTGGACTCATTCCAGGCCTCTGCCAATTGGAACGACAATGACTGGCTCAAATCTCCACTATATTCAACACTATTCTATAGCCAGTTTGCTATCCAAGCTACAGCTGTGAGTAAATACTACCTGCTGTCCTGAAACCACCTCCCTCACTTATTTGCTTTATGCAGATAGACTTTATTGTGAATAGCTTTCATTATGATCAGATCTCAAAGCCAACATTCAGTATCCTAGACCCTACTTTCCATAAGACCTAATTTATGCAAATTAGACACTGTACCACTTTCCACCATTAATTTTCACATACTTTTAATACAATTTGAATCTAAGGTTCTGACATTTAATGACAAGACAAAGACAAGTCATGCAAGAATTACAAACACCTTCTTTGTGGAATCTACCGTATTTATCCAAATCTGGAAAACAAAAATAACTCTCTCTTAAGGTGAGGTTTCTAAAATTAGGTCTAGGTGATTGTAACTGAGAACAGACAATTTATGATGCATCCTGTCAACCCAGGAAGACCAACTCTTTTCATACTCTTTCCCTCTGATGACTCTCTATGAAATTCAGAAAACTTAATCTCCCACATTTTCAACTGCTTATTTTTTACTGCCAAGTCCCATCAATTTGGCAAGTAGATGAGAACAGTAATCACTGGAGAAAATGTAGGAGAAAAAAAATGAGCCAAATCAACTGATTTTGTTTCAATAGTCTATTTAATCTGCACAATGAGTCAGCCCACATGTTCCTACTAAAGGTAATTATGAGTATTTTGTAATTTTTGCTAAAAAAAAAAAAAGCTCTTGTCTATAATAAAGCATCTTGTGTCTTGTGTCCTTAAGGAAGAGGGATAGAAATAGTTGCTAAGGTAATGGTCTGGGATTAGCACCTTATTTTCATAATAATGAATGTTTTGACTTCAACAATGAATAGGTTTCCTTATTAGTACAATCAAAATTCAATTTGAATAAAGTTTTGGCAGTGGCTTTTAAGGAAACAAAGTATATCAATAATATAGAATGTTTCCTTAAGGATACAGAGTTACTGCTATGTCTCCTTTTCTTCTAGTCAAAAATCAATGTCACACTACGCCATAATGAATGGCTGCTTGCCAGCTGCACTTAACTGACTGAAACTCATCATTCCTTTAAAATCTATTCTCCTTAGCAAGAGTAATTTAATAACCTGGCTTGAGTTTGTGATTTGATTCAGACATAGCATCTAACCATGGTTTGGAGAACATTAAACACATAGGGGAAAAGGCTGTCTTGATCAGTATTACAGATGTCTACAACATAGCCAATTTTTAAAGGAAGGATAGGAACTACAGTCAGCCATTAGTACAGATTCACACCTGTTGTCTGTCATGCTTCAAATTCCTAGGTGTGAGATTTAGTCAAGGCAAATGGAAATGAAGAAGGATCAGCTGCAAAACAATTTTGTTATCATACAGTAATTAAAAGGAAAAACTGCACAGTGTGCTCTCTATACGACAATCCCATTATTTCATGTCAGGAACAGTTCCATTTTTTTTTTTTTTTAACAGATTTGTGTTGCTGTCAAGTCTGTTATAAAGGCTAGTACTCATAGGTCTAAGCTATGGACCTAATTTATAGTACTGGTAGTCACTCCAATTAGCTTTGCTAAATTTCTCTTTCAAGCATGTTAGTATGATGTCAGAAAAATAAAACATCATCACCTACCCTAATCCCCACTCCTAAATCTCTGCCACAATGAACTATGTATTAGATATAAGACCTACTCAGACTTTACGTCTTATAAACACTAAATGCTTTTAAAATGTAAACCATCGAGTACCGAAAACACACATGGTAAAACCGTAATCCCTGAGCACATCTGGCACAAGTCAATCTTACTGTTTTTCTTTAAATATAAATTTATTTATTTTAATTGGAGGTTAATTACTTTATAATATTGTATTGGTTTTGCCATACATCAACATGAATCCGCCACAGGTATACATGTGTTATCCACACACTCTTGCTTGAAACCCCTTAATATAACAATACCTTATGTTTTTATGTTTGAATTAGACAAACATTTAACTAATATTTGCATCTTATTTTCTAAAACTATGAAATATGCCTTTGAATATTACCATAAGAGTATGTTCATCTGAAATATCTGTAAATATACTCTAAGTTACCATGGGTGTGCCTCATTTGTGGAAAATAATTCCAATGTATAAGTAGATCTTTGCAAAAAAAAAAATCACCTTAAACACACTCATCATTGTTTTGTATCATGTATCAAATAGAAAATATGATCAGCTTCATCAAAACTTTATCTCTACAGAAGACAGTAAATTGAAGGCAAAGATGAAATATGCAAGCTTTGGAGCAAGACAAACACAGATGTAAATTCTGTATCTACAACTTACTAGCTGTGTGATTTGAGGGTAAGTCATTTAACAGTTCTAAATGTTAAATTTCTCATCTGAAAGAAAGGAGATAATATCTGCTTCAAGTTAAATAACACATGTAAAGCATCAAGCATGAATAAAACAATTAAAAATATTAATGCCAATTAATGCCATTATCCGACTTATATGAAATAATTGTTACTGACAGAATATAACTGACCACAGCATTTATGAATCAAGAAAGCAAAGTGTTACTTATTATGGCATTTATAGTTAAGGACCAATGTCTAGTTGAACGAATACTGTTTTTCACTTTTAATATCTTCATACACAAGTACAAAGTACATTTATACACACATATATAAATATGTTTATGCATACACATACATATATACACATATATATCTTTTCCACCAAGGAGGAAACCACCAGATTTTCTACGTCTCCAGATGATATCTAGCCTCAAATAACTTGAAACAAAATAAATATAATGGACAAAAAAAAAAATTTTACAGTCAATGAAAATAGGTGTTCACAATTATTGTTTAGGTATTTGAAGCCTGTAGGGAAAACATATTGTTAAATTCTAAAATGTCCTAACATTCTATTTGGAAAGTATGATCCACCTGACTCTACTAAGAAAAATGCCCTTAATCAATCTGTGAAACAGGTTTCTTTCCAGATAATGAAGAAGTGTTTACTGAGAGGGTTGTGCATTGTAGAACTCTTTTGTTTTGAGGTGAAGGCTAAATTAAAAAGGATAATTGAGAAAATAGAATATTTGTTTCCCTTACCATAAATTATTGCTGAATATACTTTAGGGAAAGAGACAGCAAGAGAGCAGGATGAGGACAGCCATGTGCTGCTCAGCTATCACTCAGACTAGCAACAAATCAATCTCTTTGGGATGCTGATTTTAACACATGGCGAAAGTATATCAGCAAGGAAAGAATCCAGTCTCTTCCAAGATTATTTATGACAAAGCACCCCTAACTGAAGTCCAATTTGTTTGTGGAATTGCAGTCATTCTGATTCAACTAAACAATAAATGAAGCTGCCTTTCACAGTTCCAACTCTGGAGCATAAAAGAAAACAAAAGGGAACTGCAGGATGACAATACTTCACAATGCAGGGACCCAGATAAAGGAACAGTGGGGAAAGCAGTTACTGAAGGGGTGGGGAAAAAATCTAACAGGACTCAAAGAACAATTCATTAACCTAAACCACCCGTGTTCTTTGTGTATCAGTTATAGTTCACTGAGTGGGTCACTCATCATGCAAATAAGCTAGCTGGAGGCTTTTTTTTTTTTTTTAATTGCTCTTCCTTCTGAAGGCCTCCTGCATCACCAAATTGCCAGACATGTCAGATGACCACTCTAAATGCTCTTTCAACTCAACCAAAGACAAAAGCACAGCTAGACCATGATTACTGATGATAGAAGAATAGCAAATCTGAGCAGCTAAGAATGGAGATATGTTAGAATTTCTCCAAAAAGCAAACAGAAATAATGTGCATATTCGTCAGCTAATTAAGTTTGGACTCTGACATACTGTTATCTTCCACAATGACTCAATTATTTAGAAACAACCCATCATCCTGTCTTCTATAACTGTTTCTTATTTTGTTACATTTAGTAAGCTGTATTTTACTAGGGAAGGAAAAGAAGACCATATATTTTTTGTCCTATAACAAATCTCTTTTTGTGCACTTTTCCTTGTGACTCAAGTGTCTAAAAGTGAAAAAGAGTGTTACCAAAAAAAAAAAACAAAAAACTGCCATATTCTTTTTACCTCAAGTAGATAGCAGTTTGCTTCAGAAAAAACAGCATTTTTTAAACTTGATGTTGCATTGTTCACTTGCCATTCAATCATTCTAGAAATATTGATTATTTTTATTATGAAATATATATTTATTAATATGCTGAATTATGAAATACTTAATATGCTGTAAGTGTTCACCATCACTAGTAATCCTCAGTCTAAACCTCTTACAGAATTAAAACCTGTAACATAACTGAAGCACCCTGTCAGGAGTGTACTCTGCACTAGCAAATTTTCAAGCTGTCAAGGTTGATATTCTCGCATTGAGTAGTTATTTCAACAGTTCTTAAAGTCCTCAGTGTATTGGGCTACAATCCTATATGACAGGAAGCTTATATCTATTACAGAATTAAAACTTTCAATGTTAGAGAAGTAAAAACTCAATTCCATACATCTGCTTCTTGTTATTAAAAACTGACAAACTTGGAGAAGGAAACAGCAACCCACTCCAGTACTCTTGCCTGGAAAATCCCATGGACGGAGGATCCTGATACGCTACCATCCATGGGGTCGCAAAGAGCCAGACACGAAAAAAAAAAAAAAAAAAAAACTGACAAACTGCTTCTAAAGATAAAAAAACTATCCATCTGAGGGGATAGTACTATTTCTATTGAACTTCCATCTTCCATCTAAAAACATAATGCCACTCTATCAACTGCTTTCTTCGTGAGTTGTGTTCTCTAAAACAAGCTCTGTTCCAAAGGCCCACCTAGTACACTCTCTCCTAACAAAACATCTCATATCTGTAAAAAGCTGTCACAAGAACAGAAAAGAGATACAGAATTTGCTTTAACAAAAGGAGAGGAGAACCTATCTCGGGATCTCACAAACCATCGCTTCTTAAAGTGGGTCATTCAAGAGTATGAAGAATGGTCTTCCTTTCTATTCCACACTCACATACAGGATTCTCTCTATCAGGAATGAGTTCAGCTGAAGCAATGGTTTATTCATCTGGTGGTAGGAATCATCACATATCATGCAAAAGGTAGGCATCATCAACCAACAAAGCAAATGAAGTCAAAGAGTGCGCAGGTCTGTGCATGTGTGCACTCGTGTTTATGGGCTATTAGAAATATGCCAGTGAAAAAAATTCTCAGTCAAGGATAAACTCAGATTTGACAAACAGATTACAGAGATATGAAGTAGTATGACTAATGAGCAAGCATCCTAAATGTTGTCACAGGGGTATTTTAAATGATTGTCACACAACTTGAGACGATAGAAGTTAGTGGACCTTGCCATTGGAAAAGGGAAAAGAGGTAGGGAATAATTTGGAATGTAAGGCAGGAGAGAATAAGAATACCAGCTTCTGAAGAATCATATGAGGCTCCAATGTTGCATTAGGCTTGAAGCCAACACTAAATTGGACATTTTAAGCATTTAAATTAAAATCCTATTTTTGAGAACCCATGAAATATCTATTTAAGATTAGTAACACTGGCATAATATGCAGATAATTATTCAGAGATATCTTTTGATATTGTTTCTGATTCATGACTTTTTAAAGTCTTAACATTAGAAAATGGTGTTTTCTATTGAGCATTATTCTAAAATCTTAGTCTTGCTGAAAATATGTTTAAAAAGTTACTAGCTTCCAAGATTGACAATGTCATTATTTACAAGAATGAATATTTAGAATTTGTATAAAAATGTTTTTTTTAAAGTAAAAATATGGTGAGCATCAAAACCTTGCAAAACTTTTACTACTATCACTTGCTGTTGCTGCTAAGTCACTTCAGTCATGTCCAACTCTGCGTGACTCCATAGATGGCAGCCCACCAGACTCCCCCATCCCTGGGATTCTATCACCTAGGCTTCCTCTAATTTCTACAAATAATTTCAACTCTAAGTGTAAAATATGGTAAGAAAGAGAATATAGAAGATAAAAGACATTATAATCCAATAAAATTCTTTGCGATAAAAGGTCCTGCCTAGAGTATTTACAGGAAGCAAGGAAGGGGCTTAAGGGGAGGAGAAGGGGGTATGTGGTAGGGCATGGGTGGGGGAGATTTGTCATTTTTCCACTAAGATGAAACATTTCCCCAAACATAAACTACCTAAACTTCAAAGATGTGAGGGAATTATGACACATAAATGACACCAGAAAAGCTTCAGAATCATTTATTTAATGAATATTCACCTGCAGAGAGTAGATGTAGAGTGAAACAAAGCTGGCACCTGCCGGGTCTTAAAGTGCCCTCAGCCAGGCATGGTGAGCAAGCTAAGAAGAGGGAGAAGAGGAAGGCTGTCCATGGAGCAGAAGGACAAGGTGAAGCCAGATAAACAAGGGTGGGAGAGTGCTCCAGACAGGAGAACACGCAACGCTCAGAGGTAAGAAGTCAGATGTGATTCTGTTTGGCTGTGGGGACTGCTAGAAAATAAAGCCCTTTAGAGAAAGGCAAGGCCAAGGTCATGGCAAGCAACATCAATGATATATGGATGGAATCCCTCCAAGAGCTTTTGTCAGGGTGATCTAAAGATTGTGTTTCAGCAAAATCATACAAACTAACTGGGTCAAATTTACCAAGAATCACAAAGTCGGTATCAGTTTGTATTAAAGCTCTCAAAACCTGCTACATCCAACTTTATCTAAAAGCTCACAAAAATCAAATGCTTTCAAAAAGCCAGGCAAGTAATACCAATATAAGCAAGTGAACAGGCCCAAAGGGGCCTGTAGTGAACTCAGAAGGTCTATGATAACAGCCTCCCAAACCACTACCTGGCAGAGTTTTAGGTATAGCATGCCCTGACTTAACATTTATTTAAAGAAAACCAGAAATCAAGATTTGTAGGCAAAATACATTAATTTTTAATGGCAACTAAATAAATGTTTATCAAAACATCAAAGTACCATACAAAAATATTTTTAGAAATTATCTAACTCCACAGATTGCAAGACTGTTTAGAAGAAATTCATTAAGACACAGAGTACAGGTAACAAGTTATCTCAGATTTGAGCTAACATGTTTCCCCAAATAGCTTCATTGGAAGAAATTTCTGAGTGATAAAAATTTGCTTTGGTGGCTATTAATGGTAGAGAAAAGTAAGGCAACCTGTTGTGTTCTCATTTGGGCAGAAATCAGCCTTTGGTTTGAATTTTCTCATCTCAAAGTTGATGGTCCTAAGTATTCCTGAATGATCGTAAAAGCCTTTGAATATATGCAAATCTGCCAAGAGGAAAGCTTACAAATACAGACCATAGCCAATATGGAACATTTTTAAATTCATCTATCAATCTCTGATCTGATAAACAAAAATGAACACAGGATCCTATTTCAAGGATGAAAAACTCCTCTGAAATAGGATATTTCACTTCCCAGTACTGTACTCACAGTACTATTTTAATCCTCACAGTGGACTTCCAGCATACCTAATACTAGTTTATTGTATAATTGACGAGCTCAAAGTATTAACAGTTTATATACTGAAAAAAAAATCAAGTTACTTACAAATGCTTATCTAGTCTGTACATTTTGTTTCTGGAAAACAATCTTCAGCCATTATCAATGCTGATTTCACATACCAAGCTTATACGCAACTCTCCAATGAAATTCTAGTAATATGATGTCAAAATTTTTAATGATCCCATATTCAGATATAATCACTTTCCATTTTTAATCTATGTGCTTGTGTGCTATGTCACTTCAGTCATGTCCAACTCTTTGCAACTCCATGGACGTGGAGCCTGGTAGACTCCTCTGTCCATGGGATTCTCCAGACAAGAATACTGGAGTGGTTACCATGCCCTTCTCCAAGGGATCTTCCCAAACCAGGGAATGAAGCCAGGTCTCTTAAGTCTCCTGAACTGGCAGATTGGGTTCTTTACCACTAGCGCCACCTGGGAAGCCCATTTTAAATCTATATTCCAAACTAATATATCAAGCAATTCTGGACTGATCAAACTTCTAGATCTATAAGCAATTCCGCCTGTACTCTAACAGCCCCTACTATTATAAACACCACAAGTACTTTTTTTTCCATTTCCACACACTTTTATTTTTAAAAACTCAAAATATAATAGTAACTGGATTTTTGTAAACAGGTCTACTAATGTGAACAATAGGATTCTTCGTTAGGAAATCATATTTCCCTTAAAACTGGGATTCAAAGCTTGTTTTACTTATAGTTGATTGGAAATGTTGCAATCAAGTACCTCAGAATTCACCCAAAGTAATAAAAACCTTTGTACACACAAAAGCCTCATGAACTTTATTCACAATTGCCAAAACTTGGAATCAACCAAGATATCCTTCATTAGGTGAATGAATAAGTATACTGTGGTCCATCCAGACAATAGAATATTTTTCAGCACCAAAAAGAAATGCACTTCAAGCCATGAGAAGACATTTAGGAAACTTAACTTAAAAGCTTATTATCAATACATTTTTAAAGCATTTGTCCCATAGTGATCTACATGGGTGCCAATACTGAGACTAATTTCTCTTCCAAAAGTACTGCAAGTATCATAATTAAAAAAAGATAATTCAACCACAAATTAAATACCATATTTTCCATGAGGTTAGAATGTTTTCTCAAACATATTACAATATTAACAGCCACAATTTTAAACACAGTGTTTGAAATTTCAGAGTATAACATTAGAGGAACAAAGGAATGGTGAGAGAGAAAGGAAGGTGGAGATCATTGTAAAAAGAAATTCTCCACTTAAAATGATTCATTATATCTTTATAGAGTACCGTCTAATAATATATAATAATATTATAGTATATAATTAACAAAAACTTTCACGTATGTGCCACTTTGCCCTAATAAAACTCTGTGGGTTATGAATTATGAACACAAGTTTTCAAGTGAAGAAAAAAAATCAGCCTCAGGAAGGATAAGCCTTAAGGTCCAGGATCTAAAAAATAAAGGAGCCACAGAGAGACAAGCAAGGATTTGAAAAGAGGACTACTAATTTCAAAGCTCAGGCTCTGGTTCACATGAGCATTTCTAGGACAATTAAAGTATAGAGAGCATCCTGTAGTAATCATTGTTCAAATCAAAAGTTCTAACTAAACATTAAAATTCTTTTCAAGAAAAGGTTATCTATACGCTGTTTCTAACTAGAAAATAACTCCCACATACTAGCTTTATCTGCATTCTATTATTCAAAGCCACAATTACCAAGGAATGTTTCTGGAGACAAGAAAAGCTTTTGCCTTTTTTTTTTTCTTGTATTTTTAGAGATATTCAATAGTTCTAACAGTATAAAGCCTCATCACTGAAAAGAATAAAACCATGAAAAATTTTCTCCAAAAAGAAACTAAAGCACAGTGATTTACACATAGAGATTAAACACTACTGTGCTGTTTCTTTGGAAAAACAAGATTGTTTTTACTTTAAACAAAAGAGTTAGTCACTTGATTTAGATAATATTCTAGCAAGCTCATAAAAAAATAGCTTCTACTCTTCTTTTTGATTTAAAGTATTATGGTAATTAAGTTTTTAAATATAAAAACAGTTATTTACCAAAGTTACAGAGTAATAAAACAGCATTTGTAAAACTTCATTTTGCCTTTAAACCAGATTTAAGGTCTTACATCTCCAACTGCTGCACATGTGAACTATAATAATTTTTGAATTTGCAAAATAATGTTTGACTCTAATATTCAGTATTATAGAAAAATACCATACTTATACAATTGTGTGGAATTTAGACACAGAAATATCATAACATGCCTAATACTAAAGTGGTTGCAAATATGACCTTTGGGACACATTTTGGCTCATTGTGTAAGATACTACACATTATTTCTTCTAATTCAGTTTGGAAACCAATGCCAAATGAGTAAAATATATCAAGGAAACTTCCCATTAAAGGAGGATTAAGACAGTAAAATGCATTTCACTTCACCAAATAAGTTTCATTTTTTAAAGATACTTGCAGCTTCTCATTAACATATGGATGCTTACTTTATGTCCATTGTTTTATAGAGTCTGCCTAGAGTGAAAAGTTTTTTTAATTTGAGTAAAAACATGAATTGTTTTTCCATATAACAGGAAACTCATAAAACTGAGTGTCCCTCAAGTGATACAAAGCAGCCCTTCAAGAATTTAACTCTCTGCCCTGTGTTGCCCAAACATATCATGGTATACTGAATTCACACCCACTGAGAAAGAAGTTTTCAACATTCCTGAATTCTGATGCCTCTAAAAGAAGGCAAACACAAGGGCAAAAAGCTATTTCAGGTATTTAACTAAGAAATATCTGAGTAGACCATCAACTCCACAGATTTGTCTAAATATGAAAGGAGTCTATCATTTTAATTTAACCACCTTATACTGCCTATAATTAATAAAAATAGACTAGGCTTACACAATTATATTCCAGACCAATACCACAAGTTTTTCCTTCAAGGGGTTTATTAGATTATGATCTTAATATAATCCAACCAGAAACACAAAGCATTGCCAGATTCTCTAAGGAAAAAAAACAAGACTTAATTTGGTTAGCAGCGTTTCATGTGGAACTTATAATTCTTCCTGAAAGATGCCGTTTCTCTTACTAAAAGAGAATAATGTGCAATAGTCTATATTATATATTAATAAGGGTGGTTATTCAGTTATTTTGTTTTAACTGAAAATTAATCCAAAGCCTGTCATTCTGTAGGACAGATTGATTCAGGTCACCCGTTACTAAATTAAACATTTTCTGCTTTCACTGCATCTCATTAAACATGCTACAGCAAGTTTAAATAACTCAGTGCTTTCATTTGCACAGTCACCCATTTTGTTATTGTTTACAGCAACCTAATTTGGCACATAATAATTCAGGCAGCATCGGTTTCATATTACACTGAAGTATTCATTTTTAATATAATTGCATTCTTTCATCCAACAAAAGCTAGTTCAGTGGGGATTTTACTCAAGTGATTCTTCAATTATTATACAAGGCAAATTCGTCTAAGACTTTGCACCTCTCTTTGCCCTACTGATTCATTTCTCTATAAATTAAAAACTCATTATGAGCTTATTTAAAGTAACTTACTTGCTTAAACAACACAGTGAATGATTACTCTGGTACAAAATATACGCCCCTATACATCTCTAAAACACCTTCTTCCAAAGGCCGTTTGAACCAATAATTAAACAAAGCATGGGGAGGCAGTCCTAAGATGGCAGAGGAATAGTATGGGGAGACCGCTTTCTCTCCCACAAATTCATCAAAAGAACATTTGAACACTGAGTAAATTCCACAAAACAACTTCTGAATGCTGGCAGAGGACATCAGGCACCCAGAAAAGCAGCCCATTCTCTTCGAAAGGAGGTAGGAAAAAATATAAAAGACAAAAAGAGAGTCAAAAGAGGTAGGGACGAAGCTCCGTCCCGGGAAGGGAGTCTTAAAAAACAGAGAAGTTTCCAAACACCAGGAAACACTCTCACTGCGGAGTCTGTGGTGAGCCTTGGAACCACAGATGGCAACATAACCGGGAGGAAAAATAAATAAATAATTAAAACCCACAGATTATGAGCCCAACGGTAACTCCCCCAGCAGAGAAGCAGCACAGACACCTGCACTCGCCACTAGAAAGCAGGGGCTGGGCAAGGAGGCGCGGGCTGCATTGCTTAGAATAAGGACCGGGCCTGAATGCCCCCAGGGCAATCTGAGGGACCTAAATTGGGCTAGCAAACCAGATTGTGGGATAACTACCACACGAAAAGCCCTAACCTAAGACACCACCAGGCCTGCTCACAGAACAAAGGACTGAGCAGAACTAACCAGCTGCAGACCGTCCTATTCCCCTCCGGTGATAGGAAGGCGAGGGCAGCCAGAACTGGAAGGGGGCAATCGTAGCCCCAGAGAGGCATTATCTATCAAACTGCAAGCAGGCTTCGTTGCTAACCAAGACTTCTTGGAATTCTGGATGGTCAACATCTGCCTGAGAAGGTGTGCCAGTTGTACACCCAGAAAATCGAGCAGCAGGGACAGGCGAGGTGATAAGTCACAGGGACCACGCTCACCAAACACCTGGTCACCTGAGCTGCTCGGATCTGGGAAGGGCACAAAACACAGGCCCAACCGAGTCTGCGCCCGAGTACCTGAAACTGAGAAGCTTAGACCTGGGAAGTGCATACAACCCAGGGCCAGCCTCAGACAGTTCCCGGCAGAGCAACCTAGAGCCTAAGCAGTGTAGACAGGGAAAGCACACATGCCGTGAGCGGGGACAAACCCAGTGTGGCCGAGACACTGTGAGCACATGCCAGTGTTATTTGTTTGCAGCGTCCCTCCCTCCCCACAGTGCAACTGAACAAGTGAGCCTAAAAAAGTGTCCACCACCGCCCCCTTGTGTCAGGGCGGAAATTAGACACTAAAGAGACCAGCAAACAGAAGAAGCTATAGATTAAAACCCTGTAGTTAGTACTGACTACATAGGAAGGGGCCTATAGATCTTGAGAAATATAAGCTGGATCAAGGAATTATCTGAAAATGAACTGACCCCACACTGCCCACAACAACACAAGAGAAAGTCCTAGAAATATTTTTACTATTTTTACTATCATTCCTTATTTTTTTTTATTTTTAAGTCCTCTATTACTCCTTTAATTTTCATTTTTATAACGTACTATTATTACTTTGCAAAAAAAAGAGAGACCCTATTTTTTTTTAAAGCAAACTTCATATATATATGATCCCCTGGAGAAGGAAATGGCAATCCACTCCAGTACTATTGCCTGGAAAATCCTATGGACAGAGGAGCCTGGTAGGCTACAGTCCATGGGGTCGCAAAGAGTCGGACACGACTGAGCGACTTCACTTTCACTTTATCAATTTTGTACCTTTAAGAACACAATCTTCAGTACCCATTTTTACCTGGGAGCAAGATTACTGGCTTGACTGCTCTCTCCCTCTTTGCCCTTCCCTTTTTCTCCACCAGGTCGCCTCTATCTCCTCCTTCCCCTTCTCTTCTATACCCAACTCTGTGAATCTCTTTGTGTGTTCCGGATGGTGGAGCACACTTAGGGAACTGATTACTGGCTGGATCTCTCTCTCTCCTTTTGATCCCCCCCTTTATCCTCCTGGCCACCTCTGTCTCCTTCCTCTTCTCTTTTCTGAATAACTCCGTGAACATCTCTGAGAGGTCCAGACTGTGGAGTGCACATAAGGAAGTGATTACTGGCTAGCTTCCTCTCTCCTCTTTTGATTCCACCTCATCTCATCCTGGTCACCTCTATCTCCCTCCTCCCTCTTCTCTTCTCCATGTAACTCTGTGAACCACTCTGGGTGTCCCTCACCATGGAGAAACTTTTCATCTTTAACCTAAATGTTTTATCAATGGTGCTGTACAGATGGAGAAGTCTTGAGGCTACTGTAAAAATAAGACTGAAAACCAGAAGCAGGAGGCTTAAGTCCAAGTCCTAAGAACACCAGAAAACTCCTGACTCCAGGGAACATTAATCGACAGGAGCTCATCAAACACCTCCATACCTACACTGAAACCAAGCACCACCCAAAGGCCAACAAGTTCCAGAGTAAGACATACCACGCAAATTCTCCAGCAACACAGGAACACAGCCCTGAGTTTCAATATACAGGCTATCCAAAGTCACTCCAAACCCACTGACATCTCATAACTCATTACTGGACATTTCATTTCACTCCAGAGAGAAGAAATCCAGCTCCACCCACCAGAACACCAACACAAGCTTTCCTAACCAGGAAACCTTGACAAGACACCTCTACAACCCCACTCACAGCGAGGAAACTCCGCAATAAAGAGAACTCCAAAAGCTGCCAGAATATAGAAAGGCCACCCCAAACACAGCAATATAAACGAGATGAAGAGATAGAGGAATACCCAGCAGGTAAAGGAACAGGATAAATGCCCACCAAACCAAACAAAAGAGGAAGAGATAGGAAATCTACCTGATAAAGAATTCTGAATAATGATAGTGAAAATGATCCAAAATATTGAAATCAAAATGGAATCACAGATAACTAGCCTGGAGGCAAGGACTGAGATGCAAAAAGGTTTAACAAGGACCTAGAAGAAATAAAAAATAATCAATATATAATAACTAATGCAATAAATGAGATCAAAAATGCTCTGGAGGGAACAAATAGTAGAATAATGGAGGCAGAAGATAGGATTAGTGAGGTAGAAGATAGAATGGTAGAAATAAATGAATCAGAGAGGAAAAAGAAAAAACAAATTAAAAGAAATGAGGACAATCTCAGACACCTCTGGGACAATGTTAAATGCCCCAACATTTGAAACATAGGAGTCTCAGAAGAAGACAAAAAGACCATGAGAAAATACTTGAAGAAATAATAGTTGAAAACTTCCCTACAATGGGGAAGGAAATAATCACCCAAGTCCAAGAAACCGAGAGAGTCCCAAATAAGATAAACCCATGGCAAAACACCCCAAGACACATATTAATCAAATTAACAAACATCAAACACAAAGAACAAATATTAAAAACAGCAAGGGAAAAACAACAAATAACACACAAGGGGATTCCCATAAGAATAACAGCTGATCTTTCAATAGAAACTCTCCAGGCCAGGAGGGAATGGCAGGACATACTTAAAGTGATGAAAGAAAATAACCTACAACCCAGATTACTGTATCCAGCAAGGATCTCATTCAAATATGAAGGAGAAATCAAAAGCTTTACAGACAAGCAAACGCTGAGAGAGTTCAGCACCACCAAACCAGCTCTCCAACAAATGCTAAGTTATCTCCTCTAGACAGGAAACACAAAAGGGGTGTATAAACTCAAACCCAAAACAATAAAGTAAATGGCAATGGGATCATACTTATCAAAAATTACCTTAAAAGTAAATGGGTTGAATGTCCCAACTAAAAGACAAAGACTCGCTGAATGGATACAAAAACAAGACCCCTATATATGTTGTCTACAAGAGACCCACCTCAAAACCAGGGACACACACAAACTGAAAGTGAAGGGCTGGAAAAAGATATTCCACGCAAAGAGAGACCAAAAGAAAGCAGGAGTAGCAATAGTCATGTCCAATAAAATAGACTTTAAAACAAAGGCTGTGGAAAGAGACAAAGACGGCCACTACATAATGATCAAAGGATCAATCCAAGAAGAAGATATAACAATTATAAATATATATGCACAGAAGAGCCTGGTAGGCTACCATCTCTGGGGTCGCACAGAGTCAGACACGACTGAAGCAACTTAGCAGCAGCAGCAGCAGCAACATAGGAGCACTGCAATATGTAAGACAAATGCTAACAAGTGTGAAAGGGGAAATTAACAATAACACAATAATAGTGAGAGACTTAAAGACCCCACTCACATCTATAGATAGATCAACTAAACAGAAAATTAACAATGAAACACAAACTTTAAATGATACAATAGACCAGTTAGACCTAATTGATATCTATAGGACA
Source organism: Oryx dammah (assembly GCF_014754425.2). Lineage (NCBI taxonomy): Eukaryota > Metazoa > Chordata > Mammalia > Artiodactyla > Bovidae > Oryx > Oryx dammah. The sequence continues at coordinate 57,422,480 of NW_024070202.1, read as the reverse complement.
TTTCACCCCAAAACAATGAATTTCCCCTTTTTCTCAAGTGCACACGGAACCTTCTCCAGGATACATCACATTTTGGGCTATAAATCTAGCCTTGGTGAATTCAAAAAAATTGAAATCATTCCAAGCATCTTTTCTGACCACAATGCAGTAAGATTAGACCTCAATTACAGGAGAAAAACTATTTAAAATTCCAACATATGGAGGCTAAACAACACGCTGCTGAATAACCACAGGAGAAATCAAAAAAGAAATCAAAATATGCATAGAAACGAATGAAAATGAAAACACAACAACCGAAAACCTGTGGGACATTGTAAAAGCAGTGCTAAATGGAAGGTTCATAGCAACAGCCATAACTCAAGAAACAAGAAAAAAGTCAAACAAATAACCTAACTCTACACCTAAAGCAACTAGAAAAGGAAGAAATGAAGAACCCCAGGGTTAGTAGAAGGAAAGAAGTCTTAAACATTAGGGCAGAAATAAATGCAAAAGAAACAAAAGAGACCATAACCACAATCAACAAAGCCAAAAGCTGGTTCTTTGAGAGGATAAATAAAATTGACAAACCGTTAGCCAGAATCATCAAGAAACAAAGGGAGAAAAATCAAATCAATAAAATTAGAAATGAAAATGGAGAGATCACAACAGACAACACAGAAATACAAAGGATCATAAGAGACTACTATCAGCAATTATATGCCAATAAAATGGGCAACGTGGAAGAAATGGACAAATTCTTAGAAAAGTACAACTTTCCAAATCTGAACCAGGAAGAAATAGAAAATCTTAACAGACCCATCACAAGCATGGAAATGGAAACTGTAATCAGAAATCTTCCAGCAAACAAAAGCCCAGGTCCAGACGGCTTCACAGCTGAATTCTACCAAAAATTTAGAGAAGAGCTAATATCTATATTACTCACACTCTTCCAGAAAATTGCAGAGGAAGGTAAACTTCCAAGCTCATTCTATGAGGCCACCATCACCCTAATACCAAAACCTGACAAAGATGCCACAAAAAAAGAAAATTGCAGACCAATATTGCTGATGAACATAGATGCAAAAATCCTTAACAAAATTCTAGCAATCAGAATCCAACAACACATTAAAAAGATCATACATCATGACCAAGTGGGCTTTATCCCAGGGATGCAAGGATTCTTCAATATCCGCAAATCAGTCAATGTAATACACCACATTAGCAAATTGAAAAATAAAGGTCATATGATTATCTCAATAGATACAGAGAAAGCCTTTGAAAAATTCAGCATCCACTTATGATAAAAACTCTCCAGAAAACAGGAATAGAAGGAACATACCTCAACATAATAAAAGCTGTATATGACAGACCCACAGCAAACATCCTCAATGGTGAAAAACTGAAAGCACTTCCCCTAAAGTCAGGAACAAGACAAGGGTGCCCACTTCACCACTACTATTCAACATAGTTCTGGAAGTTTTGGCCACAGCAATCAGAGCAGAAAAAGAAATAAAAGGAATCCAAACTGGAAAAGAAGAAGTAAAACTCTCACTGTTTGCAGATGACACGATCCTCTACATAGAAAACCCTAAAAACTCCACCAGAAAATTACTAGAGCTAATCAATGAATATAGTAAAATTGTAGGATGTAAAATCAACACACAGAAATTCCTTGCATTCCTATACACTAATAATGAGAAAATAAAGAAATTAAGGAAACAATTCCATTCACCATTGCAATGAAAAGAATAAAAGGAATATATCTACCTAAAGAAACTAAAGACCTATATATAGAAAACTATAAAAACAGTGGTGAAAGATATCAAAGAGGACACTAATAGATGGAGAAATATATCATGTTCATGGACCAGAAGAATCAATATAATGAAAATGAGTATACTACCCAAAGCAATCTATAGATTCAATGCAATCCCTATTAAGCTACCAACAGTATTTTTCACAGAGCTAGAACAAATAGTTTCACAATCTGTATGGAAATACAAAAAACCTCGAATAGCCAAAGCAATCTTGAGAAAGAAGAACGGAACTGGAGGAATCAACCTGCCTGACTTCAGGCTCTACTACAAAGTCACAGTCATCAAGACAGTATGGTACTGGTACAAAGACAGAAACATAGATCAAAAGAACAAAATACAAAGCCCAGAGATAAATCCACACACCTATGGACACCTTATCTTTGACAAAGGAGGCAAGAATATACAATGGAGAAAAGATAATCTCTTTAACAAGTGGTGCTGGGAAAATTGGTCAACCACTTGTAAAAGAATGAAACTAGAACACTTTCTAACACCATACACAAAAATAAACTCAAAATGGATTAAAGATCTAAATGTAAGACTAGAAACTATAAAACTCCTAGAGGAGAACATAGGCAAAACACTCTCCAACAAAAATCACAGCAAGATCCTCTATAACCCACCTCCCAGAATATTAGAAATAAAAGCAAAAATAAACAAATGGGACCTAATTAAAATTAAAAGCTTCTGCACAGCAAAGGAAACTATAAGCAAGGTTAAAAGACAGCCTTCCGAATGGGAGAAAATAATAGCAAATGAAGCAACTGACAAATAACCGATCTCAAAAATATACAAGCAACCCCTGCAGCTCAATTCCAGAAAAATAAACAACCCAATCAAAAAATGGGCAAAAGATCTAAATAGACATTTCTCCAAAGAAGACATACAGATGGCTAACAAACACATGAAAAGATGCTCAACATCACTCATTATCAGAGAAATGCAAATCAAAACCACAATGATGTACCTACCACTTCACGCCAGTCACAATGATTGCAATCCAAAAGTCTATAAGCAATAAATGCTGGAGAGGATGTGGAGAAAAGGGAACCCTCTTACACTGTTGGTGGGAATGCAAACTAGTACAGCCGTTATGGAGAACAGTGTGGAGATTCCTTAAAAAACTGGAAATTGAACTGCCTTATGACCCAGCAATCCCACTGTTCATTGCAGCACTGTTTACAATAGCCAGGACATGGAAGCAACCTAGATGTCCATTAGCAGATGAATGGATAAGAAAGCTGTGGTACATATACACAAAGGAGTGTTACTCAGGCACTAAAAAGAATACATTTGAAATCAGTTCTAATGAGGTGGATGAAACTGGAGCCTATTATCCAGAGTGAAGTAAGCCAGAAAGGAAAACACCAATACAGTATACTAACGCATATATATGGAATTTAGAAAGATGGTAACCATAACCCCATATGCAAGACAGCAAAAGAGACACAGATGTATAGAACAGTCTTTTGGACTCTGTGGGAGAGGGAGAGGGTGGGATGATTTGGGAGAATGACATTGAAACATGTATAATATCATATGTGAAACGAATCGCCAGTCCGGGTTCGATGCATGATATAGGATGCTCGGGGCTGGTGCACTGGGATGACCCAGAGGGATGGTATGGGGAGGGGGGAGAGAAGAGGGAGGGGGGGTTCAGGATGGGGAACACGTTTACACCCATGGTGGATTCATGTTGATATATGGCAAGACCAATACAATATTGTAAAGTAATTAGCCTCCAATTAAAATAAATAAATTTATATTGTAAAAAAATAAAGCATTTTTTTTTGAAAAACATTTTTCCTAGTACAGTAACGTATTATTATTAAACCCCACCACTTTGGCATGAAGGCTACTAAATAAATTGCCAGAGCATCAATAAAATAATGATAACTAAGATTTGTTCTTATGTGCTTCTTTCTATAACAAATTTGAATGAAGCAGATATTTGGAGAAATGAATTAAAGATCAGTTCACTTGTCATCCTTCAAATGTGGGTTGATCACACAGAAGTACAAGGTAAATACTTGAGAAGAAAAAAGGTGAATTGATTCAAAATAAGAAGATCAAGGGTAAAATACTCACAAATATATGTTAACAAATGTTCATAAAACAGCAGGAAGTCTTCAATTAATTCACTAAGCACCCTCTCATGTTTGTGTATCTTGTATCTTCTATGCAATGGCTCATATTTATAGCAATGTCTTCAAAAATACTGGTTTTTTAAAAATAAGAGCATATTTTTAAGTTAACATGTTAAAATTTCATTTTACAGTACTTAGAGTTACTAGCAAATAACTGAGGAACCAAAACATTAATTATCTAAACTGTAACCTTTGAGATCAAACTCTACTGGTCCTATGGCCAGTTCACTACAGAGCAGAATCTAGTTAAGGTAGACTGTTTTGGACTTGGCCTAAAAAGACTATATTAAATAAAATCAAAACAGATTTGATATTTTAGGGGAACACCTATAAGTCAAGTGAAGATTTATATTCACAAGAATCTTTTCATAACAATATTTTCTATACCTTATAATCCCATTTCCCAAAACATTTTAATCATAATGCATTGTACTGCTGAAAAATAGTTACAAGAATTAGTTGTTTTTATGTGAAATATATGAGAAAGGGATAGTTTTCTCTAAAGAACTATGCAATTGCAACAGGTATTACAAATTACAGGAATATAAATTATATAGGAGTGCATGCTAAGTCGCTTCAGTCATGTCTGACTCTTTGCGACCTTGTAGACTATAGCCCGCCAGGCTTCTCTGTCCATGGGATGCTCCAGGCAAGAATACTGGAGTGGGTTGCATAACCTCCTCCAGGGGATCTTCCTGACCCAGGGATAGAGTACATGTCTTCTGCAGCTCTTGCATTACAGGAAGATTCTTTACTGCTGAACCACCCAGGAAGCTGATAAATTATATATAGAAATTTTCTATTTACCCAATTGATAAAGTTTCCCGTGTAACAAGTTTAATGAAAGCCATACCAGCCTAAATTAGTGAATCAGTAGATAAAAATAGCAATTTAAAAGTTATCACTTATTAATCTTTGATTTCAGTGTAAACACACATGGAGATGATAAAGCATGTGGTGGAAATGACAAATTTGATATTTGGAATCAAGAATAAAAATTTTAAGAGGCCAAGAGTTGTCTCAGTGGAAAATGTGCCCTCTCTAGATAACACTTGACTTGTAGTGTAATATAATAATTTTGTGGGTCAGAAGATTTCCATTAACTTTTTTAACTTGACCTATTCTATAAAATCACAAGGATTCAACAGTGGCCGACTTCTCCAGGGCCTTTAAGGATGGGGTAAAGATGAGTAAGTCTCCTGCTCAAAATGCCCTTCTCAAAATTTAGAACTTAGAAGTAAATGCACAGTATAAATTCCCTGCGCATTATCCAACTCTCAGCAATGTCATTTCCCTCTCAGACCTGACCCGAGGAGGGGTACCTACTTAGTTGCTACTCTCTAAGATTACTACCTTGTATATTCTACAAGACCTGATTAAGGAGATAGTCTTCTGTGTCTTGTGTAATCAAGTTAGAACTATTTTTTTCTTTTTTAAAGCTACTCCTTATCTAAATGTCCCATTTGCCCTTTGGTTTAGAGTTTCATATAGTCAACACATTTTGAGGGTCTATTATGGATCAAATTACCAAATATCTTAGAGATATAAAATGAATAGAACTCAAGAAGCTTGAAGTCTAGTGAATAAGACATATACATTTAAGGACAATTATTACATAATACATAAATGCTACAGCAAAGACAGGCACAGTTGCTATTGGAGAAGAACGTTTAACCCAGACTAAAGTGAATAAGGTGAAACATTACAGGAAAGAGCCTTAGGCTAAATCATCAGGAACCAGTTATTCAGATGATTCAGACAGGCATTTCAGGTATGAAAATCTAGGGGGGAAATGAAAAGGAAAGCCCGTAAATGTGAGTGAGAGGAAGACTGCAATGAGGTTGGAGAGTAATCAAGCTTCAGGTGTCATGCTAAGAAAGATGGAATTTCTCCTGAAAACTATAGGAGCCACTGAAGGATTTTAAGTAGGAATGAGATATGCTCACAGAGCAGCTTCAAGTTTTGGAAGAAAACATTGGAAACAGTATGCCAGAAGTCTGTTAGGAGATGACCACAACAGTCAACATGAAAAGAGATGAGGTCTTCAGCCATCTTTGTGGTGTAGGGGAAGGAGAAACAGTAATCCACTCGACAAGCACAGAGTGAGAGCCCACCACTGCCACGTACTGCCCTAGGAACTAGGGATACAGCCATAAGCATAAATCTCAACCCCCGTGGGACTTCTTTTCTAATGACACAGACTGTCTATGAAAAAGATGACCAGTGAATTAATACTATTTCAAACAGGAATAAGTAGAGAAGGGCAAAGGCTGGGAAAAGACTGTATCTGGGAATGGGATTGAAATCTCATCAAGAAAGGTCAGTGAAGAAGAGCTGAAGGAAGTTAAGAGTAGCCTCTGAGAAGTCTGAGTCTAGAGCACTTCAGGAAGACATAAGATCAAGTGCAACCAACTATAGCAGGACTGTGCTTACCTAAGTGGGAGGAAAGAGTGGGGAGGTAGAATGGGAAGGGGTGGAAGAAGATAACAGGGAAAGCAGTTAAGTCTCTAAATCTTTTGCTATTAGACTTCTGAGTAGTAGATGAATGGTGTTTATCCAGGACAAAGAGACAATCTCTGAAATGCCTATAGCAAGATGTACCTAGCTCAGGATTATCTAGTGAACAGAACCTTAGATGTGTGAAGGATGTCTCCTTGAATAACACCTTACTGGATATGTATCTTGTCTCTATCATATACAGACATAACTCTGGAAGATAAAAGGCAGGTGTCTTATAATTTAAACATTCCTCTGTCTGAGATAATCTCATGAAACCCACTTGGATATCTTATCTGTTCTAAACCAGAGGATCAGCTCCAATGTGGGGAGGACCTTGGGAGGTGCCTTCACCAACCTGGACATCTCTCTAGTTTGTCTAAGTCTTTTGATTGCCTATATCCAGTAGTCATGTATGGATGTGAAAGTTGGACTCTAAAGAAAGCTGAGCACCAAAGAATAGATGCTTTTGAACTGTGGTGTTGGAGAAAACTCTTGAGAATCCCTTGGACTGCAAGGAGTTCCAACCACTCCCTCCGAAAGTGAATCAGTACAGAATATTCATTGGAAATACTGATGCTGAAGCTGAAATTCCAATACTTTGGCCACCTGATATGAAGAACTGACTCATTTGAAAAGACCCTGATGCTGGGAAAGATTGAAGACTCGAGGAGAATGGGATGACAGAGGATGAGATGGCTGGATGGCATCACTGATTCGATGGTCATGAGTTTCAGCAAGCTTCGGGAGTTGGTGATGAACAGGGAACCCTGGCAAGCTGTAGTTCATGGAGGCCACAAAGAATCAGACACAACTTGAGCAACTGAACTGAACTGAGTGGGTAAGATTTCTGATTCACGTTTCTCTGATTTAACAGTCTAGTCCTATTTGTTTGCTCAGAGAGTAATAGCAAGGAGGCCAGTGTGCTGAACATTATGACTGGGAAGGGAGTCATAAAATGGTGAGTTCAGAGTGGTAAATGAGAGGCTGAAAGTACAGTACCACGTAAGCCATTGTAAGACCTTTCTCAGTTACTGAGAGAGAGAGAGGAAACCAAAGAAGAGTTGAGAGTGAAAAAAATGGCACAGTAATTGTGACTGGTGTTATGAGAAAAGGGTCCCAAAGGTAGAAAACAGGACACCAGGTAGGAGGTTGGTATAAGAAGTAGGTAAAAGATGATGGCTTGGAGAGGTAGAGGTAGTAAAAAACACTTATTTTCTGGATATATCTTGAAGATACAACCCACAAGTTTTGCTGACAGATTAGATGAGGAGTATAAGAAGAGAAAAATCAAGCATAAACCCCAAGTTTTCTAGCCTAAGACCCTGGAAGGATAAAATGGCCATTTACCGAGAAGAGGAAGACTATGGGAGAAGCAGATTCCATAGGGATAATCAGGAGTTCTGCTTTGAATATTTTGGACTTTATCTAATCAGGCATCATGGAGATGACAAATGGCCCACTAGATAAGTGAATCTGCAGTTTAGGAGATAATCTGGAATCAAAAGTCAAAGTGAAGTCCCTCAGTCATGTCTGACTCTTTGAGACCCCATGGACTGTAGCCTACCAAGCCCCTTTGTCCATGGGATTTTCCAGGCAAGAGTACTGGAGTGGGTTGCCATTTCCTTCTCCAGGGCATAGAACCCAGGGATAGAACCCAGGTCTCCTGAATTGCAGGCAGACACTTTACCATCTGAGCCACCAGGGAAGCTGGTGTAAATCTGGAATGGAGATATAAATTTGGGGTTCATCAGCATATAGATGGTATTTAAAACCATTAGCCTGAATGAAATCATCAGGAGACTTTGTTGTTAGAGAAGAGATCCAAGCACTGAGCACTGGAGGACTACAGTCATCAGAGATCAGAAAGAGCAAGAAGAACAAGGAAAGAGCAACTAAGAAGTGACTAGGGAAAAAGGAGGACACCAGAAGAATATGGCTTCCCTGGAAGCCATGTGAAGAAAGTTACCTTACCTGATAGTCCAGAAAAATGAGGATTAAGATTTGTTCATTGTATTTGGCAACATGGAAATCACTAGTAATCTTAATAAGAAGAGATATTTAAAATGTAGAACTCATAGGTTCTATCTAAAAATCCTTTCTTAGATTCTGGCTAGTGTGATTGGGTAGATGATAGTACGTTCACAGACAGACATAGTAAATACAGCCATGATTCTCCACACACAATTTTCAAGTTTAATTTAAAAATATTCTACTATATTTCTCACTACTAAAGTATTAACACCTGAAGTAAAATAGCTACATATTAACCCAGAAAACTTGAAAAAGATAGTTTCAAGGCAAAATAATTTATTGCCTTTTACCTAACTCTTCTTAAAATAAGATTTCTTAAAGAAATCTCATTTTAGGAAGAATGGTGCTAAATGAAGGGCAGTGAGTGAGCCTGTCATCAAAATTATGCAGGATTAAAAGCCCTCTAAGAGAAGAGATCCAGATTTGGGTCTATTAGCTCACCCAATAGAGTCTAATCCTTTAGGTATAAAAGATGCTTCCAAATCATTTCTGCTCAAGATAGCAGATGAAGATTTCATTTGTTTTCTTTTATATGTACCCTCTTGGCAAGTATACATCAGAAAAACTTGCCCAGAAGAAACTAATTCTCTAAGCAGGAATTTTTTTTAGGTTTCTGCTCAAGAGGAATTCAGTTATGGATGGGAACTTTAGGGCTGGATACTAGCATTAGCCATGGATTAATTACAAACCAGAAACCAAACCTGACAGACCAGAAGTGGGCCCAGTAGTTATACACAAGATTAGACAGTAAGGTTGATATCCAAGCAAAATTCATGTGACCGCCAGGGAGGTTGCCCCTCCATCCTAATGCTGGGGACACTGTGTATAGAAGCATCCGTCTATTCCCCATACTCCATCCACTGGTGAAGCAGCAGCTCTTAGGTCATGGCAAATGTAGATTGGGGAGAAAACGATAAATCTCCCAGAGGCAAGTCATTGGTACCCACAGCTGTGCAGCCTGATACTCAGGATAGGAACCAATGGGTGAGGACCCAGATATCCTGAATTGACCCCATCAACTTCCAATCTTTTGTTACCCAAGTCTTTTATACAAATAAGTAAAAAGGTTAATTATTTTAAGCAAGCTCGTTTACAGATCATTGGAAACAATTATTAACTTGATGAGCTTCAGAGAGCTGTAGGATAATTTAGCACTAACCTAAAGAGATAGACAACATTTCTAAAATGTTGCTTATTTTAGCAGAACACAGTTTAAGGCAGATTCATTTTCACATGGTTCAGCTGACAGCCAGCTTCCCACATAAATTCACGTGAATTCATTCTCCCTGCAACTGTCCCTGAACATAGAACAGACTACATTACTGAAAGCCTCTTTCTGTTTGTAATATATTCTATTAAGTTTTTTTTTTCTCCTACATCCTATATTTCCATGAGCAGTATTTTTAATCCAAATGGAAGCTTCAACTTTTTGTTGGGATTTCTGATTCCCAGTGGAATCTGATAAGTATCATTCAACTTGATTCAACAAACCCTTATGGAGCAGTTACAATGTACCAAGAACTGTGCTAATGAAGAGCTGATTTAAGAGGCCAAGTCTTACACTAAAAGTGAACTGGAACTTTTTTGGGGGGGAGGGTGTGGGGAGATCAGAAACTCTCTGGAAAGGGACATCATTTGGAATGGACTGTAAAGGATGGTCAGATTTTCAACTGGTAGAAGAGCATTCAATGAGCAAAAACAGAACAGAGGAAGAAAGCGGCCTGTCCAAACAGAAGGGAAGATGGGCAGGAGAGGTGATCATATCACAAAGAGTGAGTCTCCTGGTGATGAGGCTGTGCTGAAGGAGGAAGCAGGGAAGCTTCAGAGGCGGGAGAGGGTGACAGGACTCTGGTCTGGTTTCTTGAGGCTGGATGCAGGGTAATGGATGCCTTAGCTTATGAGACAAAGAGAGAATATGTGGTCAAATAACAACAGAGGGAGTGTTCTGTTGCTATTCCGGGGAATGGGAAGAGAAATGCAGATGTTGTAGGCATGAAGAGCAGATGATACACGATGACTGGGGAAACGACTGATTACAGAGTCAGCAAGGTCCTCCCTGACCATTCTATTTAGAATGACATCAGGACACTCATACACACAACTCCACTCTTTTCCATTTTATCTTTTTTTCATGGCACTTAACCACCATTTAACATAAACTAATTTAAAACATACTTTACATCATATCTTACTCATTTAGTTTATGGTCCATCTTCCTCAACTATAAAGTAAGATTCCTGAGAGCAAGGGCTTGAATCTGTTTTACTCATGCTACCACTGCAGGGATTTACTAAGTATTTGTTAAATTAATGAATACATGAAAAAATACCAAAATGACTGAAATATGATGGTGTCATTATCAGAAAATTAATGGTTTTAGTGGGATCAAGGTTTTCTTTTCTGAGTCATGAGGTTATAGATGATTATGGCAGGGTCAAGAGACCTCGGTTCTATCTCCTGCTTTGGCACTAAGGTGGTCGGTCAATTTAGGCAAGTCATTTGTCTTCTATAAACTGTGTTTCCCTCATCTGTAAAATTGAGGCTTACTTAAACTTATATGTCTACTGCAGGATTAAACTAAGTCCCAGTTTATTTAGTCTGGGATATAGGACCTTCCTGTGAAACAGCCAAATTCTAATCATGTCACTGCCCTTTTATACATATGGTCAAAATAATTTACCCAGAAAGAACTTACGCTGCTATAGACATGTTTCCATTTAAAGGATGTTTACAAACAGCATTTTTCCTAGTTCTTGAATCAAGCTCAGTGTGGGCAAGGTCACAGCCTCTTCCACAAGGTGAAAGCAGAGCAGGGCCCAGATGTTCTTGATCCATCTCTTTGCCCTAGCTTCCCAGTGTTTCAGAAGACTTGTTTCTCCAAAGACCACCCTTAACTGATTTAACATCCTGTTATCTGTTAGTGGTTTTCATAATGAGTTTGGTCCAAGGAGCCCAATTAGAAATTAATTTCCTCCCAACCTCCAAGATCTCTTTTAGGGTTAATATACTATATTTCTATAAGTTTTAATAAGACCTCATCCAGTTGTACAGCTGGATAACCTTTCTTCCTCCTAAATACAAATTTATCATCAGAATATGTATGGTCCCACCAGAGAGCTGTTTCTTTAAGCAATGAAAAGAAGCGTAGTGATTTTCAATGAGAGGAATTTCAAGTGATTTGAAAGAGTTATAAATATAACTGTAAAGTCCTTTGGAAACAGGAAGCTATAGAGATATATTCAATGTCATGATTTTAACAGAGCCTAATTTGTTGTTATTTAACATTCCTATCTCACTTGGTTAGCATCATGGCTCATGAGCTGTAGGGTAACAGAAGAAATGTGCCATCTGCTTCATTGCTGGGAGCACTGGTCTCCTGAGGTCACTAACTGTGATTATAAATGTGGCCTTAAAGTAAACAGTGACTCTGTGCCCTAAGAGGCCAGAAGCTCAGATATTCTCCTTGCAATTCTCTCACTGATTTACTGGGCAACTTCTTAGCAGGAGACTCTTAACCCTGAGTGATCTCTCTAACCCGATCTTTAACAGACTTGATAAGGGCAATCTTTTTTTCCACTCTCAAGCTTTCAGATTAGATTACATTTTTTCTATATACCATTCTCCAAGGATAATATTACTTATCACCCACTAAGGTGTTGGCTGAGTTAATTAAAATATGATTCCAAGATAGACCACAAATTGAAATGCTAAACAAAGATCATTCCCTCATGTCTCTGAGTTCATGAGCCATGGTATAAAAACAGTCTCAATTTACTCTTTCTATCACTACAGAGTATCTTCTTCAAAGAAGAGTAGGGTAATGCCAGCCCATTCATGCCTGTATATTACCACAGTTAAGTATAATAATTCAAAGGATTCTGGAGAATCCCATGGAGAGAGGAGCCTGGCTGTCTATGGGGTTGCACAGAGTCAGACATGACTGAAGAGATTTAGCATGCACACGCAATCATTAATAACCCCAGCTTTACAAAAAGAGCAGAGGAAACAGTCATTATACACTTGCATGGGATTCTGGAGAATCCTATGGAGAGAGGAGCCTGGCTGTCCATAGGGTCGCACAGAGTCAGACATGACTGAATAGATTTAGCATGCACACGCAATCATTAATAACCCCAGCTTTACAAAAAGAGCAGAGGAAGCAGTCATTATACACTTGCTTTATAATTAGAAGGTCTCTGCCCCACATTTTCTGACTCATCAGCACCCCCCCCATCAATGATGTTTTGTATTTTGCCTTTAGAGGTTTACTCCTTTCTGTTATATATCACTCTTCCCAGATAGTCTCTTAAAAGCTGATATCCTTGGAAGATGTAGATACTAGGATGCAATCAATCACTAACACTGTCTGAATCCCCCTAGGCAGGAGGAACTCCAGAGCATTAGGTGTTTGGGAGCTGGCAGGGTTAGAAAAGCGAGGAAGCAGATGTCTAAGACAAACTTCACCTATCTCAGTTTTGCCCAGGGCAGCCTTCCAGTAATAGGCTTTCACTTTGTGGTGTAGCAATGGGAAAATACAATGGTAATTTGCTGATTTCAAAAATTCAACCTCACAAAAAAAAGAAATATGAAAATAAAAGAAAAACAAACAACAAACAAACAGAAAATGATAACTATATCCCTAGGGTACTTTTGCTGATCCTTGCTAACTTTGAAGTATCTGCAAATCATACCTATTCTTTATTGTTTCTAAAATAGGTAGAGTAACCCAGTGACCACATAAGACACAAAAGCCAGGACCTCAGAGGAAGAGAGTACCCTAGCCTCGGAACCCTGGCATTAGGACTATGCTACGTCTATAGGCAAAGCCGTCAATGTCTACGATCACACACCCAGGCATGATTTGATTATGGCAGAGCAGAGTTTGTGAAGACAAAGGAGGTTTTCAGGTAATATTTATGTCAAAAAGCAGCATTTGCCCATATAAGGAACACCTTTACATGATTCATTTCCTTGTCAAAACAAATATCAGTCTTTAAGTTTTTGTATTATTACATTGTCTCATCCACCAAACAAAGAACTTAAACATTAAGAAATGTAATCTGTGTACGATAAATTCATTCATAGGAGGAGACTGAATAAACAGCAAGATGCTTAAGCCAAATCAAGCACATATTACCTTGGAAAACAAGCGATTATGCAAATTATAAACCCGAATAACAAATATTAATACAAAAACTATAAATGTTTGATATAAACTTTGGTCTCTCCAAAGAGTCACTTATTTCATCTTATAGTTGAAGAATGAAAATGATTGTTGTAAATATCCTATGGTGAATACAATATCTTCTTCTTTATGTGTAAGAGGATGTTAAATATGAATTTTAATTTCTCATAGTATGTACTACAGTTTAAAAAAAACAACAACCAGTGTTGACATCAGGAAAGAAGGAATTATTTTATCAAAATATGGAATAATGTGTTTAAATCCAGCTAACCCTCCATTATCTCATCTAAAAGAAGACTTACAGAATGCAAACCCACCACACAGAAATGCTTTCCTAAAGAGTATAATCCAAGTCCACTTAGAAGTTTACCTGGCGCTACAGCTCAGCTACTTACACCTTCTCTGAGAGCAAGCACATCTATTCTTCTCTATCACTGACCCACCACCTTGGTGCTGGATCCCATCCAATCTACTTCCCTCGACTATGCCATCTATCAGTGTTCCTTGCTCTCCTCTAACTCTTTAATCTCTCTCCCTCCCTCTCCTGCACTTTTACCTAACACATAGTTCAGTTCAGTCGCTCAGTCATCTCCAACTCTTTGCAACCCCATGAATTGCAACACACCAGGCCTCCCTGTCCATCACCAACTCCCGAAATTCACTCAGACTCACATCCATCGAGTTAGTGATGCCATCCAGCCATCTCATCCTCTGTTGTCCCCTTCTCCTCCTGCCCCCAATCCCTCCCAGCATCAGAGTCTTTTCCAATGAGTCAACTCTTCGCATGAGGTGGCCAAAGTACTGGAGCTTCAGCTTTAGCATCATTCCTCCCAAAGAAATCCCAGGGCTGATCTCCTTCAGAATGGATTGATTGGATCTCCTTGCAGTCCAAGGGACTCTCAAGAGTTTTCTCCAACACTACAGTTCAAAAGCATCAATTCTTCAGTGCTCAGCCTTCTTCACAGTCCAACTCTCACATCCATACATGACCACAGGAAAAACCATAGCCTTGACTAGACGGACCTTAGTCGGCAAAGTAATGTCTCTGCTTTTCAATATGTTATCTAGGCTGGTCGTAACTTTTCTTCCAAGGAGTAAGCATCTTTTAATTTCATGGCTGCAGTCACCATCTGCAGTGATTTTGAGCCCCCAAAAATAAAGTCTGACACTGTTTCCACTGTTTCCCCATCTATTTGCCATGAAGTGATGGGACCAGATGCCATGATCTTTGTTTTCTGAATGTTGAGCTTTAAGCCAACTTTTTCACTCTCCACTTTCACTTTCATCAAGAGGCTTTTTAGCTCCTCTTCACCTTCTGCCATAAGGGTGGTGTCATCTGCATATCAAATCTGGGGTTATTGATATTTCTCCCGGCAATCTTGATTCCAGCTTGTGCTTCTTCCAGTCCAGCTTTTCTCATAATGTACTCTGAATAGAAGTTAAATAAGCAGGGTGACAATATACAGCCTTGACGTACTCCTTTTCCTATTTGGAACCAGTCTGTTGTTCCATGTCCAGTTCTAACTCTTGCTTCCTGACCTGCACACAGATTTCTCAAGAGGCAAGTCAGATGGTCTGGTATTCCCATCTCTTTCAGAATTTTCCACAGTTTATTGTGATCCACACAGTCAAAGGCTTTGGCATAGTCAATAAAGCAGAAATAGATGTTTTTCTGGAACTCTCTTGCTTTTTCCATGATCCAGCAGATGTCGGCAATTTGATCTCTGGTTCCTTTGCCTTTTCTAAAACCAGCTTGAACATCAGGAAGAGATTTCTTTAAGGTGGCACTGAAGTTTATTTATCATAATGGTAGGCAGGTAATGATAACTTTCAAGTATTGGAATCATATGGAATCACATAAACCTCCTGCAATTGAAAACCACTCCTCACATAATACCGTTTCTTACCTATCTATGTCCCTTCCTCCTTTTCTGCTCAACTATACACCCCCAACTCTAATTCTTTAACTTTTAATTAATCTTCAGCTCTCAACAATTCCACTTCTGCCTACCTCCAAGAAGCCTCTCAAAACTGCACTTTTCAAATTGACCGGTGACACTTCCTTTAGAGAAATTTTAGTCCTTACCCTACCACTAATGTTTGACACTGTGGGCTCCCTCTTCCTATTTCAAACTCTCCCCTTATTTCACTTCTGAGTCACAATCCCACATCTAAAAATGTGTTCTGTTTTTCTTCTGTGTGATCCAGTGCTTCTCTGTATTTTCCCTGGGTCTTTCCTCAAGTCTGTAACCTGTACAAGCAGCAAACTTTGTTTGAAAAATAAAGAAATGGGCCAAGACATAGATAGTCAAACCTATAACTTGAGGCAAAAACCTAGGAGCCATCCGTGCCTATCTCAGGCTGGTCCCTCCTGATACACAAAATATTATGCAATGATCTTTCTAAAATGTGAATTTGAGTTTATGACTTCCTACATTAAAATCCTTACATTGAAATCCAAAGCTTCAAGATCAAGGTCAGAATTCTTAGCATTGCACAGGAAGGTATTTGCCAGCAAGTACTGAGCTATTTCTCTAGCATCACTGGACTGCAACTCAAGCATCTAATGCTCTGATCATGCGATCTTGGACAACTGCACTGCCCTGCATGTGCCACGGTCTTTAATACCTCCATCCATCTTCCATTTCCACTGTATTCTGATTCTAGAATACTTTTCTTCATTGGTATTTGCTTTGAATCTGTGTGATTCCTGTTCCTACCATCTGTGATTACGTGTGTATGTGTATGTATCTTCCTCACTCAACTGAAAAACCACCAATTTGCCTTTTCTAGCATCTACTATGTAGCTGCCCATCAAATGGGGATAGAAGGAAGCCAGCTTATCTTTTATATTAAAAAATAAAAAAGAAACTTTTTCATTCAAAGAAAATTTGTCAAGCAAATGTACTATAGCATAGATTCCATTACTTGAAAGTTATCATTACCTGCCTCCCATTATGATAAATAAACTTCAGTGCCACCTTAAAGAAACCTCTTCTACTGATTCGCTTTCCATTTTCTCATGATGTTCCATATTATTCTTGAGACATAGTGACAGAATGCAATCCCAGAACTGAGGAGTCTAAATGCATTCCGTTTGTCATGAGTTATTGTATTTAGCAAGTTGAATTCTTTTTATGCAGATGTAGTCCATCAATTATCTCATATATTTATCAGAGTTCATTATAATGGAAAAAAATTCTCTTTTGAAAAATATGAAGCACAAGAGGGGAAACTTTATGCTATTATGTGAGCAAATTAGCTGTCAAAAGCAACTTTAAAAGACTCACCAAGTAGCATCTACCCTTTGGAAAGTAGTTTCCAAGGTTTAATCGAAGTAACTCCTACACAATACCTATTTCGACAATTTACAAACTGTAAGTTTGCCTTGAAGAAACCTCTACCTAATGAAAACACAAGTATTTATCCCTTATTGACTTACTAAGAGCAGTTTTTCCTCAGTCCTCCAAAAAGGTACAACAATTGAATTTCAGGTTATGCATACAAAAAAGGCATCTCTAAAAAATAGCACTTAGCTCTTACCTTACCTGAAAAAGCTCAAAACTCTAACGTAAAGTACAATTCCAGGACCACATAGATCCTGTTAAAATTGCTACATTCTCCACTGACACACCCAGATGATGGAATGGAAAAACATATAACATTTGAATAACATAAAGTTCATCATAAACTAAACTGTTTTTGGAGTAAAATAACAAATATACATAAGCCCTACATAGACCCACTTTTTCCCCGCTCAGTCTACCTTTCATTACCTTAGCTAGGGGTTGGGTTCTTAAGCTTCCATGTACATCGGAACCATGCGAAAAGCTTATTAGTACAGGTTGTTGGGCCTACACTCAAAGTTTCTGACATAGTCAGTGCTGGGGCCTGAAAATCTGCATGTCTAAGTTCCCCCGGTGATATTAATGGTTCTGGGCTAGGGGTGACACTTTGAAAACCACTGGCCAGGTAACTGCATCCGCACAGATGCCTTCCTGGAGTCATCCAATCTCATTATCAGACTCATTACCCATATGGATGTCTTAAGGGATCCTGAATGCACCATCCCTACACTGAATTGCTACCCAAAACCTATCTCAGGGAAAAAAACAAAAAATGGTACTACTATATATCAGGTTGTTCAACTGCAAAGCTTAGAAGTCATTATTAACTATTCTTTCTCTGGCCACATCTAACTAAAAGGCCAAAACTGTCTCATCTATTCCTACACATCTTTCCAATCGATACACTTTACTTCATCCCCACTACCACCATGATCAGGGTCAGCATCATCTCATGCTTGGAACAAGTAGCAGACTTCTAACCAGACACTCCACTTCTACTTTTGCCCCCTGTCTTCCCCATAGTGTAGCTAGAGCAATCATTTGAAAACATAAGCATGGTGATGTTAAAACATTCCAATAACTTCTAGACCTTTTAAAACAAGGTCTAAAGTCCTTCCTATAGCTTCTTATGGCCTCTAAATAAGGTTTCTGCTATCTCTCTCCAGGCTTATCCAGCGTAAACTGTCCCACTTCACCATGCTGGCCTTCTGTCACATCTCTCTCTATCCTACCTCAGGGCTTCTGCTTATGATGGCACCTCTATACATCCTCTACCTAACTTTTTCTAGCAAATCCCTCATTCCTTGATTCATGAGAATAAATTAAATCACAACCACATTCTCCCAAGTCTCTGTGCACTGTCCCTTCAACATGATCAATCACATTTGAAATTGCTTGTTCCTTGTAAATTGACCTCACTGGTTATCTCCCCAAGGAAACATTATGTCTTGTTCACTATTTTAATCCCAAGCCCTGTTTACTGCTTATTAACAAGTAGTAACAAGTCCCAAAGTAAGCACTGATTGGTTGATAAATATGCAATTGCAAAAAATTTGTTATTTGAATAGAGATGAGGAGTGAGCAAAAGTTGAAAGAGGCTGGCCAAGCTTGCTGTAATGCCTGGCCATAGTTTGTTCTCACAGAACAGCTCCAACTTTTTCGACAGGTCTCACTTAGCCCTCCTTTTAGTCCACATACCCCAGAATCCAGATCAAGCCT
Source organism: Oryx dammah (assembly GCF_014754425.2). NCBI lineage: Eukaryota > Metazoa > Chordata > Mammalia > Artiodactyla > Bovidae > Oryx > Oryx dammah. Next base: position 57,403,756 of record NW_024070202.1, on the reverse strand, counting down.
TGCCAATGGCAGAAAGAAAATAAAACCTCCAAGACAGCATCTTATTTGCTTAGTAATCCTCTTGCACTGCCTACATGTTCTAGCCCAGCTTTGCAAAAGACAAGCTTACATAGGTTGCTGTGTCTGTTTCCCTCATTCTAAAACTCCCTGCCAATTCTGCAAGACTGTGCTTCAGCCTGATCCTCATTAAGTACTTTTCTGCCTCAAAATCCAGCATACTTCTGAGCCCCAAATAAAAGAGAAAATCAGGCCATCCCTTTAAGAGCACCCCCAACAATAGCCACCTGTCTGAATCTTGAACAGTCACCTTTTCTTCACTAAGCATCTGCCTGCCCCAAATGGACACTTAAGCAGAATCAATACAGGTCTTCCACAAGAGCTACACTGCTAGCCCTTATCTTTTCAGAGTCATCTCTTATGTTGGAAGCTATCAACAGAATCTTTGTCATAAGACTCATGTCTTGATTTCACCAAGATTCATACTCTTGTCTTTCATATGGCCTGTGGAGTGTTGTTAATCTCTGTTCTTTCATACATTCATTTAAACACGTACTGGGAACTTACTGTGTAACAAATACAATACTAAATGTTGAGGATTTAATAATAAATAAGAAATCACATTGCCCTGTCATTTAGAGGTTACATAAAGAGGTCACTAAGATTACTACATAGAAATATGTACTGAGATGCTGCAAGAGCCCAGAGGTAAGTTAACTGATCTCCTCTTCCTGGAAGACAAGGAGGAGCTACACCAGCAAAACAGCAGGAGGGATGGAGAAAAAAGCCACGGGAAGAGTTGGAACTCACAGCCTAATGGGGAAGATCTGGAAACTAAATGGACTCCAGAGTAATAAGCTCTAAATACCGGACATGCTAGAGGACAGAAAATAGGTACTACGTGATAAAAAATAGGTACCGTGGGAGCAGGGTCCTCATGAACAGAGTTTGAGCTTCTGCCTTGGGGATACAGGAAGTGCAGATATCTTGTTGTGGGACTTCACAGACAGAGGACACTCATTCTGCCTGATTAGTGGGTGCTTCCTGAGGGAGTTGGGTCCAAAGGGTTCCTAAGTTTTGCTCATTTGGAGGGTGAAGTTAGGAGCAGTCAAAGCTGAGGGAAAATCACACCAGACCCTTGGAGGTGCACTAAGAAGTCTGAGAACTGACAGTTAGGCTTGGTGGGAGCATGAGCGGAGTACAGAGAAGGGCAGAGCTCAAAGCAGGCATGAACCCAGTGCCAGAAAGACGAATATACCTGCGTCATCAGTTAGTTTTATTAACATAACCAACTCCTTTTTGCTTATATAGTATAGATATTTCTGGAAATTGATGAAAGTTACTATCTTGTCTAGAGTCTCCTCAACCAATACTTAATTTTGAAAGTCTTTTCATGGAAAGAAAATGTGCTTCTCTGGCTTTTCCTTTATGTGCATGCTCAGTCACTCAGTTGTGCGTAACTCGTTGTGACCCTACGGACTGTGGTCCAAGAGGCTCCTCTGCATGACATTCTCCAGGCAATAACACCAGGGTACATACTCTACCAATGCCACCCAAAACTATTACTTGTGCCTGGCTTTTAACTATACTAGCTTTCCCCACAGAAAAAAATAATTACAGTCAAAATACAACATGGTAGGTAGCTCTAAGATGGAAAATCAGTGTGAATAGCCTAGCAATTCCTACAGGAAAAATTGACAAGTCTCTAATCAGGTAGGACAGTCTTTTAAAAAGCAAAGAAGTCATCATTATATAATATGAAACCTTAAAACTTCCATTAAAAGGAAGGTTAGACTAATTCTTAAATAAGATGCACTCATACTAAGAATTTTTTTTACAGTAACTGAAAAGAATCTTAATTATTTCACTTTCTTTATATGAGCCTCTCTTAAAACCTTATTGCCAGTTATTTGGGCTGATGAATGTAGTCAATAAAGAAGAGCCTTGATTTTAATACTCCCCCCTCAAAGCCTGTGCCTCTTGTGGTTTTCAGATAGGCTATTGTTAGGTTCATTTATAGTAAAATAATTACCAGCTCCATAAGCCAGACACATTGCAGGTTATCTATCGTCCCTTAGAGGACCGTTGGACTGTTCTTAACAAGCATTCTAAATTACAGTAGCAGCTTTATTGCAATTAACAAACAGACACGAACCACCAATCCAGTTATATCTCAAAAGAGAAGGATTTTCTGAAGTAGACTGCTCTGCTTATTTTCTGAACAACTGTTTTGCAACCCTGAAATCAAGGACCAGTCTTTAAGCAAATAGGCACATGTCCCAGGAGCAGGGAATACAGAGAGACTGGCTGTTTTTGCTATTCCCAACAGGAAGAGTAACACTACAGTGGTTTAGAGAATTAACAGAGCACAGACAGGAACAGATACCAATATTTCCATCAGTATGTAAAGCACTCACACATCAGTATTTATAGCCCCATCCCCTGGACAACTCTCAGCCTCAGACCCCATAGCAGTAGTACCAAAGCACAATGCTGTTCCATTTACACATTCTAATCTTGACATGTGTCAAAATCAAACTTGGCAAGATTCCCATGTACTTGAATGCCTTCATGTTCAGAAAAAATGCAACTGCTCTGCACATATTTATAAGAATCCCATAGAGGCTCTGAGAGGATCTGCTAAGAGGGACATGGGGACCACAAGTCAGTGCCTGCAAGTCAGTAAACCCACAATGCCCACTAACGGAGGGGCACCCTCTAACGAGATTTGGATGCAGCCCAAATGCCTCTTCCTCTGTAATAATGGTAAAGCACTCTGACATAAGCAGGTCTACCAACAACCTCTAATATCTCTGAGGGGAATCACCTTGTTAAAAACGATAGGCTACAGAATGAATTCTTAACTTCTTTGGACCAGAATTCTTGTCCTTCCTCCCTTTGCATGTTTAACTTGAACTACTTTCCATAACTAATCCCACACTCCACAAACACATGGGGGAGACTGGCAAGGGAGACAAGAAAGTATATTGAAATTTTAATAATGAAGAGTCCACTTCTAACAAATTAGATAGACCTTAACGAGACTGGTGGGTGGGTGTGTCTGACTGCATGTGTGTGTGCACGAGTGACTTACAAGGCAACACAATTCAGTCTTAACACATACATTATGCACTACCTCTCTGTCCTTTCTACCCTAGCACATGTGGAAAAAATTGTGTTCTTTGCATGGAACATGGACAAACATATAAACCCACTCCTACAGATAGAGGTCACTGGCCTGGAGGCTACAGTCACTCTCTGTCTCCCTCACCATAAACACTGTATTTGTATTGATAAAATGACATTGCTATATTGTAAATTTAAAAATTCCATCACAACTGATGATTTCAAAAATCAAAAATCAGTGGAAATCCCACTAACTCAGAGATAAGCACTGTGAATGCTTCAGTAAATATTATCCCACTTATCTCTACAGGCATATACAGAAGCATATGAGTTATGCACATCGGGTGTGAAGCTCTGTAATAATGCATGATTTATATGTATTTGTATTAAATCTCAAACTGAATGCTTTTTCATCTTTAAGCTATGAATTTGAACATGAGGAATGAAAACCTAATAAAATATGGTCTCTTATTCATAACACTTTTATCATTTTCTAGCTTATATGCATTGAATTTACTCTACCTGTCTCACATGTGCCAACAATTTAGTTTTTGTGTGTGTGACCAAAACTATTTCCTTGGAACCTATGCATAACTTGCCCCCAGATATTAGACTTCAAACTCTTCCTCCAGTCCAACATTTAAGATGTTTCATACTTCTTGACAGAAGTAGAAATATTCATTTCTACAGTTTCTGGGGTCACTGAAACAAGTTTCCATGAGAATAAAATATTTGTCCTGATCATTAAGAAACAGAACATGAAGGAGGGGATTTGAACACCCTGAATAATCAATAAGGGCAAGGCACATAAGTAGTCTATAAGGAGCAAGTCTGCTGTGCTGTTTTTAAACCAATAGTCAAATATATTTTTGTAATTGATTTTACTTGAAGAGGAGAGAAAATCACATAGAGTCGGAACTATTTTATATTTAAGCAACACAGAAAGACTTAAACCAGACTTTGGCATGTGTCTAGGAGTTACTAAACATCAGAAGGGGCACAAAGCTGGTCCTCCAAGTGGTTCAAGGCAGCTGCAGTGAGCTGAATGGTGATAACCCTCCCACAATGGGTTCTCCATGTCCCAACTCCAAGAAACCATAAGTGTGACCCTGTTTGCAGAAAGGGTCTTTGCAATTAAGCTATCCTGAGATAAGAGCATCTTGAATTAAAACTGGTCCTAAATTCAAAGACAAATCCTTAGAAGAAAAGGGGATACAAACAGGAACACAAAGGGGAAGACCATGTAAAGATGGAGGCAGAGATCAGAGCTCCTTCTAGAAGTCAAAGAACTCCATCAATTGCCAACAACCACCAGAAAACTAGGAGGAGGGCAAGGAACATATTCTCCCTCTGGCAAGAACTAACCCTGATGACACCTTGATTTTTTTTCTTTTTATGGGCACTACATGGAGGCTACTAAACTGCCAATAAAGCTTCATTTTTGCTAAGTCATTTAATGTTATTTTGACCATTTTAACACTTCCAAATGCACCACCAAAAGTTTCAGCATTCAAAACTGTGTCCAAAGTAGAAAATATTTGAGAATCACTGACCTGTAATATTTCAAAATCATTGTGGTAGGTACTGGGCAAATAAACATGAATAAATCACTGCATGAGGCTTGTAAAACTTATCATCTGTTAAACACACACATACACAAAAATTATAGGAAAAGACAAATGGATCAACTTCTTGCCTAGCAGCACGAAACGTTCTGCTGATCTGGTGTCCAGCAAACGCGGTAAAAAGTCTTAAAAAAAAAACTCAAAACATAAAAACTTTCAGGAAATGGTCCTCAAGGTAAACAGTAAATAAAAACAGTATCTATTCAAGAAAGTCTATGGAAATTCTGTAAGAAAACAGGAGTCTGTGAAATTTGAACCAAGCCTTTAGCCTCTCTCCTTAGTACTAGTTCAGAGATAAAGAGGGACATTTTAAAATGATAAAATAATTAATCCATCAGGGAGATATAGCGATTTTAAACACATACACATCTGACAATAGCCTGCTAAAATATATGAAGCAAAAACTAATAGAAATCAACAGAAAAATAGACAATTCAACAATAATAGTTGGAGACTTCAATACTCTACATAACGGATAGGACAAATAGCAGATCAATAATAGAAGACTAGAACAATGCTTAAAACCAACTAACCAACTAACAGATATCTATAGAACACTCCACACAACTAAAAATGCCTTTCTTTTCAGGTGCACATGGAACATTCTCCAGGACAGACCATATGGTGGGCCATCAAATAAACCTCAATCAATTTAAAAGAATAGAAATAATACGACATATGTTCTACAAACACCATGGAATGAACTTTAAAACCAATAAATGAGAAATTGTGGGAAACTCTGAAATACATAGAAATTAGAAAACACACTTCCTTTTTGAACTGAATGTTTATGTTCCTCCAAATTCATATGTTGAAATCATAACCTTCTATGTGATGAAATTAGAAGGTGCGGTCTTCAAGAGATAATTAGAATAACTTGTGGGAACCTACTGTATAGTATAAAAAACTCTACTCAGTGCTCTGTGGTGACCTAAATGGGAAGGAAATTTAGAAAACGGGGGATACGCCTAAACATATAGCTGATTCACTTTGCTTTACAGAAGAAACTAGGACTACACTGTAAGGCAATTATCTGCTAGTAAAAATTAAAAACAAGAGAGGTTGGATCATTCATGAATGGGATTAGTGCCCTTACAAGAAGGGACACAGAGAGCTTACTCCCAGACTACAAGGAGAAGATGGTCATTTTCAAGGCAGGATAAGAGTCCTCACCAGGACCTCACCATGCTGACATTCTGATCTCAGATTTCCAAATTCAGAACCACGGCAGATTTCTGTTATTGATAACCACTCAGTTTATGGTATTTTGCCATAGCAAACCAAACTGACTAAGATACTCCTAAATCACCCAAGGGTCAAAGAAGAAATCAAAAGAGCAATCAGAAAAAATAATGTGCTAAACAACAGAATGGGAGTTAGCAAGGAGCTAAAAGAGCACACAGAGAGTAGACACTAAATCTCCACGGCAAAATGCAAGACATCTCCACAGAGCAAAGGAAGCAACTTTGAAGGTGGGTCTTGAAAGATGAGAATGCAGAACAAAGTAAACCGAGGCAGCTTACCAAAAGCAGGGAGGCATTGAAGTGCATGCTACATTCTGGAATGAATAAGCAGATCAACGTGAATGGAGGGTAGGGCAGCTCTTAGGACAAATGCAGTAGAGAAAGATGAGGCTTACAAGTGAGCTTAGGGCCAGGTGGTTGATGACCAAGTGCACTAGTCTGTGGAATATCAACTTCATTTTGGCTTTGTTTTTTTTTTTAAGGATTTTCTATTTCTTTCTTTCTTCCTTTTTTTTTTTTTTTGATGTGGGCCAATTTTTAACTCTTTATTGACTTTGTTATAATATTGCTTCTGTTTTTCTACGTTTTGGTTTTTTGACTGAGGCATGTGGGATCCTAACTCCCCAGTGTGGGACTGCATCAACATGTCCTGCATTGAAAGGCAGAATCTTAACCCTTGGACACCCAGGGAAGTCTCTGAATTTTATTCTGGGTAATAGGACATCATTAAACTTTTTGTAAGAAGAAAAGTCACATGATCAGATTTGCATTTTCTATCACATTCTATAGGATTTCCTTGATGGCATCTGCCTACAATGTGGGAGGCCTGGGTTCAACCCCTGGGTCAGGAAGATCCTCTGGAGAAAGAAATGGCAACCCATTCCAGTATTCTTGCCTGGAAAATCCCATGGGCAGAGGAGCCTGGTGGGCCACAGTCCATGGGTCGGACAAGAGTTGGACACGACTAAAGGACTAAACTTTCAAACTTTCATCACAGTCTGTATCACAGTGTTCATGTGTATATCACCATTTTCTCTTCAATATAAAACACAAGATTTTGTCATCAGGTAAAATACACTGTATAGAGCTTCCCTGCTGGCTCAGTGGTAAAGAATCCACCTGCCAGGCAGGTGATGTGGATTTGATGCCTGGGTCAGAAAGATTCCCTGGAGTAGGAAATGGCAACCCAACCCAATATTCTTGCCTGGGAATCACATGGACAGAGGAGCCTGGGGCTTACAGTCCATGGGGTTGCAAAAGAGTTGGACACAACTTAGGCACTAAACAACAATAACAAAACACCCCGTATTTCCTCTGGCTCCACCACAATTACTGCACAGTGCTGGGGACACTGCAGCAACTTAATAATATAGTTACTTTTTTTTTTTTTAACTGCACAAAGAGTGCAAAATTCCTAGAGCTATTTTTACCCATAAACTGAAGATTGTTTCTTTTATTTTTTAATTTAGTTAGCCTTGTTGGCTATTCAGTATAATTGAACAAATTAGACCTGAATTGTGTTTCTTTACCCTTTAAAGCTACTAGGAAAGAAGACTTAATACCCACTTGACTTTCTTATGTGTAGCAATTTTAAAGCAACAGAGCTTAACAGGGAATAAGATCAATTAAGATACCAGATCTTTGTTACTGTTGTTTATATCCACAAGAAGGTAAAAGCCATCTGCATCTAAAGACCATAATAAAATCTGCAACAAAGCAATGTGCCAAATATATTAAATTTATTTTAACTGTTCTAGAAAAAAAAATGTAATGATATAAAAGCACAGCAATTTAGGAGCCTACGAGCAAATTTAATCTCAAAGCATAAAGCCTTACCATCATTCACTAGTGAAAAAGTATCTCCCACCTTGCAAGAAACTAAAAAGATACACATGGGATTGGGGACCACGGGAAATACATAAGAAGATAGCGGGGCAGAAGCCATCCAGCTGAGGTTATAAAGCTCAAAATTTAATATGACTCAATCATCTTGGTTTCACAGTTCTCAAGCAAAGCTTAATAGCCTGAAAACAAGTGGATAAAGCAGGCAGCAGGAGGCAGTCTTTATTTATTTTTATATTCAAGGATGCAAAAGTGAAAAAGAAAGAACTTTTCAAAGATTCTCATGAAAGCTCCATTACAATTGCTCACTGCAGTGGTCAGGCTAAGGAACTCAAGGCGTGATGAAGAGAAGAGGAGTAAGAAAGGGCAAAGAAGGCTGCAGCTTGCAGAAAAGAAACTGTACGGGAATTCAAGACCCTTGAAAGTGGAAAGGTTTGGGGAGGTACAGATGGGAAAGTGGAAGTGATGAAGATGACTTAAGGCAAGCCAGAGGGAAGAGGAAATAAAGGTCAGTGAAGCTGAAAATGCCACAGACAAGAAAAGTAGCAGGCCTTGAGAGAAGGTAAAAAGAGAAAGGAGCTGCCATTGAGGAAAGAGGGGAAAAGCCCAGAAACAGAACAAACATCAGGAATGAGACTGGGGAAAATAAGAATGGAGAAAGATATACACACAAAGAAGTGTTATCATAAAAGAAACCGTTAATTCATTTTGCATAACAATGTTCTGGAAATCATAATGGGCTGGGGGAAAATGTGGCATACTTCTCTTCTATTTTCATGAGAGTAAGTGGGAGTAGGAGAGTCATCCACTGAAGGGTTTGGAGAGAAGTCAAGGGCAAATGTCAGAAGGTGTAAGGAAGCTCAGAAGAGCTTTGTATGCAGAGACAATAGGCATACTAATAGAACTGGCCATATTCCAGCAAAGACTACTCAAGAGGCATTTTGAAAAAAGAATAATACTGTGCATTTATTCTAAAATTAGAATTCAAGTTAAGTTAGCTATTCAGGAAGATGATGCAATCTAAATCAACGCTCTTCAGATTTTAACGTTCATAGAAATCACCAGGGGATCTTGTTAAAATGTAAATTCCTATTCAATTGGTCAGGGATTGGACCGGAATGTCCAGATGGAAATAGAGCACAAGCTCCCAGATGACAATGATGTGATAGAATGTAGACCACTAAGAGTAACAAGAACCTAGATTTCAGTACCTCTAAAATCTGTGTGATGTGTAGGCATGTGCACTAGAGGAACTTTTCTCAAACTCTCCTGTGCACAGAAACCACTTTGGAATTTCGTTAAAATGCAGATTATGGTTAAATAGGTCTAAAGAGGGACCAAATACTCCACATTTCTGAATATCTTAGGTATACAGATGCTGCTGGTTCACTGAATACACTTTGAGCAGCAAGGAATTTGAAAGCACACAAACCACAGTTCAGCTTAACATAATTCCTACTGGCCGGGCTTATTTCCTATCAACCAAAAGCAACTGGATAAAGCAATATAGACTCAGAGTTTTTCTTGACATTTTTCAAAAAATCAAAATGTTTGCAAGAAAATACTGTAATCACAATAATAAAATAATTTGCTTAGTTATACAGTGTATAGGGAAGACATCATAAAATAATCCCATCATAGGGCTCTGAGTCATTGCCTACCTTGTAAAAATATCAGGAGAGTACTTGGTATCTAACTATCAGGGAGAATTAAAGCCAAAGAGCTATTTGTGGAAACCAGATGTAGGCATTAAAGAATTTGCAAACAGTCTTGCTTTCTAGCTTGCTGTAAATTCCCACAGCTTTACTAAGAATTTCTTCTGATCTGCAAAATAATTGAAGGCAAAAGACAGAACCAGATAATAAATGAATTTGCACCCAGCTTATGGTGAACAAATACATAAGAAAAATAAAAAAATAATTATAAAACATTTTTCCTGTTAGCATCTGATTCTCACCCAGATACCGACATATACATAAACCATGGAAGAAAAAAACTAACTTCCTGATCGCAAACAGTCAGACACAACTGAGTGATCTTCACTTTCAGTTTCCATAAGGAAACATGACATCTGGCCAACCTACTTGAATTTCCCAAGGGGGTGTCCATAGACAGAAACACCAGATCAAGTTTTACACTAAGAAGATTTTTAAAATCAGGTTAACATGAGATTAGAAGTATTGGGGAGCGTACAAATAGGTGAGGGCTTTGCCTAACAGTATTGAGGGTGAGCAGAATATAGCTGCTATCTTCCAAAATCAATATGATTAAACAGCCTTGGAGTTGTGTTTTTTTTTTAACCCAAGAAATTTCAAAAAATAATAACAATAATTCATTTAACAGTATTTACCTAATGCTCTATTAATCACCAATAATTTAGAGAGAAGAAAAAAAAAACGTTGTAATGAACGGAAACTTTTCTGATAAAGTAATTTAAACTAGTGCTCCTCAGAGATGTTTTCTAATACAATGATTGTTTAACATGTTTTTAAAGAAGTGCAGAGGGAAATTTCTAGCTCAGCCAAGACAATAAGCTCTATGAAGCAATGAAAGTTCAAGAGATTTTTCATATACTATGAGATTATGGCCAGACAGGAAAATGCAGAGAAATTCAGTCTACCAAGCATTAAGGAAAGTCAAGTAAAATGCAGCCCTGGCCTTCTATGAGCTCAAGTCTAACAAAGAAGTAGAAATGCAAATTATTATCTGCAATCTGAGAACCGGAGGGGTTGTGTGTCTAAAGTGATAAGCTGCAGGGATGAAGTGACTATGTTGAGGGGTCAGGAGAGGATTCACAGGTGAACAAGCATCATGACTGATGGAAAGGAATTGGTATAGACAGCATGAGGCAACAAGCGCCTTCCAGGGAGAGACAGAAGCTAACATTATGACATGAAACAGTGTTACCTATGAGGGGCAAGTGAAGGGACACATGCTGGAAAGGTCATCAGGACAGAGACCACCAATGGCCTTCAATACATGTAGTGACATGACCTATAGAACAATCCCCAAATCACAGGATCTTCTAAATAAGATGGATTGTGAGGAAAATAAAAATACAAACAAAATTACAAAACAAGCAGAAATCATCAAGTACAAAACCATGGTTTAAGAAATGCTTTCTTGAGAAAGATCTAATTAACTTAAGAAGGTACAGAGAAAGCTTTTCAAATGATCAGAAAATGAAAGGAAAAGGTTAATGTATCAAGACAAACTGCAAAGATTAAGGTTCTAAAGTTTGGAACTAGAGTAGACTGATGTCTACAAAAATCATAGTATCAGTAAGTATCAGTAAATTCTCCACATTTCAGACCAATAGCTTAAAGGAGAATACTTGAAGCTTGAGGGAAATAGAACACCATTTTGGATCATAGAAGAATTACATAAATTTCCCATACAAATCTAATTTTCAGTGCTAAGAATGGACTTGCCCAAGGTAGTCTCCCCCAGTAAAATGCCACTCATCCTTCCAGACCACTTAATGTCATCTCTAGACTCACACCATCAGAATTCATTTTTTCCTCCCCAAGATGCCTATAGCATGTGACAACTCTTAACACAGTCTTCTCTCTCTAAAATGTAAATAAATTCCCTAAGAGTAGGGACTGTATTTTACTCATATTGGTATACTCAACAGCATTTAGGTTCAATAAATTCATATTTATTTAATGCAAAAATATGCATGGAGAGCCCTTAATGCAAAGAACTGTTCTTAATACTACATAATCAAGAAATGTTTACCCAGAAAGATGTCACATTTGGTAAGCAGATTAGGTAAGGAAGTGTGTGTGTCTGCTAAGTTGCTTCAGTCTTGTCAGGCTCTTTATGACTCTATGGACTATAGCCCTCCAGGCTCCTCTCTCCATGGGATTCTCCAGGCAAGAATACTGGAGTGGGTTGTCATTTCCTTCTCGAGGGGATCTTCCCAACCCAGGGATTGAACCTGGGTCTCCTGCATTGCAGGCAGATGCTTTAACCTCTAAAGCTTAGTTAGAGGTGGGCAACAATATCATTAGCCTGAGGAGTCTCAGCAATAGTTGCCCAAGGGAAGTTCAGTCTTTCCGAACACTGAGAATTTCGAGAACTTTCTTCATGAGCATTCATAAAGCAAATGTTGTGCATTGAATGGACCTTCTCCTTACCCACTGCACTGTGATGAAGCCAATAATGACTTTCCTGAAGATGCTTATTAATAATGACTCTCAATCTGGCCCATGACAAAGCATCACAGTATAACTCAGTATAAGCAATTCTCTAGGGAGGCAAAAGGTAGCTCTACAGTGGCCTGGCTTGAATTAAGGAAAATATCTAATTTCTAACAGAATGAATAAATTACATATTCCTCAGTAATATTCCACAAATACTATTTATCAGGACTGAGTTCTGTTAAGAACAAAGCATCACAGAGCTTGAAACTGTGGTCTCCAAAAAGAAATGGGAATCAATTTTAAGGGCATATTGAACTTGCTCATCAGCTAACAGGCAGGATTGCATCATCTCATGAGAACCTAACAGCTGCATATGGATATTACCCCAAGGGTAAACAGAAGAAGACTATTTCTCTCAGAAAACAGTCACCAGTCACACTCATCAATAGGGGCGTGAGCTTCCAGAGACTTAGAACCTGGCCCCAGTGCTTTAGGACAACCAGTTTCCAAACGAGGCATTCCCAGTCACTTTCAAAGACTTGTTAAGATACCATCTATAAAAATAATTCATGTTGAGTAATGTTTCAAGTTATCTTTCAAGATAAGCTGGCTGCAACATCGACTCTCGAGAGATGAGCGACATAACATGCTCTACAGGACGGTCAGCTACAAACTAATAAAATGGTAAAGTGCATCTGCATCGATATTAGAGAAAGCTCCACGACACCATTCTTAAACTTGACAGTAATTAGATGTTAGAAACAGTTTTGTTTAAAGACTACCACCTCTTCAAACTCCCTCCCACCCCTCCAACCCTCTAAGTCATCACAGAGTACCAAGCTGAGTTCCCTGCACTATACATATAGCTGATTCACTGCGTTATTCGGCACAAACTAACAACACTGTAAAGCAATTAGACTCCAATAAAATATGTTTTTAAGTTAAAAAATATAAAGACCACTACCATCAAAGCACCTGCATCCTCGTTTGTGGTAATTTACAATGCCAGCATAAGAAAAAACCTGATTTCTCTAGTTTCCAGGTGGGAAGTAAACAGAGAAGGGGGATATAGCCTACGTATGTAGAACTGTATTAAGATATAAAATGCAATTCCTAACATATTCCAGTTTTAACTGTTCAAAAGTATCTACTAAGCTGTCAGGAGAGCATCTACAAACCCTGGTTTTGACTGTGGTACTAAGCACGATAACTCTTCTGTATAGGAACCATAACTGGATGGAAGAGAGAAGGACACTCAAATCACAGACATAAATGTAATGTAAGAGCCTTCTGTTCCCCAAAATCAAGCCTCCCCCACCAAAACAATTTTAATAAACAAAAGCTGCTTTGTTAAGAAGCAGTACCCTCAAGGCATTGAATATGAAAACTGCAAAGGCTGCTTGCTTCAAAGTTGAAATGAATTTAAAAGCTGCCATATATTCATATTTGAGTCCAGAGTTAGGAGGAAAAAGGATCATTCTTTTAAAAAGCATATAAACTGTGTGCCCAATCACACCAGAAATGTAGAGCTGACCAGGGTGAGGTAAAGGAGCCTGCCCTTTGAATGGGTCCTCAAGCAGTTTCACAGACCAGGCAAATTCACTAGGTCACCTCCTATAAGAGATAGTTAGGAGAAAGCATGAAGGCTTGGCATCTAACAAGTCTGCAACATTTGACTATCATCTGTGAAGCTGAGAAACATAAACTACTCAAATTTCAACAAAACAGAATCTAGCTTTCCATAAGCAAAAATCAAATTTATTCCACAGATAAACATACTGAAAACTGCCCATATTACATTTCCAAGAGTCACTTGAAGTTTTACTTGTCATTTATTTTGGATTTTTTTTTTTCTTATTGTTTTCCTCACTACTGTTGTTTCTGAAACAGTGAGATATCTACATTAAACAAAGAGTGATAGGAATTTCAAAGAAGGTGACATCACTTCCCATGTAAGCAAGAGTAAAGATGTGTCATTGTGGGGGACACTAAATTTTGTCAAAAGAAAGAAAATATTCTGAAACAGGCGATTTCTGTTTACCTGGACTTAGGCAATTTGTTTAAAGGTAGGGAAAAGCCTGGAAAGACAAGTTTCTGACAAATTCTAAATAGCCTTGAATGTTGAGGGATGGTTTGGGCAGTGATGATGGGTTTGAACCGAACCTGGACATGAAATTACAACATGTTATTCTTTCAGAGATGTTGAAATATCCCTTTGAAGGGCTATACAAACCAGAAGACCAATTCTGGAAATTTTAAGAAAAAAAGCAAACTATTTCAGAGCTTGAGAATGAAATTGAAAATATACCCACCTCTCTTATCCTTGAGTGCTAAGACTCTGCATTTAAGTGTTCTGTACACATAGAAGAATCCTGATATTGACACAGCTACAGGTTTTACATCACTTTAAAGGCCATTTGGATGGGAATTATATTAAAGAACATAAGACATTAGCACAGTTAGTTGTAGTAGTGTTACTCGCTCGCTCAGTCATGTCTGACTCTTCGTAACCCCATGGACTGTAGCCTGCCAGGCTCCTCTGCCAGGAGATTAGCACAGTTAAATATCTCCTAATATCCAACACCTCAAAAGTAAAGTTTTGAGTTGAATCACATCCTATTTAAATATATCCACTGAAAATTATTAATTTAGACTAGTGATTATTGCAAAGTTCTAACCTATACCTTATCTCTTAATACCTTCCCTTCCCCAACTTACCACTACACAAAAAAGCCAAGGATATACTTCAATTACTTCCCATGCTTATAGCAGTAATTCCATATCATTCTTATTTTTGTCTTAAAAGGCTTTGCTTGTAAGATAAAGGTTATGCTATTGAACATCAGTGATCATGTGGGCTTTCTGAGTGTGGCTGTTGAATCCTTTCACACTCCATTGCCAGATGACCTTTGCAAAAATCACAATTGCAAAACACAACATAAAATGAGATATAAAGTGAGGGGACATATTTCTCTAAATATACTGAAAGAGAAAAAAGAAAAAGACTGCTTTATGACTGCGAAATTCTGGCCATATTCATGGCCATTGGGATGTTTTAAATGTCTTCAGAGGTCATTTTTAAACAAAGTTCCCCTGGAGAAGGAAATGGCAACCCACTCCAGTATTCTTGCCTGGAGAATCCCAAGGACGGAGGAGCCTGGTGGGCTTCAGTTCACGGAAAGAGTCGGACACGACTGAGCAACTTCACAGTGTTTATTAAAACATGATGGACTTCTTTTTTAAAAAACAAGTAAATGACTTAAATCTTTCAGGCTCTATTTATATCAGAGGTCAGCAGTTCAACAGAAGTGATGTGCCTAGCTACTGGTTCCTGTCCTGGTAACCAAGGGCAAGAAGGAGGCAGACTCAGAATACGCAACAGAAACATCCGTGGTGCCTAGGTATGTGAGGTCTTCCTGACAAATCTGTTTCAAATTGAACTTTGGGCCCTATATAATGACATGTGTCACCATTTCTCACACTATAGATGTGATTTTTTTATCCGCCTCTCCAAGGCAGATAGTCTTGACTGTTTTGTATCCCCAGTGCCTAGAACAGTACCTAGTACCTAGCAGGATTTCAGTCACTATTCAGAAAGGAGGAAAGAAAGGAAATCCAAACAAAGATCCTATATTAATATTAGTATTTACCTGCATTTCATAACTTTATAATGAAAGTTATGATGTCACTTTAATTAGAAACCAACCCTCCACTAAAACCTAGACAAGACTAGATAATAGAGGAAAGAATGTTCCTCTGGTTATAAACAGACAATGAGGAGGCACAGATGGTATTCTGCAATCTGTTTTCAGTGAGAAAACAGCATTTCAGTCACAAATGAGGAGATCCTTGCAGGTAACCAGTGTCACAGCAGCTCACAGCATCTAAACACCTTGTCAAAGATCAGGACCTCCCTGGGCCTTAGCCCCAATCAGAGGTTGCCTAAGCGGTCCTACCAAACTGAACTAAAGCTTAAAATTGTAACATGAAGATGTCTATCATCCAGCCTTGTTTTTGACAGGTGCCCTCACGCTTTTATAGAGCTCAGAGATAAAGTATCTTAAAAAAAAAAAGTGTGTTTACCTTTAAACCAAGAAAAAAGGCCAGTGCAACATTTTTTCCTCCTTTCAGTCTAAAATCCATTCCCTAAATTCTGGCAGTGTACACACAAAATTACAACTCTTCAAAAAACAAAGTTTTACTGCAGGAATCTCCACCAGCTTCCAAGGATAGCTGAAAAGTTCTCAGAGTTCTCCCTAAATCACTCCTCTGGTGATTTAAGCTCTTTCTTGCTTGTCTCCCTGCAGTGAACAAAGAATAGCTGCTCATCATCACTCATAATATCCTCTCATGCACGGTGAAAACCAAGAAAACAACCATATACAAAAGTGCCTGTCAAAAGACAGTTCTCCTGGGAAATACTCAAGGCCTCTGTGTCTATGATTTCACTGAACTTGAAGACTGTAATTAAGTCCCTATGCAGACCTCCCTTCTCTAGGCTAAATAAACCCAGTTCCTGAGACTTACATCATAGATTTCTCAAACCTTCTAATAATTTCTGTTGGATTCCTCTGGATTCTCTCCAAAGTCTATATGATAAAGTCGTGACCAGAGCTGCAGGAGGAAAAGAGAACTGCCAGGCAGCCTCTTAATTTTTCACTCTTGTTTTCCTCCCTATGTGAATTCACCTGCATGCATCTCTGCTTAGCTATACTCTGTTTACAGTTACTAGTTCTTCTAATTTGCCATGGATTTTTTTCTTTTTTGAATTGTAAACCTTTTTCTGTTTTTTAGAATCCTAGCCTGGTTTGGTGATACTGACATATAACGTGTCATTGATAAAAGTGAAAAACACAAGGGTAAGGACTGTGATCTGGAAGAACTATTCAGAAATCGCTCCCACAAACTTCTCAGGAGGAGTCTGAACTAATGTGACGAAGACACTATTGAGTTTAAATTTCAAGGCTGTCATTCACTAGTTTGGGGACAATTCGGCAAATATTGAACTACTCTGAGGATAGAAATGCCTACTTCTCAAGGCTATCATGAGAAGTGACTTGAGTTAAAAATGGAAAGAATATGGCAGAGGAGAACTTCCCTGGAAGTCCAGTGGTTAAGAATCCATGCTACCCATGTACCCCAATGTTCACTGCAGCACTGTTTACAATAGCCAGGACATGGAAGCAACCTAGATGTCCATCGGCAGATGAATGGATAAGAAAGCTGTGATACATATACACGATGGAGTATGACTCAGCTATATATTTGAATCAGTTCTAATGAGGTGGATGAAATTGGAGCCTATTATACGACTGAGCGACTTCACTTTCACTTTTCACTTTCATCCATTGGAGAAGGAAATGGCAACCCACTCCAGTGTTCTTGCCTGGAGAATCCCAGGGACGGGGGAGCCTGGTGGGCTGCCGTCTATGAGGTCGCATGGAGTCAGACACGACTGAAGCAACTTAGCAACAGCAGCATACAGAGTGAAGTAAGTCAGAAAGAAAAATACCAATACAGTATATTAATGCATCTATATGGAATTTAGAAAGATGGTAATGATGACCCTATACGTGAGATAGCAAAAGAGACACAGATGTAAAAACAGACTTTTGGACTCTGCGGGAGAAGGTAAGGGTGGGATGATTTGAGAGAACAACACTGAAACATGTATATTACCATATGTGAAACAGATTGCCAGTCCAGATTTGATGCATGAGACAGGGTGCTCAGGGCTGGTGCACTGGGATGACCCTGAGGGATGGGATGGGGAGAGAGGTTCAGGATGGGGAACACATGTATACCCATGGCTGATTCATGTGAATGTATGGCAAAAATCACCACATTATTGTAAAGTAATTAGCCTCCAATTAAAAAAAAAAGAATCCATGCTTCCAGTGCAAAGGGCATAGGTTCAATCCCTGGTCAGGGAACTAAGATCTCACATATCTCGTGGCCAGGAAAAAAAAAGAAAAATTATATGATAGAATAAGAAGTACTCTGCCTTAACACTGAAAAGTATTTACTATTTACCTTTGTGAAACAACCATCCCAATCATTGTGAGCTACTTTCACAGCACAATGGCCAAAGGCAGGAGGACTCATTCCTCCTCAGAATGAAACTCAATGTGGAGGATGCAAGGCTAATCAAACTAACAAGTCAAAGGGCTTAACTCTCCACATATACCTCACTATGTCCTGCTTTTTGGGCAGGACAACAGTAATGAGACGTAGAATGCAGACAACCATGCATAGGTAAGAAACACAGGGAAATTCAGAAAACAGTCATCTGACACGGCAAAATTAACTTAGGAGCCAAACATCTGAACTAGACTACTTACCTCAGTCATTACTGAGTATTAGCTCAAGGCTGCTCAGATACAAATTTAACATCTCATTTTATAAATAAAGTCGATAACATTGATTCAGTGATTATTAAAATATTGATGCTTTGACTTTACCAAAATAATTTTTGATTCTAATATTTCAAAAGGGCATCAATGCTTCAACATCAAGAGGCTACATGTTATTTAAAATGCAAAACAAGATGAAAGTGTTTCAATTTTTTTTAAAGATATAGTGAATAGTAAGCAGGATGCTGCTGCTGCTAAGTCACTTACAGTCGTGTCCGACTCTGTGCGACCCCAGAGACGGCAGCCCACCAGGCTCCCCCGTCCCTGGGATTCTCCAGGCAAGAACACTGGAGTGGGGTGCCATTTCCTTCTCCAATGCAGGAAAGTGAAAAGTGAAAGGAAAGTCACAGGATAGGGTAAGAAATATCAAAATGATGTATTTTCACTAATGACATCCCTTACATTTGGCCTCTTGGTGGGGAACTCAACTCAGCTGGAAAGCCAAAGATTTCTCTTTCTTATAGGTGTCATATACCAACTTAACTACTGTTTGTCTAGGCATTTCTGGATATGCTTTAAAACTGCTGATTCACAACAATGCAGTTTTATCTCTAATTTCGGAAGGTCTCTCAATAATGTGGAAAAAACTTTTAATCAATTATATTCTGTGTAATACAATTTTAGAAGAGGAAAACCATGTTTATGGTATAAGTAATGAGAATAACTAACACACAGTAAGTTCTTCCATTCACCAGACATGATATGAAGTGGTTTATAGAAATGATCTTTCTAATCCTCACAACATCCTTACCAGAGAAGGATGCAGAAATGGAAGTTTAAAGGAGGTGAGTCAGGATGACACAGCTAAGGCTAATACTGGAGGATATCTGAATCCAGATACAAATCTCAGCCCAATACAGTTCTGGTCATGAAATCAAATTAGTAAGTCAGGACCAGCATGTCATTTAACAGCATGTGATAGAACATGCTATCAATAATTACATCTGGAACACAGGCATAAACCTGAACTGTCCTGAGCAACCCAGAATGCATCATATATGGCTTTAGAAAAAAACTAAAATTTGTCTATCAAACATGGTGTGGAAAAAATATGTTCAGTGATAGTCATTTTTTTAAACAAGGCAGAACAGTTTGAACTCACATATAAAGCAAATAACATCTATGCTGTGATTTCCCCTCCCTCTTTTCCCAATATTTACATAATTTAAACATAAAACTACCAGAGAAGTAGGAGGGAAAAAAATATACACTTCATTCATAGAAAAGAAACTATCAAGACCTTGTCAAAGGTGCTCAAAGATTTCTCAGTATTTTCTAGTTTTGACACCAAAACTGGCAAGGACAGATTCCAACTAAATTGCTGATACTGTGAAATAACGCTCACCAGATGCAAGCAACATTTAATGCAAGTGACAGTTTCTATAAATATAATCAAAACTAATATTAGTACTGAAAGAACTTAGCTGAGAAAACTAAAAAAAGAAATCTTTCACTTTCACATGTAATTTTCTCAGTCAGTATTTCAGGTTAAATGCTGGTCCAGGTTTCTTACTCCAGCTAAGTGTTGTATAGCAGTAAATTAACTTTTCCATCAGTGAGAAAACAACTAATATTTTAGCCTATAAAATAATTATGTAAATTTAACTGGTTTATACTGGCATCCTTAAGACTCGAAACATCTGTTCAATATAAGTTTTTCTTATAATACATAGTTTCCAGGTGCATATTACAGTATTTCCCAGCATATTTTCAACATGATGGCTTTATCCTTTACATAAGAGACTTTTAAGATGTGACCCATGTGGAGGTACTGAAGTTATTGCTCACATCACCATCTGCTCATAAATGTTTTCACCTGAAACTCTAGAGCCTTCATAACTACATCAAAAATTATCTTCATACAACTTGGCACTTAATTATATATATTAATATCTCATATACCTGAAGTCAACAATTCAAGATCATGAAAAATAAGGACCAAAGGTGAGAACCAAAAAGGAGATAAAAGAGTGGTCAAGTTGGCAAAAAACCTATCATAACACCTATGCACTGAACTAATAATGGTACAGAACCTAAGGCCTTCACTCTCAGCCTGTGTAGTCATAATTCAGACACAACTTAGGCCAGGAAAGAGTACCAGTTTACCCTTCCCCTCCACAAAAGATGAGAATAGTGAATTAGAAAATAGTCACAGACTGTCATCAGGAAGCATGCAATAGCAAGTGTTGGCAAGGACGTGGAGAAACTGGACAAATCATACCTTCCTGGTGCTGGTAGGGATGTAAAATGGTACAAACACTCTGAAATACAGGCTGGTAGTTTCTTAAAAAACAACGAAAACAACACCTTAACATATACTACTGGGCATTTATCCCAGAGAAATGAAAATTTATGTCCATACAAAAGCACACACACATTAGTTCATAGCAGGTTTTTTTTTTTTTCCAAAGCCAAAAAGTGGCAACAATTCAAATGTCTTTCAACAGGTAAATCATTATATCCATATCAAATTATAAGAGCAAATTATAAGGACAACCACTAAATACATGGATACTTACAGTAGAGTGTCAGGAATGCAGGCAATAGAAAAAAGTAATTAAAATAAAAAGAAGCTATGCACTGAGCAATAACAAGAATTGCCATGAGCAAACAAATTCTATACACTTAAAGGAATAAAGGGGGGAAAAGTACAATCAAAAGGGAAAATTATTTGGACCATACTTGATTAAAGGAACAGTCTACAGATTTCCACTGTTTGTCCTGAATTACCAGAGCCATAAACATCACGCCTCTAATAATGACAGTGAGACTTTATCAAGAGGATGAGAGACAAAGAAGAAATAGAAGGCATCAGGCTAGTGTACAATTCAATACAAACACACACATACACACACGAGTGCCAAGTAAATTTGAAAGAGTTTCCATCATGTTGAACAAGTGGAATTTTCTAACAAGTTTTGAATCATTTCCTTATTAAGTTTAGAGCATCTTTATTCATAATTGCCATAGCTTGGAAGCAAGCAAGGTATCTTTCAACAGATAAGTGGGGAAATAATCTCTACATCCATACAATGGAATATGAACTATCGAGCCATGAAAAGATATGGAGGAAACTCATATGCATATTAGTAAGTGAAAGAAACCAATTTGAAAAGCTACATATTTTATGATACCAACTGTATAACATTTTGGAAAAGGTTAAACTATGAAGATGTAAAATGATCAGTATTTGTGAGTAGTTGTGGCGAGAGAGAAATGAATAAGCATATCAAAGAGATTGTAGGGCAGAGAAACTGTTCTGTATGATACTATAGTGGTGGAAACATATCATCATACATTTGTCAAAATCCATAGAACCCAAAACTCCAACAGTAAACCCTAAGGTAAACTATGGACTTTGTGAGATAACAATGTGTCAAAGTGGGTTCTTTGATTGTAACATGTACCATTCTGGTAGGGGATGTTAACAGCAGGGGAGGCTTTGGGGGCCAGGGAAGGGAAGGAGAAAATGTGTTGGTATTCTCTCTACTTTCTGCTCAATTTTGTTGTGAATCTAGACCTGGACTGGAAAATAAAGTCTACGAAAAAAAATTAGTTGGACATATTGGTGTGGGTCTATTTGTAGGTTCTCAAGTCTGTCCCATTGATCATTTTCTATATTTATATATCTCACACAAAATTGAAAGCTATATGGCAGACAACTGTCTACCATGCTGATACACGGCAGTAACCCTTAAGTAGTTGCCAATCTTATTTAATAACAATCACTGTATACCTACTATGTGCTAAGCATTCTGAACTCCACATCAAATAAATAATCTTCAAAATGCAACAGAGAATTAAGTGGCCAATATAAAATCAAGAGTCTGGCAAGTCCAGGAGCAAATACAAATGTACTATCAGTGGGGTTTTGCCAGAATATTCTTTAAAAGTGTAGCTGAAGCAAAGAAAAATGAAATGTACACTAATCTTACTGTAAAAAACAAGATAAAGTGGTTCTCAGGAAAAAGCATAAAACTTATAAAGTAAGTTTACTGTGGTTTCTGATCATAAGCAGCAGCCACTTAAAAGAGGAACTCCAAATTTGAATCAGATGCTGTTATTGTTTTTAAATAGATTCCTACAACTACCATGCAAAAAGACTTGCATGAGTTGTGTTTACACACAGGATTTTACTGCCAGCCAGGGCCCATATTCAAGAGAAGTGGCAACAAAAGGATGAAGAGCAATCTGCAGGTATGAATAAGCAGTTTGTGCATCCTCACTGACAAAATTACAGTAACTACAAGCTATGAAAGGACCTCAACAGGTATTGAGGTGTCTGAAATAAAAGCTGAATGGGCCCTGGAAAAAACAGTAAAATGTACTTTGAAGAGTAAAATAGTAAGATATGTGTACATATATATATATATCAGTTCAGTTCAGTTGCTCAGTCGGGTCAACTCTTTGCGACCCTATGAATCACAGCCTGCCAGGCCTCCCTGTCCATCACCATCTCCCGGAGTTCACTCAGACTTAATGTCCATCAAGTCCGTGATGCTATCCAGCCATCTCATCTTCTCTCATCCCCTTCTCTTCCTGCCCCCAATCCCTCCCAGCATCAGAGTCTTTTCCAATGAGTCAACTCTTCGCATGAGGTGGCCAAAGTACTGGAGCTTCAGCTTTAGCATCATTCCTTCCAAAGAAATCCCAGGGTTGATCTCCTTCAGAATGGACTGGTAGGATCTCCTTGCAGTCCAAGGGACTCTCAAGAGTCTTCTCCAACACCACAGTTCAAAACCATCAATTCTTCGGCGCTCAGCCTTCTTCACAGTCCAATTCTCACATCCAGACATGACCACTGGAAAAACCATAGGCTTGACTAGACAGACCTTAGTCGGCAAAGTAATGTCTCTGCTTTTCAATATGCTCTCTAGGTTGATCATAAATTTTCTTCCAAGGAGTAAGCGTCTTTTAATTTCATGGCTGCAGTCACCATCTGCAGTGATTTTGGAGCCCAAAAAAATAAAGTCTGAAACTGTTTCTACTGTTTCCCCATCTATTTCCCATGAAGTGATGGGACTGGATGCCATGATCTTTGTTTTCTGAATGTTGAGCCTTAAGCCAACTTTTTCAGTCTCCTCTTTTACTTTCATCAAGAGGCTCTTTAGTTCTTCACTTTCTGCAATAAGGGTGGTATCATCTGCATATCTGAGGTTATTGATATTTCTCCTGGCAATCTTGATTCCAGCTTGTGCTTCCTCCAGCCCAGCGTTTCTCATGATGTACTCTGCATAGAAGTTAAATAAGCAGGATGACATTATACAGCCTTGACATATTCCTTTTCCTATTTGGAACCAGTCTGTTGTTCCATGTCCAGTTCTAACTGTTGCTTCCTGACCTGCATATAGGTTTCTCAAGAGGCAGGTCAGGTGGTCTGGTATTCCCATCTCTTTCAGAATTTTCCACAGTTTATTGGGATCCACACAGTCAAAGGCTTTGGCATAGTCAATAAAGCAGAAGTAGATGTTTTTCTGGAACTCTCTTGCTTTTTCCATAATCCAGCGGATGTTGGCAATTTGATCTCTGGTTCCTCTGCCTTTTCTAAAACCAGCTTGAACATCAGGGACTTCATGGTTCAGGTATTGCTGAAGTCTGGCTTGGAGAATTTTGAGCATTACTTTACTAGCATGTGAGATGAGTGCAATTGTGCTGTAGTTTGAGCATTCTTTGGCATTGCCTTTCTTTGGAATTGGAATGAAAACTGACCTTTCCCAGTCCTGTGGCCACTGCTGAGTTTTCCAAACTTGCTGACATATTGAGTGCAGCACTTTCACAGCATCAACTTTCAGGATTTGAAATAGCTCAACTGGAATTCCATCACCTCCACTAGCTTTGTTCGCAGTGATGCTTTCTAAGGCCCACTTGACTTCACATTCCAGAATGTCTGGCTCTAGATTAGTGATCACATCATCATGATTATCTGGGTCGTGAAGCTCTTTTTTGTACAGTTCTTCCGTGTATTCTTGCCACCTCTTCTTAATATCTTCTGCTTCTGTTAGGTCCAGACCATTTCTGTCCTTTATCGAGCCCATTTTTGCATGAAATGTTCCCTTGGTATCTCTAATTTTCTTGAAGAGATCTCTAGTCTTTCATATTCTATTGTTTTCCTCTATTTCTTTTTTTTTTTTGAAATTAAAGATGTTCTTTATTTTTTAAAACATCATCTTAGTTTTAATATCACAATGGAACACTTGATACCTCAGAAAAATAAGACTAAACATGAATTATTTCTTTAAATTACCCAAAAAGTTCATCATTACATTAAAGAATTAAAATGTATATAAATAAAACAAGAAAATTAGAAATTGCCTCAATTATGATTCTTTCTTTAGGAGTAAATAAATTTTAATACAAAGTGGAAAAATAAACCTAAGCTATTAACACATGTGTTTCCCTTCAGACAACTGTCAGTATATATACATATACATTACATAGTTATAGCTGATACTTTTCTTCTTGCTATTCTTTGGAACTCTGCATTTGGATGCTTATATCTTTCCTTTTCTCCTTTGCTTTTTGCCTCTCTTCTTTTCACAACTATTTGTAAGGCCTCCCCAGACAGCCATTTTGCTTTTTTGCATTTCTTTTCCATGGGGATGATCTTGATCCCTGTCTCCTGTACAATGTCACGAACCTCAGTCCATAGTTCATCAGGCACTCTATCTATCAGATCTAGGCCCTTAAATCTATTTCTCACTTCCACTGTATAATCATAAGGGATTTGATTTAGATCATACCTGAATGGTCTAGAGGTTTTCCCTACTTTATTCAATTTAAGTCTGAATTTCGCAATAAGGAGTTCATGATCTGAGCCACAGTCAGCTCCCGGCATCTTGCTGCTGCTATTGCTAAGTCGCATTTCCTTCTCCAATCATGAAAGTGAAAAGTGAAAGGGAAGTCGCTCAGTCATGTTGGACTCTTAGCGACCCCATGGACTGCAGCCTACCAGGCTCCTCTGCCCATGGGATTTTCCAGGCAAGAGTACTGGAGTAGGGTGCCACTGCATCTTAAGTATTCTTAGATGGTGGTCTCAGCTGAGAGAGTGACACAGGTCCCCCAAGATCAGGTCATAGACGTATAAAGTCAAATTGTAGGTATTACAACCTAAAGAAGGCATGAGTAACATCCTGCATGCAAAGCCCTGGGGAATTAATGTGCAGCTGTGCAGAGCTCCTGCATCCTGTTTGCATATAGCATCACCTGAAAGCCTTCCTAAAAGTACAAGACAAATATCCTGTTTCTGAGCAGTTAAATCAGGAAAACAGGCTGGAGGCCATACATTCTCTAGTGATCAGCTGAAATAATGGGATTTTTCTTTAATTAAAATCGCTCAGTCGTGTCCAACTCTTTGCAACCCCATGGACTATAGCCTACCAGGCTCCTCCAACCATGGGATTCTCCAGGCAAGAATACTGGAGTGGGTTGCCATTTCCTTCTCCAGGGGATCTTCCCAACCCAGGAATCGAACCCAGGGATCGAAACCTGGGTCTCTCACATTGGAGGCAGACGCTTTAATCTCTGAGCCACCAGGGAAGTTTCCTTCTTTAATTAAACTTATTTTGAAACAACTGTAGATTTATATGCAGTTGTAAGAAATAATACAGATAGATGCCATGTACCCTCTGTCCAGTTTTTCTCAGTGGCAATATCTTGCAAAAGTAAAAGTAAAAGTATTAGTTGCCAGTTGTGTTTGCCTCTGTGTGACTCAGTGGACTATAGCCCTCCAGGCTCCTCTGTCTATGGAATTCTCCAGGCAAGGATGCTGGAGTGGGTTGTCATTTCCTCTTCCAGGGGTTGAACACAAGTCTCCTGCACTGCAGGTAGATACTTTACCATCTGAGCCAGCAGGGAAACACTTACAAAACTGTAGCTCAAATTCACAAACTGTAGCGCAAATTCACAACCAAGAAGCTCACAGTGATACAGACAAAATATAGCAGGATTCCATTGCTACATGGATCCCTCCTGTTATCCATTCATAGACATAATCACCTCCTTCCTCTTCCTATCCCCAACCCCTGGTACTGACCCCTGGCAACCATTAATGTTCTCCACTTCCTACCTCTGTCTTTTCAAGACTGTTTTATAAATGGAATCATTCGATATGTGACCTTTGGGGATTGGTTTCT
Organism: Oryx dammah; assembly: GCF_014754425.2. Classification (NCBI taxonomy): domain Eukaryota; kingdom Metazoa; phylum Chordata; class Mammalia; order Artiodactyla; family Bovidae; genus Oryx; species Oryx dammah. Next base: position 57,377,229 of record NW_024070202.1, on the reverse strand, counting down.
TTCACTCAGAATAACTTCCTCAAGACTCAGCCTGGTTGTTCCATGTATCATTCATTTTTGTTGCTGAATAGGATTCCATGGTACACATGTGTCATCATTAACACTTCACCTTTGAGGAACAGCTGGACTATTTCCAGTTTGGGCTGGGACATTCGTGTCCGGGTTTCTGTATGAACGTAAGTTGTCATTTTCCCCAGGATAAATGTCTAAGAGTGCTTTTGCTGGGTCATACAGTAACTGCTGTTTAGAGTCATAAGGAACACTGCACTGTTTCCAGAGTGGCTGCAACAGTTTATATTCCTCCCCAGCAATGTGTTAGGGATGCAGTTTCCTCACATTCTCAGTGGTATTTGCTGTTGTTTTGTACTTCAGTCATTGTGACAGGTGTGCAGTATTAACCTACTGTGGTTTTATCAATAATTTACTTTTCCCTAATAGAAAATGATTAGAGACAAGCATCTCTTTTCAAGTATTTATTTGCTCTGTGATGAAATGTTTCTTCAAGTTTTTTGCCCATTTACTAATTGGACTGCTTGCTTTATAAGCTACATTTTGAGATATTTACATATTTTAGACACTAGTTATTTTGTCAGGTAAGTCTCTTGTAAATATTTTCTCCTAGTCTGTAACTTATCTTTTCATTCTCTTACACAGGTCTTTCACAGAACAAATGAGATCAAATTTATTGACCTTTCCTTCTGTGTATTCTGCTTTTGGTAATATAGTCTAGCAACTCTTTACCTAGCCCTAGATCCTAAAAATCTCATCCTGTTAATTCATTTTTTCTAAAACTCTTTTACTGCATTTAAGTGCAAATGATTCTTTTGGAGTTAATTTTATTTACATTATGAGTTTCAGGTCAGTTTCATTATTTTATCTGTGAATGGCCAGTTGTTCCATCACCATTTGTTGAAATGGTTATCCTTCCCCCATTGAATTGCTTTTGCCCTTTTGTTAAGTTCAATTTGTCAAAATTCTCTGCAGGTCTTTTTCTTGGGTCCATATTCAGTACCACTTAGTTATGTATCACTGTGCTGATTATAGTAAGCCTTAATGAAAATAGTTATTAAAAAAAATAGGTCATGTCAGCCTTGTACTTAAAAACCAAATTTCCAAGAGCTCCCTGTTGCACAGAAAAATGATATCCTAAGTCCTTATGCAGACTCACAGAGCCTTACAAAACCAGATTCCATACAGCTTTTCACTTTGTACCTTTTATTGCTCATGCCCAGGCTGCTATTCATTCCCACCATCAGTCTGCTCTTTGTTTTCTGAGTACCTCTTAGAAACTCTACCAGAATGCTCTTCCCCAAATTTTCATATTCTTTTTTGTCATCAGTTCTTAACTTATCACCTCCCTTAAAAAGCCATATGTACATATGTTCATTCAGTTCTGACAATATCCTAAAAGGTTTTATTATTGTCCTCATTTTATAAGTGAGAAAACTAAGGAACAGACACATTGACTATCTTACCAAGGTTACACTTCATTTGAAACAGCAGCGCAAGGATTCAGCTCAGGCTGTTTACGTGCTTAGTCATCATACTAAAAAAAGAGGTGAATTAAAAGACTGTTTTTGTGTTTGGTTTTTTTTTTCCCCCGTTTGGCTTCTCTGATAGAGATTATGACAATTGCCAAAATCTTTATTACTTAGCACCTTTTATCTGATTACTTCTAGTTCCAGTTCCAAGGAAAAATATTGCTATCTCAGGAAAGGGTATGACACAGAACAAATTTTAAAAGAATTTCTTCAGTGTGACTCACTTGTGAGATAATTACAGGGCTGCCACATCTCTAGCTTTTGACTCGACTCCAGTGACCTAAACCCCAGATAAAGCATTCACTAAATTTCCCCCTCAAACTTAATTGGATCTTAACAACCTTAAGAGAGTTGACTATACTGTCTTCTAAAGATGCCCTTATATAAACATCATTTGGAACTCTGAAACAATTCAACATTCGAAACCAGTTTCAAAATTTGAAACCAGACATCAGCTTTAAAAAGCCCAAATGCATTTCTAAGTAAACATTTTCTGCTTTGATTGCCTTGCTCTGCTCCTTACTAAGCATCCTCAAAGTACTGCTTTTTTTCCCTTAAGCAAACTATAGAAATCTGAAAAATTAAAACATTTACTATTTATAAATTACTTCTGTAAATATTAGCAACTTCAAGTATGAATATGTCCTCAATCCTTCCTTCAACAGAAATGACACAGATTCACAGCAAAGAATCTCTGGCTAAAAAAATTAAAAAGCTCAGCCTTGTAAAGCAAATCTCTATGTACTTGCACACACTCACTGTTTGGAAGCAGCCAATATCTATTATTTATTTCTGTAATGTCTTTCCTTATCTCTAGAAAGTGCTTGGGGATTTCAATTCTATGATTGTGACTATGCAAAGTTAGGATATCCTGTATTTTATTCTATGACACTCCTTTCTAATTTGGGGAAGAAATAACTTATGTTTGATTCTCCTGTTCTTTACAACTATACCTGATCCCTTTGTCAGAAATAATAATGGCATAACAAAGGCAATCTTTCACATCTGGGTAGACAGTTTTTGAATATTAAGCTTCCCAAAGACATGGGCTTCTCAAATTTGAGAATTTTTTTAAAAAAAGAAACACACACAATAAAGCAATCTCAGCACCTTCCCAACGGTTCTTCATAAATGGCTTTTGACGAAGCCTCATCATTTTCCATGCAATAGAGGAAAAAGGTGTGAGAGGAGGAACAGGGTTGAGGGAACAGCTGTAAAAACCACAATCTCCCCCAAAAGAGATTTACTCAGAAGAGAATAAAACATTCTATTGGATACTCTAATCAGCAGCTATATAACCAAAAAAAAAAAAAAAAACTTAAAAGTTAACCTCAAACATTAATGGAAAGTTTATTGCATCAGGAAAAAAATGAATTCCCATACAGTATTAACTTCATACATTAAAATGAATTGAAGAAACTTATTATTCAAAAACAAAGAATGGCCTTTGGGAAACTCTGCTGCCTAAAAGGATTTAATGGTCAAAGCTTGTCTGGATATTATCATGAATTAAACTAATGAGAGGATGAAGATATTGTTAACAGGAGAGGAGCTCTCCTGAAATGCTAACCTTGCCATTTCTGTCATATGATGAGAAATCAATGACCAAATAAAATGTGCAGCTAAAGCTATTACAGAAAATAAATGCCACAGCATTTATGGAGATAGCTTTTTCCAAAGTAAAAACATACTCGGGTTGGTAGGGTGGAGAAAGAGAAAAACACTCTGGAGAAGAGAATGACAACCCACTCCAGTATCCTTGCCTGGAGAATTCCATGGACAGAGGACATATTGTGCCACAAATGGAAATAAAATTAAGGCCCTGAAAATAAATTGAGAAGAATCAAAATGTAATGTTCAGTCATTTGCATATTGTGAGCCAAAATACATATACCTTTATATACATACACACACGCATATATATATATATATATACACACACACACACAGATACATACATATATGTGCATAGATGTATAAATTTTAAATGTATACTTTATTCAATATTTTACATGATAAATATAGGATATATGTATATTTTCAGAAAAAAAGATCAGGAAACAGGAGAACAAACTATCTGGTCATCAATATCCAAAACCAAAATAATGCACATGTAACTTCAAAAAGTACGAAAGAAGGACCATATAAAAAAGCTTAAACATGACCCTTCCTATTTTTCCTTAAAAAAAAAAAAAGAGCAAGTAATCTAAGAACAATGATCTACATGACATCCATAAAAGGAAAGCCCCAGAAATAAGAGTTTGAAAGTATGACTAAGAGAGAGTCTTCTGTTGAGGAAGGTGGCTCCATATTGCAGATGTTAGCTATGAAAGGAAGTAGAAGAGAAGAGCTCCATGACAACTATAAGAATACAGAAAAAAAAAAAAATTGTTCTACTGTGGGAGGTTGTTTTCTTCGGTTGTGCTATGAAATGGGGTCTCCAGAGGGTGGCAAGGTGGGAGAGAAGGGAAGTGGTAAGTTAGTTATGGAAAAAAAAAAAATCAGAGTATGATTGAACAAAAAAGAGGGAAAGATTATTGGGAAAGAATTGGTATTTTGGCAGCAACTTAGAACAGTACAAAGGAATTTCAGGTCTTTAAAAAACTCACTTCCTTAGGGTTAGAGTGACAAATTAATTTTAAAATTATTAAATGCATGTTTATTAATTTATTTGGTGGGTATAGCTCATAAAGACTGACGAACTTGCAGACACTGAAGCATCAACTTTCAGGACAAAGCTGAGAACTAGGTCCTTGAAACAACAGCCTCCTGAGACTGCCACTGCCTGGATGAGGTCTCCATTCCATTGGTGTCTACCTGCAGTGTTTTATACAAAAAGTACTTGAAAATTTATGAAGCAGCTTCTAGGGAAAAGTGGTGAAAGAAAGACTAAGATAGGAAAGAGGATAGTAGATACATTCTACAAGTATCAAAAATTTTAGGCATATAGATCTCTAAATATCATGAAGTATAATAAAAGAGTATGCCAATTTTCACAGATTAATATTCTTGTTTAATTAATGAAACTGACTTAGGTCAAAATGCATGTAATGACTATCTTTTCTTTTTCTTCTTCATTTTATTTAAGATTGCAAAATTTTCCAAAGTGCATGTCTATAATTTGAATAAGAAACAATCATTTAAAAATTCTAGCACAGGTCTGACTTGACTGGGCATTAGCATGAACACATTTTCAGAAGGATTTAAAATCTTCTCATTTTTCTATAGGGAATCATATTGATGATACTGAGATGGAGTTTTTTCCTCTTTAATTCAGAGAAGAGGCTACAGGTGCTATAATGATGGGCTCTTCTGATAAAATAATGTGGCAAAGCCAATCTCTGGAGTGTAACTCAATTACAGGGATCACATATATGGATAAATACTACATTTAATCTTCAGCCTAACTAATGATTTGGAAAACCTGAAAGTGTTCTATTGTTGATTCCTTTGATACTCCTAGAACAAATGTCTCTTCATAATTGACACATCTTTTAAAAATATTTTTCCCTTTACAGTTTTAAAACTAGCATAAAAAATAGAACTTTTTCTTTTATTCCTCTCAGTCAAAATTACAGAGATTGCTATTCTTGCTACAAAGTATCCTTCAATTCGATGCCCCTAAACTTCCTTCTAAGCAAAAGGCCTGTTTCTGAAATACAGGCCTACTTTCAATGTTATAAAAAATCTAAGCAGAGGAAGCCAAATTTGGGCCTTACCAAATTCAAATCTTTTCCTTACAAAGAATAACATTACATCACCCATTCTTCAGCAGGAAAAATGTTCTTACATATTTTTCACCTCTTTTTTTAAAAGGGTGCATTGGATTTTATATAATTTTACTTCAACAATGTTGATTTTTAGTGATGAAAAGACATTTAAAATACCCATTGAGAGAAGCAAATTTACAAAAAGAAAAGGTAAGTGACCTAGAATTGTCCCAGAGGACTTTGCTTCTAACAGTACTGCAGCACTTACCACACTGAGCTGTGGTTTGTTTTGCATTATCTATCTTTCCCAATTCAACATGAGAGTTGGGAGAAGGCAAAAAATATACTCCACTCATCTTTGTACCCAAACTAGCAAAGGGACTGAAATGTAGTTATAACAACTGATCTAAAATTTTCAGAGGCAATTTCAGTTACTCCATCTTCAGAGACTCCATATGATTCCATACCCCATATGACTCCATCTTCAGAGAATCTATCAGCTCACAAATTGGTATTAATCTTCTACTTAAAATTCATTTAACATCTCTTCCACCAATTCACCTGATGGCACATGGCTCCCTTTCCCTCTCTTCTACATGCTGAATTCCTACACATCCTTCAAAACCCAGGACTGTACCCTGTACATAACACACGTTTGTGCATGTATGTGTGCACGCATGCATGCGTGCAATGCATGTATGTATGTTCCCCATTGTCTATGTACACACAGACAATGAAAACCCAAGCGTTATTCATCTCTGTGTTCCTACCAGAATATCTATCACATAATAGACTGCCGAGAAATGCTTATTGAATGAAATGATAGCTGATATCTAGCAAGTTTGCTGTTCCTTGATCTTAATTAAAAATAAAGCCAATTATTCTCAGTTTGGGCACCAGGTGGCGCCAGTGGTAAAGAACCTACCTGCCAATGCAGAAGACATGAAACATGGGTTCAATCCCTGGGTCAGAAAGACCCCCCTGAAGGATAGCAATGGCAACCCACTCCAGTACTCTTGCCTGGAGAATCCAATGGACAGAGGAGCCTGGAAGACTCATAGGGTCACACAGAGTCAGACTTGACTGAAACAACTTAGCATGCATGCATTCTCAGTTGTTTGAAGTGATTTTGATGTGAATTTTGGGGAACTGGACAAAGCACAATTAACTGCCAAAGTTTGTTACTAATTTAGTTGTAAGGTGGCTCAATAAGATCAGAATCTACAATCTCATGAAAGCAAATGGAAAGAAAAAGGCAAGCAAAACACAGTCTATCACCCTTTTGCTATAAGTCTTTCATGGTTAAGTGGAACTCACAATCAGCTGGCTATTTTTCTGCACCATGCTCTTAATCAGCAGTCTCTGATTTCACAGAACACAATTTTCCATGGACTGGAGTTGGGGGAGCAATTTGGGGTGATTCACATATATTGTATTTACTATGTACATTATTTCTATTACTATTGCATCAGCTCCACCGCAGACTTATCAGGCATTAGATCCTGTGCTAAACAATAGCCACGTTGGATGTTGACAGCTCCTATCTTTTATTTCAGGGAGTAATGATCAAAGCTCTGGACCAATTTACCCCACCAATTTGCTGATGTCTAACTTTTATCCCTCAGGCTGAATTAGTGAAAATGAAGTTAACAGGATTACGAGCCTGCTACGCTCAGAAAGATGGAAGGAAAAAGTGTATGAATTATCAGTATATATTAGCATTATACTTTCAAAACATATGCTTATGGAATTGATCAGTCATTATTAAAAGAGCTTTTCTGGTATTTAAAGAACTGAATAACTGTAAGAAGTATTTTTTTACATCTTTCACTTAGTTCTTAGTTTATCATTTCAGCCCATTTTTCACATGTGAATAAGATGGAAAACTCAAAAAAGGAAAAGAAATAGCATATACCCATCATCTAAAACTGCGTTACAAAAACTTAATACATTATAATGTTTAACCCTAAAAAGTCTTTCATTGATATATCTCACAATCTAAAGATTTTAATATTTTTAAACATTTGTTTATTTGGCTGAGAGCTATATCATATGTGTTACTATTTGGTGTTTTATTCTCATTTCATCAGCATTTACTTTTATTTTGGGTAACTGAGTTTTGATGTTTGGTTCCATTCTTTCTAAATTCACTTTAGTATTTTAATTCTTAATTTTACCCAAAACATGTTCATATATGCCATATTCTGTTTAAAAAAAAAGAAAAAACACTTAGGAAAAGCTTTGATTATCTACCTCACAGAAGGTCAAAATATAGAAGGTACCAGAGTAATACTCATCTTCTCAAGTTATACACACTATATATAATACATAAAGTTTAACTTGGCACGAACATTACTATAAAATATAACTATACATATAATATTGTTTATTAATTTTAAAATAACTATAAGTCACAAGTCTCAAGTTTTACCCACTCTCATACTTTGCACAGCTTACCTTTACTCTTTGACAAATTCATTTCTTACAGCTATTTCCTACATGTTCTCATTGCATTTCTAACTTCCTTTAAAAACCCATAGCAGTACAAACTTGTATTAGGATAACCGTTCTTGGGACAGTGTTTCTAGCTGATAGATCTAAATCAAGTAATAAGACAAATCAAGAGTGAAAGTATTAGTTACTCATTTGTGTCTGACTCTTTGCAATCCACAGACTGTAATCTGCTAGGCTCCTCTGCCATGGAATTTTCCAGGCAAGAATACTGAAGTGGGCAGCCATTCCCTTCTCCAGGGGACTGTCCCAACCCAGGGGTAGAACCTGGGTCTCCTCCACTGTAGGCGGATTCTTTACTTTCCGGCAAATAAAAAAGAGTACAACCAATCAAAATCAGATCTGATATCCAGAGACTCCAGAAGAAATATATAGAATATACTTGAACATCTTAAGCAATACCACACATTCTAAGAAACAGAAATGCGGACTGAATTGTTTTACTAAGTAGAACAATCACACTTTTATACATCAACACAGTCTTCTAAGTTGTAACTACATTCTGTATCTATTCCTTGTCTTTCCAATCTCAGTTGTGATGGCTGTCTACAAGATCATACGTTTAAGTCAGTAAATATGCAGCAAAGGGTTTCACATAAAAAGGCAGGTATAAGATGTAGACATGGCACAGTGTCCTACTTCACAAGATACTGTGATAAAATGGAACCATCGGAAAATACAAAACATTTCATGAAAAAATGGAAGTTACATTAAAAATAAGGGCAAACAAAATAAGGAAATCTTATGAGAAAGCTTCATTTGGTACGCATCATACAGATGTCAAAGGAAAGGAACTGATTTTTAGTGGTGGTGTAGTAGTTGGGGGCTGGATCCAACAAGCAGTGAGGATGAGCCAGTAGTGAAAAAAATAAATAAATAAAACAGTCATAGAAAATTATTTTAAATTTCCATCTACATTATGCTATGTTATGCTATGTTTTGAGTCATCATTTACATCTGCATACAAAGAGCCACAGTTTTTTCTAGACAGAAAACATAAAATTGATAACACAAAAAGGGCACCATTACAATTTTAAAACATTGGACTCTTCCTGGCCAAACATATTTTAATGGTATCATCATACAAAAGAAAGAAAATTACATGGAACAATTGAAAAAAACATTCCTCTGTCATAAACTTTGAAATATAACATTATAATGAAAAAGAGTCTCAGGAGAGATTTTGGGGAAAAAGATGTATTCTTCAATAATAATTTAACTTGGCCTGAATTCATAAGAATATCCCTTAGTTTTGCAAATTGCCTCCAATTTGCCAAGAGCCATTCTTTTATGCTGGCTTAAAATAAGCAAAGATTACACAAGTACCATGTGCCATCCTAAATAAGGAAAGAGGAAAAAAACAAGTACAATATGGTATTTAAACAGCTGTGTCAAGATCACTGGTTAAAACAAGAATCATTTTTTCAGCTGAGCTTGTTATGCTTCATTTTGCTAAATATAAACTAGTGCATCATTAAATTAACCACTGATTTGTAGACCAAAGTCCAGAGCCCCACCTGCAAATAATCCAATAAACATAATAATTTTTCAAATGCTAGTTAAACTGTCATAATTTGGGACTGAAAATGTGGAGGAAGAAGGAAAAGATGCAGAAATTATTTTGTAACTATAATGAGCAAAATGCAATTGTTTTCATTTTTGCAGTTTTATTTGCATGAGCCAACAATATACAACAAATAATACTTCTGTAAATACTCTAGTAACGATTTCACACCAGTCAATTAGTGCAGATTACTGAAGAAACTCAATCTTTCGGAAACAAAAATTTTACATACTATGCAGTCAGTCTAGTGAGCATTGCAAGTACATGAGCTTGAACCAGTTGATAACATAGAGGAAAACAGAGCGTAAGTTTAAAATAATTTTACTTCAAAAGGTCCACGAGGCACCATCTAATGTATTAGAGGTGTTAATTCACTATGTGGTAATTCATTGACCAAAAAGTTAGTACTTATTCACACAGACTCATTTTAGTCTCCTCTTTCCATTATGTTAGAGGATTTTATTTCTCTATAAAGTAAATGAAACATTGTAGTAAAACATGTGATTAAGCAAAAACGTTCAAAAGATAACAAATATTCATTTTTTTCAGAGCCATTGTGTCATATAAACTTATTCAGATCAGAAGCTTTTTTTTTTTTTAATTTTACTTTACAATTCTGTATTCGTTTTGCCATACATTGACATGAATCCACCACGGGTGTACATGCATTCCCAAACATGAACCCCCCTCCCACCCCTCTCCCCACAACATCTCTCTGGGTCATCCCCGTGTACCAGCCCCAAGCATGCCGTATCCTGCATCGGACATAGACTGGCAATTCGATTCTTACATGATATTATACATGTTTCAATGCCATTCTCCCAAATCATCTCACCCTCTCCCTCTCCCTCTGAGTCCAAAAGTCTGCTATACCCATCTGTGTCTGTTTTGCTGTCCTGCATACAGAGTCATCATTGCCATCTTTCTAAATTCCATATATATGTGTTAGTATACTGTATTGGTGTTTTTCTTTCTGGCTTACTTCACTCTGTGTAATCGGCTCCAGTTTCATCCATCTCATTAGAACTGATTCAAATGTATTCTTTTCAATGGCTGAGTAATACTCCATTGTGTATATGTACCACAGCTTTCTTATCCATTCATCTGCTGATGGACATCTAGGTTGTTTCCATGTCCTGGCTATTATAAACAGTGCTGCGATGAACACTGGGGTATATGTGTCTCTTTCAATTCTGGTTTCCTTGGTGTGTATGCCCAGCAGTGGGATTGTTGGGTCATAAGGCAGTTCTATTTGCAATTTTTTAAGGAATCTCCACACTGTTCTCCATAGTGGCTGTACTAGTTTGCATTCCCACCAACAGTGTAGGAGGGTTCCCTTCTCTCCACACTCTCTCTAGCATTTATTGCTTGCAGATTTTTGGATCGCAGACATTCTGACTGGTGTGAAGTGGTACCTCATTGTGGTTTTGATCTGCATTTCTCTAATAATGAGTGATGTTGAGCATCTTTTCATGTGTTTGTTAGTCATTTGTATGTCTTCTTTGGAGAAATGTCTATTTAGTTCTTTGGCCCATTTTTTGATTGGGTCGTTTGTGTTTCTGGAATTGAGCTGCAGGAGTTGCTTGTATATTTTTGAGATTAGTTGTTTGTCAGTTGCTTCATTTGCTATTATTTTCTCCCATTCGGAAGGCTGTCTTTTCACTTTGCTTATATTTTCCTTTGTTGTGCAGAAGCTTTTAATTTTAATTAGGTCCCATTTGTTTATTTTTGCTTTTATTTCCAGAATTCTGGGAGGTGGATCATAGAGGATCCTGCTGTGGTTTATGTCGGAGAGTGTTTTGCCTATGTTCTCCTCTAGGAGTTCTATAGTTTCTAGTCTTACACTTAGATCTTTAATCCATTTTGAGTTTATCTTTGTGTGCGGTGTTAGAAAGTGATCTAGTTTCATTCTTTTACAAGTGGTTGACCAGTTTTCCCAGCACCACTTGTTAAAGAGATTGTCTTTACTCCATTGTATATTCTTGCCTCCTTTGTCAAAGATAAGGTGTCCATAGGTGTGTGGATTTATCTCTGGGCTTTCTATTTTGTTCCATTGATCTATATTTCTGTCTTTGTGCCAATACCATACTGTCTTGATGACTGTGGCTTTGTAGTAGAGCCTGAAGTCAGGCAAGTTGATTCCTCCAGTTCCATTCTTCTTTCTCAAGATTGCTTTGGCTATTCAAGGTTTCTTGTATTTCCATACAAATCTTGAAATTATTTGTTCTAGTTCTGTGAAAAATATCGCTGGTAGCTTGATAGGGATTGCACTGAATTTGTAAATTGCTTTGGGTAGTATACTCATTTTCACTATATTGATTCTTCCAATCCATGAACATGGTATATTTCTCCATCTATTAGTGTCCTCTTTGATATCTTTCACCACTGTTTTTATAGTTTTCTATATATAGGTCTTTAGTTTCTTTAGGTAGATATATTCCTAAGTATTTTATTCTTTTTGTTGCAATGGTGAATGGAATTGTTTCCTTAATTTCTTTTTCTACTTTCTCATTATTAGTGTATAGGAATGCAAGGGATTTCTGTGTGTTGATTTTATATCCTGCAACTTTACTATATTCATCAGATCAGAAGCTTTTTAAGTGAGATTCATGTAGCCCTCCCTCATCCACCACAAATTTCAACAGAGGGAATTGGGGGAGGAGGGTCCGTTTATTTGGATGGAAAAGAAATCATATGTTTATTTTCACTCACATCTAACTAAATGTTTAAATTTCCCTCTGTTAAGAAGGCAGACAAAAAATGACGATAATATTAGACTAACTTGATCAATAGAAATCACAGATAATTTGAAATACTGTTATACTCATCACTAATTCCAAAACTGAAATACTTATTAGTAATACTAATTTTTATTTATCAATACTATAGATACATTACTATACTGGAGATTTTAAAATATTTTGTTGACTATATTTCAACTTAATTGACTTGCATAATCCTATGCAATCTATTGGATATGAAAACATTGCAACATCCACAGACCAGATTGCAAAGGAGTCTCAGTTCAGTTCAGTTCAGTCGCTCAGTCGTGTCTGACTCTTTGTGACCCCATGAATCGCAGCACACCAGGCCTCCCTGTCCATCACCAACTCCCAGAGTTCACTCAGACTCACGCCCATTGAGTCAGTGACGCCATCCAGCCATCTCATCCTCGGTCGTCCCTTTCTCCTCCTGCCCCCAATCCCTCCCAGCATCAGAGTCTTTTCCAATGAGTCAACTCTTCACATGAGGTGATCAAAGTACTAGAGTTTCAGCTTTAGCATCATTCCTTCCAAAGAAATCCCAGGGCTCATCTCCTTTAGAATGGATTGGTTGGATCTCCTTGCAGTCCAAGGGACTCTCAAGAGTCTTCTCCAACACCACAGTTCAAAAGCATCAATTCTTCGGCGCTCAGCCTTCTTCACAGTCCAACTCTCACATCCATACATGACCACTGGAAAAACCGTAGCCTTGACTAGATGGACCTTAGTCGGCAAAGTAATGTCTCTGCTTTTGAATATGCTATCTAGGTTGGTCATAACTTTTCTTCCAAGGAGTAAGCGTCTTTAAGGAGTCTAATATGTCTCAAAAAATAAAAACAACTGCTCACCACCTGTGATTTTTAGTCTAACAAGTAAGAAAAAGGGTAAGAAGGCAAGATATCCTGGACATTAAAATTGTACTTTGTGTAAATTTTCGTTTTTGTTTAGTTTTGCTTTACTTTTTAATCCCAAGAGAACAATCATTCTAGCTGAAGCCCATCAAAAATACTGCTTTAAGCATTAACAAACACCTTCCCCTTCCACCCCTCATTGGTTCTATGAAATGCTCTTTGTTTTAAAAGTTTACAGTAATAATGGGCAAAGTATGAATTTTTTGCCCTTACTTACTCGTTTTAAAAATAACTTCAAGGTATACTAGATCATGATAGCAGATTGTTTATAAATCTGACATTATAGTGCTTTCTATGCCAGGTGAATGTAAACACCTTCTTGTAATCCTGGCTGATTGATATAAGGAGCGGAAGGATTTGCAAAATCAATCGCTGTATACTGAAGACTAGAGATTAGGATGACTAGTTCTCCAAAAAAGATCACATCTGGAATGGTAGTGCAGTTGGAAGCACAACTGGATTAAACTTACAATAAAACAACTTCCAAGGCCCAGTCTCCTTTTGCACAAGCCAAGAAGGTGAGTAAAATGAGGATGTGATATTCAAAAATCTCTATTTTTGAATTTTTCACATATTCGTGATGGCTCTAATCTCTACAATTCCTGCGACACAGTACTTTTTGATTACTCTGCTAGATGGGAGAACATTTCCAGGACTTTCACCTGGCCCCCTCCCATAATATCCCTGATTCTATGAGTCAGAGACAATAGAGCGTTCTGCAGGGTAAACACTGAAAAACTAGGACAATGACCACAGGGTGGATACACAGACTCCCTGGAACTACAGTGAGATAAACTCAATCTAGAGGGGAAGCAGGGAAATCAGTTCATCATCCGTTCACCATTTTTCCAATGTCTCATTTTTCCAGGAACAATGGTAGTGTTTTGTTTCCCTCAAAAGACTAGCCTCAAGTAAGGGTTATGTCTAGTAATCCTTAAAAGAGCTGAGAACATCCCTTTCCATAATGTTCAGTCAGTCTGGTAAATAACTGAGGTCCCGCTGGGAATAACTTGAGGGAAGATCTTCAGTATATATTTACAGCAATAGCAACAGTTTATTCTCAGAGGGATCTAACTCTCCCACCTTATTTAAGGATTGTGGACTTGTGAACTGGCTTAGGTCTAGAAATTTAAGAGACATGATGCTCCATGATGGTGAACGAATTCAGGTTCCTGGTCCTGTGACCCAACAGTTTCTATGCCCTAAATGTGTACTTTAAGGGTTTAGCCACCTTAATGATAACAATCCTGGGGTCACAAAATTCTGTCACTTTGGCTCTTCTGCCCATTACAGTAACTGTACCCACTTTTCCTCTGACAATTATACCTAGACACCCAGGCTCTGTCTCTAAAGGATTCCATGATTCCATTTAAATGAGAGCCCATTTCAGTGGGCTTCCCTGCAATGCAGGAGATCTGGATTCAATCGCTGGCTCAGAAAGATTCCCTGGAGAAGGGAATGGCAACCCACTCCAGTATTTTTACCTGGAGAATTCCATGGACAGTGGAGCCTGGCAGGCTACCGTTCATGGAGGTTGCAAAGAGTTGGACACTACTGACAGACTACTAACACTTTCATTTCTTTCCATTTCAATAGTGGACCATAACATATTCCAAGGCTATCAGAGCATAGGGGAAAATTCCATAATTTTTCCAGGACTTGAGTACTCCCTTCACTAACGCATTTCCCAATGTCTCAAAAAACGAAGTACTTGTGGGTCACACAGGATACATCCACTCTTCTCCCTCGAATTTTTTCCTAGCAAGATAGAGGCCATTATACAGTCTTTAAGCTGCAAAAAATTAACCCCATCAGAGATACAGGAGGGGCTGCCTCCACAATAAAGGATGGGTGAAACTGTAAGTGAAGTGTAGAGAGAACTAAGGTTTAAAACTCTCAGATTCATCTGAGTTTATCTAAGTATACTCATGTCAATTCTCATGATCCCATGTCTGCTTAATCAATGCTTATCTTACATCACTAACCTTGGGAGGCTGTGAATTCAACTTAATGTGTAATACTACAAATCTCAGGGTCAAATTTGGGGTCTTACTTTCAGCTGCAGAAGAACTGCAACAATGAGGAAGACAATCTTAGTGGACCAACATGGAGCTCTGTTTCTCTCACCATACCTGAATTAAGAATTTAAAGCCCTCAACTCATTTCCTTTCTAAAATTTTTCTATGCAGTCAAAAGCAACCAACTCCCCTGAGAATCCTAGGAGACATTTTCCCCACCATAACAGTCAATTAAAACTTCCATTTGATTTCCCAAAGCTTTGATTTTAGAGAATACTTTCAGTAAGAAGGCTGATAATCTGAGTAACTAACAGGGCATGCCCAGGGCACTTCTCCATTGAGAGTAAGACCCTATTGTGTTTAATCCCAATCAGTTAAGTAAATTTTCATCTTTGAAATCTCTTTTCTGAGACCACTTCTGATTATTATTCACTAGGATGGAAGTATTCTAGGTACTTCAAACATAGAGCAGGGAATTGTTTATGTAGATGTTGAACAGGTTAGAAGAAAAAATGGGAGAAGGGGGCATAACCAAAGGCACACAACAAAAACTGGGGTGCCTATCAAAGTCAGGGCACTACCACCCTGGGCTGAGACCACATGCCTGCGATCACCGCTCAGCTCCTGGAAACACGGCCACAGTGGCCTCTGGGACTGCTCTGTTACTGTCCAGTGGAACCCATATTACTCCACAGAAGTACAGACAGAGATGCTGCATGTTGAAGTACCCCATCCAATGAAAGGAAATAAATAGTTGCTTCTCTCCTCTCACGCTCCCATTGTTCACCACTGCCTTCCTTTGTACCTGACAGAGAACTTGCTTTAGGAATGGGGTCTGGCATTCATGGTGCGTATGTTTTGTATCTCTGCAATGGAGCAGAATAGGGCAGGGATGGAGTTGAGAGATGATAGCCCTAGCTGGCAGGAAACCAAACAGCAATGGTTAAAGTATGATCATTTTTATCCTTCATTAACCATATAAAAAGTAATCTGAATGGTAAATTGTACAGAAAAACAAGTAGCAAAGAGGTACTCAAAATGCTGGTTTCATTCTATCTTACCTTTCCTAATAGTCAACAAGTATTTACTGTGTTTATTGCACTTGACATTGTGCTAAATATGCAAAACCAATGACAGGGGTTTTTTACTCTACTCTGAGGAAAGAAACAAAATACTATATAATACGAACTAGTCGATTTGTACCAGGGATAAAGAAGAGAAACATGACTAATGGATGAGTCTAGGAAGGCTTCCGGAAAGAAGTGACTCTTGCAAGAAAATTAGAATTTGGGCAGAATACAGCAAGAATGGGGTATTCCAGGTATGTGAAGAGGTAGACAGACAAGATAAAGCAGGTCTGGAAAGTGGCAGAATTTTATGTGGTTGCAACATCAAGTGAGGAGTTGAGGGAACTGAAGGGAGTATGCTAGAAAAAAGGCTGAACTGGTTACAGTGAGCAAAGTACGAGTCTGTAGCTCCTACAGCTGATCAGATGGTGTTTTACGGATTTAGATAGTAGTATTGTCAGATCTGTCTGATATGTCAAGGCTGTATATTGACACCCTGCTTATTTAACTTCTATGCAGAGTACATTATGAGAAATGCTAGGCTTGAGAAAGCACAAGCTGGAATCAAGATTGCTGAGAGAAATATCAATAACCTCAGATATGCAGATGATACCACCCTTATAGCAGAAAGTGAAGAACTAAACAGCCTCCTGATGAAAGTGAAAGAGGAGAGTGAAAAAGTTGGCTTAAAACTCAACATTCAGAAAACTAAGATCATGATATCTGGTCCCATCACTTCATGGCAAATAGATGGGGAAAAAATGGCAGACTTTATTTTTGGGGCTCCAAAATCACTGCAGATGGTAACTGCAGCCATGAAATTAAAAGTAGTTTGCTCCTTGGAAGAAAAGTTATGGCCAACTTAGCATATTAAAAAGCAGACACGTTACTTTGCCAACAAAGGTCCATCTAGTCAAAGCTACAGTTTTTCCAAAAGTGAGAGTTGGACTATAAAGAAAGTTGAGTACCAAAAAATTGATGCTTTTGAACTATGGTGTTGGAGAAGACTCTTGAGAGTCCCTTGGACTGCAAGGAGATACAACCAGTCCATCCTAAAGGAAATCAGTCCTGAATATTCATTGGAAGGACTGATGCTGAAGCTGAAACTCCAGTACTTTGGCCACCTGATGCGAAAAACTGCCTCATTTGCAAAGACTCTGATGTTGGGAAAGATTGAAGGTGGGAGGAGAAGGAGATGACAGAGGATGAGATGGTTGGATAGCATCACTGACTCAATGGACATGAGTTTGAGTAAACTCCGGGAGTTGGTGATGGACAGGGAGGCCTGGCGTGCTGCAGTCCATGGAGTTGCAAAGAGTCGGACATGACTGAGTGACTGAATTGAATGGAACTGAACAGATTGTCAGATCTGATTTGCATTCTAGAAAGATAACTGCCAGAGGAGTGGAGGATTGATGACAGAAGATAACACTGAGGGGATGAAAGAGTAGTTAGCTGTTCAAGTGAAAGAAGACAGAACTAAAGGTTCAATAAACTGAATTAATCCCCACTTGTCCTACATATGCGTAGCCTAAAAAAAGCTCAGCTCTTCTCATATTTCCTTTTGTAAGTTCCCCAATTTCTAATCAATGTCAGTTAAGCTCATTTCAAAACTATTCATATATTTTCATTGACCACTTAAATAATTCTATTTCTCTGTTGAGATTAATAAAATCACCCTATAGACTTTTGCAAACAAAAGATGGAGACAGGTAGAATGAAAATGTAAAGAGTAGTAAAAACAATGTGAATTAGGCTGTGATGTATATTCTATCTTTTATTTACCTATTTTGTCACAATCCTCTTACAGCAAATCTAACTCTTCAAAATGTTGCTCAGGTTATCATTTAAATTTTGCCATATTCTTTTCATACATAATCACTAGACAAACTAGAAGTTGCCCAAAGCAAACCAAAAGGAAAATATTTTTAAGTATAGTGGCAAATCCCATCCACAGAAAAATTAAGAATCAATTGTTATTGCTTGAAAGGTCGCCATCCCTCAGTGACTGACTTTTTTATATCATAATAAAAGGCAATCATTTATGATGCTATCACAGCCTGTTTTATTTTGCCAACCAGGAAAGTGGCCCTCTCCAATTGCAATTGATAGTTCTGCATGAAACCTTATATTAACTTCTTGCTATGGAAAATTTGGGCAGTTAGGCAGAGGGAAGTCCAAACCACAGGGTAAGAAATAGAGAACTAGCCTTGACAAGTGACAGGAACATAGAACACGAGTATTTCCTTAGCATCTTGCTTCTAATTGTATTACAGTACTTAAAATACTTGACCAAAAATTTATCTGACTTCTCCACTAGCCTATGAGAGTCCTTGATGGCAGAAACAATTATAATTCATTCTTCACTGCACAAAGCACACGACTGACACACAATAAGCATTCAATAAATGCTTAAAGAAGAAAAGTGGAAAGAAATAGTGAAAAAGGACATATACTGAAAGATAAAACAGGAAAAGGTCAAAGACAACATAGGCCTACTCCTCTGCATTGCCCAGGGCAATCTGATCTCTAACTAGTCCTTTCAGGGTTATCACTCATAAATAAATATTGCTTTTCATTTCAAGTATCAAAGATTAATTTAAATTTTTTTCAGTGGAATTCTGGACATAATGCATTCCTTAAAAAAAAAAAAAAAGACTTTGATTTTTAAAGTATTTCCGAGGCTCTTAGGTTTCTTGAAAATTTACATGGACATTTTTGGAGGGTGGGGAATGTTGTCAGATTATCTGCGTACATAACGCAGTTTACTCCCCCAAATAAATCCAACCCCAGCTTCAGAGTTAAGCTCTGTTTAATCTAATCCAGAGGCTTCCCTGGTAGCTCAGCGGTAAAGAAATCACCTGCCAATGCAGGAGACATGGTTTTGATTCCTGGATCAGGAAGATCCTCTGGGGAGGGCTGGCAACCCACTCCAGTATTCTTGCCTAGAGAATCCCATGGACAGAGGAGTCTGGTGAGCTCCAGTTCACCAGGTCTTTCCTGCAAAGGGCTGGACATGACTGAGCACAGATGCACACCAGGCACGCAATTTAAACCATCATGGCAATACCTCCTTACCACCAACTAGTGCTTTAGTAATGGACAACACTAGGTCAAGTTAAGCAAATGACACACATGAAAAGGTTTCTTAGAACTTAGAAAAAGGAAAAAAAAAAAAAGCCTTCCTTACCAGTCAGCTAATGAAAACAAGAGTGCTGGAGCTAATCACTCCTTCCATAGGAATGTAAGAAACAGAATAACCACTCTGGCTAGAGTAGTCTGCAAAGACGTCATGGTGTCATGGAGGAAGTTAAGTCTTACGCCATGCCCCATGTCTTATTGATAGGAAAGTACCTGAAGAGTGGAAAGGAATTGTACACAGGTGGAAAGAAAGTAAAGGCTAAAGTGAAACCGAAGTTGCTCAGTTGTGTCCAACTCTTTGGGACCCCATGGACTGTAGTCCATGAGGTTCCTGCATCCATTGAATTTTCCAGGCAAGAGTACTGGAGTGGGTTGCCATTTCCTTCTCCAGGGGATCTTCCCAACCCAGGGATTGAACCCGGGTCTCCAGCATTGCAAGCAGACAATTTTACCGTCTGAGCCACCAGGGAAGCAAAGCCATAAGCAACAAAGTCAGGTAAGTGTTGAATGTACTCAGATCACAAGCCAGCCACCCTAACTGAAAGACTGATAGATGAAGACGACATGGCAAAAAGTCAGTAGGAGCAAGAATCTAAAAAACAGTATACAAGTTTCATTGCGTTAAGAGCCCACAAAGTAAAATTCTTTGTTGTGATCTAAATGTACCATATAGGAATGAACACAACAATAGAGATAAAAGAAAAAATTCTTCAAAAATTTTAGCCAAGAATAAAACCACTATAGTAGTTCTTTTGATTCTTTAAGACTCCATTCTGAAGGGGTACAGCTTAGAATACTCCAGCTACTAGGGACTTCAGCTTAACAAAATTATTTATAAAGGAGAAGAAAAAATAAGCAAGTGTTTTCAATAGATGATGGAATAAAGGGAAAATTAAGAAATCAATGAGTATGTATGCTCAAGTAAGAAAAACTTTATCTTCATATTTATAAGCAATTATAAAGGCACATGTGTAAAGGACCTCACATATACCATCTCTATCAGTTCTCCCAACTTGGTAACAGAAAAATTGTTGTCTCCTCATCCAGGCGTGAAAACTGACTCAAGGGGTTAATTGGACATGGAAGACCCAAATTCTGATTCAGGCCTCAGACCCTAAATTCTTTAGCCACTTTTGAATATTATCTAAAAGATACATATGATATAAAATTTAACAATATCTAAAGCCACCCTGATCTAAATGATGACTAATTATCAGTGCATCGTTATTGATATGTAGACCTATTGTACAAAGAAAGATTCAGCCAAGTTCAACGTGGTTTGGCTGAACCTAAGATTTACATGTTAAGATCCAACATTAAATATGCAAAACATGTTACACAACTCCCTGGAAATTGGGGTTGATCACTCAGAGAGACTCTACATATTTAGCATTTTGAAGACCTAAAAGTAATAAAGCAAAGGTATAAACTAGTAATGAAATATTCAAAGGTCTCAAAATTAAAAGCAAACATTCTTAGTAAAGAGTGTATGAGATTTTATGTAGCTCTTTAATTTGGAAATTTTTTTAAAAATCATAGAAATCAACAATTCATCTTCACTCTCTCAAGTCTAATTACCATGGCCTAAAAAGACCATTCAAAAGCAGAGACATTACTTTGCCGACTAAGGTCCGTCTAGTCAAGGCTATGGTTTTTCCTGTGGTCATGTATGGATGTGAGAGTTGGACTGTGAAGAAAGCTGAGCGCTGAAGAATTGATGCATTTGAACTGTGGTGTTGGAGAAGATTCTTGAGAGTCCCTTGGACTGCAAGGAGATCCAACCAGTCCATTCTGGAGATTAGCCCTGGGATTTCTTTGGAAGGAATGATGCTAAAGCTGAAACTCCAGTACTTTGGCCACCTCATGCGAAGAGTTGACTCATTGGAAAAGACTCTGATGCTGGGAGGGATTGGGGGCAGGAGGAGAAGGGGACGACAGAGGATGAGATGGCTGGATGACATCACTGACTCGATGGACGTAAGTCTGAGTGAACTCTGGGAGTTGGTGATGGACAGGGAGGCCTGGCGTGCTGCAATTCATGGGGTTGCAAAGAGTTGGACATGGCTGAGCGACTGAACTGAACTGAACTGAAAAAGACCATTATAAGGCTGCTAGGAACAGCCTGTCAATCACTGATTCCACAAGGTTAGTAAAGGCTATATTTTTTTTTTTCAAACTAAGGAAAATTCAGTCTCTTACAGTTCTTTAAAACTATTAAAAATAAGATTTTTATGTTTGTGAATTTAACATTTCATTACTTCCTAAACTACTCAGAATTAAATCAAACTAAAAATGTCAAGAAAGGCTGAATACAATTTGTTATAAGTTCCATACATTCTGTTTCTTTTTTAAAACAAGATCATCAAGTAGGCAGTTACACTATAAAAATATTCATTTTTTCCAACCTGCCCTTTGATGAGCACCATGTTAACTATTTATAGAACATAAACAGTATTTTTAATGCAATCCTTATAATGCTATACTTATCCAAGCTACGGAAGACTGGAGAAATAGAAACCATGTTAGCATGTGATTCTGCAGCTGTGCTTTCCAATACTGGCCAGAAGCTAAAAAGTTAAAATGTGAAAGAGGGCCACAGGTGCCAGGAGAGGACCTTTAAGGGGCCTGAGTATCAGTGGAACTGAAAAGCAGATGGATTCTGCCCACAAAGCAGATGGCAGCCTTGCCCCAGGCTGCCTGGTTAATACAGATGTGAAAGCTGAGAGGGTACTTGGGTTCCTTACAAAGACCAACAGAGAGTCTGAGTACACAAATAAAATTTCAAATTGAGTACAAGGGAAACAGGGGTTGAAATCTGGTAGTAATAGATAGCAGCTATAGACAGATCTCTGAAGGAAGCAAAGAAAGGGGGATCTGTGAATGCATTCTTAATGAAAAGATTTCATTACAAAAGTTATCACCAAGAAGCCTCAAATCAGACATGAAACAATAGCAGTCTTCAACGGGACTAAACCTCAACCAAAATATTCATTGTAGGACACTGGTGTGGCTCAGATCAAACCGCAGATCAGTTTTCTAGTTCTGATACGTGGCAAACTCGAAGATAGCACTTAGAGACAATAATCCACAGATGCTGGTTCTAGGAACTCCCGCAGACAACATGATACAGCACAATTAGTTCTCTGTATTCACAAATGGACCCATGGATATGGAGGACTGACTATACCTGTGACACATTAAGAAAGATTTCTCTTAGTTAACATTGTCGTTGTTGTTTAGCTGCTAAGTCATGTCCAACTCTTTGTGACCCCATGGACTGAATGAGCAAATATATTCTTGTTTCACAAGATTCAGTGTTATGCAGACTGTACTGAATAACTCTAAGATTAGTTGGCTAGTCAGCCAGAAGTTAGCCATCTATAGCAACTATTTCTTTGTATCATTATCTTAAATTTTGCCCACACATTGTGGTAACTAAAGAAGAAAATATCCCTCTCCCATGCCATCACAGTAATCAAAACATCACCATGTGCCTTAAGGTAAGAGACTCCATTAGACTTTGAGAGTCTGAGTAGAAGCTACCAAATCTGTCTGTGGGAGAGCAAGGCTGAGGGCATTCTGACACTTTCAGAACTTTGTGAAGAATCATTTGTTATCATGTCATACTCAACAGGGTGCTGAAAGCATTCTTCTTTCACCCCCACAGCATCCAGAGAACTGTTCAGCAATATCAAGCTGTGACCCTGATGTTTTATGGGATAAAGACCATAGTTTAAGTCCACATAAGTACTAAATGCCATCTCTACACAAGAAGTAGAATATCCTTCTATACTAATGTGCTACATATTACAGACTTCTCCAACATGTTCAAAGGACTTTCCTAGTGGCTCAGTGGTAAAGAATCTGCCTGCCAAGCAGGAGATGCAAGTTCCATCCCTGGGTTGGGAAGATCCCCTGCAGAAGGAAATGGCAACCCACTCCAGTATTCTTGCCGAGGAAATCCCATGGAGAGAGGAGCCTGGTCGGCTACAGTCCAAGGGGTAGCAAAAGAGCTGGACACAACTTTAGTGACTAAGTAACAACAACGTGTTCCAAATGTGATACAATGTCATTTCCAAAAGAGTAAAAAATTTACAGAAAAGCAGATCCAAACAGGACTCATTTTGCCTTATGAGACGGAATAGATTGGCATAGGAGGTTAGGAAGTAGAGTCAGAGGAGAGTTATCAGTGAACCATTAAAATTCTCATCATCTTTCACAGTTATATACTGTCCCAATGATCAGCCCTCAAGAATGGTCCCATAATCTGTTTCAAGGGTGACTATATTCTACAGGGATAGGTACTATTTTAAGCAAGAGTTTCAGTTCCAGTGCTGATCATTTAAAACGTAAGTTTTCCTAAAAAGCTAAAATAGCATATAGTGTAAAAAACGACACAGAGTAAAGAAAGGTCAGAATGCTGGTTGAAAATACACCTTCAGGGCCCACTTTCAGGCAATGCCCAAGGCCTACTGGGGAGTAACTAGTGGCTAATACTTCAGGTGCAGCATTTTATAGGCAATAACAATGACTCTATAAGAAAATCGCTTCTATTTTCCTATTTCATTTATATTTTTAACTTAATGAAACTCTTTAATAAGCTATTCATTACTGCTTATTTAGTATAAGGCCTCTTTTAAAAAGTACCCCCATCACCACAGCATCCTCCAGCCTGAGAAGACATCTACTCAGAAAGAGAGGACACGCTATTGATCCTCAGGCGTAAGACTCCTGAGGCTTCACCAGCAGTGCAATCACACCTGGCCTGCGCACTGCTGCAAAGTGGAGAACAACTGTACAGGTTATTTTATGAGGTTCCTAACTGGTTTCTCTACCTCTGGTTTTATGACCCAAAAATTCATGTCCTAAAACACAGCCAGAGTAATCTTCCTAAAACTTTTAAGCAGTTCCCCACCACCTCCAGATCAAGTTCAAACTCAGCACAGCTTACAAGGTCGTTTATGATCTCTTTACTCCCAAGCCTCCTCTTACCACTGCTGCTTTTCATATGGCACAATACTGAAATATTTGAAGTACTTCAACTGATAAGATCATGAGAACAATCCACACTCTCTCAGCAGCAAGCCCCACACTGCTCATTCCCTAGTTTCATTCACAGTTTGTAGCCCTCCAGGAAATGTTCTTAGACCTCTCACATTTGGCCCATCTATGTAAGGACCCTGAACTTCCAGTTATCACACTATATTGTATTGTTCACACTTTTTCCTCTCTTTCCCTACCCCTGACTAAAAAGGAGAAATGACCTTATTCATATATGTTTGGAACACATGATACTCTCAATAGTTACTGAATAAAAAAAATACATAAATAAACATAGAGATGGGAGGATAGGCAAATCTGCACTTTCTTCCAGAAAAAAAAAAAAAAGGCTACCAAATGTACATGAATTAGGCTAAGCTACTCCACCTGAAGAAGAAAATGGCAACTGAGTTTGTCAGAAATTCTATGACATTCCTACTGATTCCACTAAAGTTTTCTGATGGAGAAGCTATAGAAGGATGCTGGCCTTTAGGTCTGCCTTATCCTTGTTTGTCTCCCATCACACCAATTAAGCACCTGTTCAAACTGTGAGCGTTTAAGTCAGCACCCAACTGGCTCAGTGTCAACAGATCAAAACCTCTATTGAAAGAAAGGGATTTTAATCAAAATCCTGCTTCATTACATGATTTAATCACTGCACACTGATTAAAAAAATGACAGTAATTATAAAAAATGTTTTCCATCCATTCTGAGTGCTCCTTGGAAGCTCACAACTGCTCAGATCTCTGATTTGAGATAATGTAGTCAATGTCTTCAATGCAAATATTCTCAACTGGGGGAAAAAAACTTAAAAAATTTTTTTTTCTAAATGATTTGTCTTTCAGACTGAACTTCTCAAGTGTTTGTAACATATCTTGTAGGTGATATCCTCAAAAATTCTGCAAATGAAAACTGTAGTCCTAAATCTAAAGCTCAGGGTTACTACGTAACTATGCCCTAAATCTTTAATTTCAGAAATCCTTCAATATAAACACCTGAATGTTGTTTTAATTTAAGTATCCTCTTAGAGTCACTCTTCAAACTACAAGAATAATAGGAAAACAATAACAGTTTCTTAAATTAAGAGGTGTAGAAACATACAGTAATTAGTACAGAAAAATTCATCATGCCTTTTCAAAGGTTCTGTAAAACATTTCTAAGACTTTACTTTCATCTTTGCCTTTGTGACTAAGTAACTTACCTTAAAATACCTTCAGTTATGATGATATAAATCCCTAATCCTAAAATGCCTGTGTTAAACTGAAAGCATAATATGTCGCATTCTTCATTCACTGTACTTATAGTACTTGCCTCCATTTTTGAACCTTATAATTTTTGCAACAGAAAACAATGCCCAGAAATATCCTTGTAGGAATGTAAGATAAAGGCTTCCAATTTGTACTTCTGCCCGCATAATTAGACCTGAACGTGGAAACTATGACTCTAGGACTTGATATCTACCAAGCAGTTACTAATAAATAAAAAAGTGTCACAGAGATTCCTTTATGCCTGACCCACTAGGATAGTACGTGACAAGATAAAAGATTCAAAATAAATATTCATTGAATTCAAATTAACCCCCAGACCCAATAGATGCAGAGTTTTAGTTTACGTTGTAAAGGTATTCAAAACTGAAGAAAATACAAGCATAACTTTAGCATAATTTTATAATGGATTATGCAGACAGAAATCAGTCACTTTTTCCTCCAAATGAATAAATTGATAAGGCAGAAGGAGATAACAAAATAATTCTGGGATATAGTCAGATTTCAAACCAAAGGACAGAAACCTCCAGGTGCCAGAAATGAAGAAGGAACTAAACTCTGGTTGGTAACAGGAACTGAATCCAAAAATTAAAGCTATGGTTTTTCCAGTAGTCATGTATGGATGTGAGAGTTAGACTGTGAAGAAAGCTGAGCACCAAAGAATTGATGCTTTTGAACTGTGGTATTGGAGAAGATTCTTGAGAGTCCCTTGGACTGCAAGGAGATCCAACCAGTCCATCCTAAAGGAAATCAGTCCTGAATATTCACTGGAAGGACTGATGCTGAAGCTGAAACTCCAATATTTGGCCACCTTATGTGAAGAACTGACTCACTGGAAAAGACCCTGACACTGAGAAAGACTGAAGGCGGGAGAAAGGGATGACAGAGGATGAGATGGTTGGATGGCATCACCAACTCAATGGACACGAGTTTGAGCAAGCTCCAGGAATTGGTGATGGACAGAGAAGCATGGTATGCTTCAGTCTGTGGGGTCACAAAGAGTCGGACATGACTGAGCAACTAAACTGAACTGATCTCAAAAGAGGCTATTTTAACTTTATAAACCTTATTTTATTACACTTTGCTTTATTATGGGCTTCATTGGTTGCTCAGATGGTAAAGAATCTGCCTGCAATGCTGGAGACCTGGGTTCGATCCCTGGATTGGGAAGATACCCTGGAGAAGACCATGGCAACCCACTCCAGTATTCTTGCCTGGAGAATCCCCATGGACAGAGGAACCTAGGGGGCTACAGTCCATGGGGCCATAAAGAGTCAGACACAACTGAGTGACTAAGCACATAATCCTTTTGCTTTATAAGACTTCCTAGATATTATGTTTTCAACAATCTGAAGGTTTGTGGAAACTCTTTTCAAGAAGTCTATTGGTGCCACTTTTCCCAATAGAATTACATTTTTAATTAAGGTATGTATATTAGCTTTAGTCATAAGGCTATTGAACACTTAACAGACTAACAGTATAATATAACCTTCCTATGCCTTGGGAAATGAAAAAGTTTTTGTGACTTTTAATCTTTAATGTATATAAATCTTTATCTACCTCTATTTAACTTTGCATATCCTTTCTTTTCTTCCTTTCCTCTCAACATATTTGTTAGTCTTATTTTCATTGTTTTATTCTCCACTTGGCATCTTGCCTTGGTTTTGTTTTCCAGTTTATGCTTTAGTTAGTTTTGTTCTTAACTGGTAGATATAATTTTTGGTTTCCTTTGTTTGCTGGGTCAACCTATTATACATTATTTTTGTTGCACTGTTTTGATTTTGCTTTTGGGTGTATATGTGTATATTCAGTCACACTTTTTATTGTTGTTATAAACCTCTGCCTCGACATTGCACTTTTGCAGTTCTGTGGAGTTTTCCTTTCTTTCTTTCTTCTTTTTTTTTCTGTCTTTCTTTCTTTTTTTTTCCTTTTCTCTCTTTTTAATTTTAATTTTTAATTTTTTAAACCTATTATTTTTTCTACATTTATTTCATTGTTTGCTTTTCCTACTGTTCCTTTCCCCTTACAGTTAATCTTTAATGTACATAAATCTTCTTCATCTATCTCTATTTAACTTTGCATATCTATTCTTTACCTTTTCTCTCTTTCCTTTCTTCTCAATATATTTGTTAGTTTTGTTTTCATTGCTTTATTCCCTCCTTGGCACCTTGCTTTAATATTGTTTTCTAGTTTGTGCTTTAGTTAGTTTTGTTCTTAACTGATAAATATAATTTTTTATTTCCTTTGTTCACCAGGTCAATCTACTCTATTTTTGTTGGACTATTTTGATTTTGCTGATGGGTGTATATGTGTATATTCCATTATTTTAATTATTATTTGCCTGATTTTGTACCTGCCATTTGTCTGAGATTCACCTTTGGTTTCTTGTTTTCAGGTATTTGTTTTAATCTCACTTAATGCCGTAACAAACCACTTGTGGAATTGTCATTCCTGAACATAGCTCAAACCCTGAGCCTTTGTAGTGGAAGCACTGACTCCAAGCCCCTAGACTACCAGAGAACTAACCCTAGGGAGTATCAAATAGTGAGAACTCACACAAAGGAAACCACTTGAATACAAGACCAGGCATCACCCAACCCTCATCTAAACAATAAACAAAACAAAAATACAAATACATCATCAGCAGACAGGATTACCCTGTCACTCAGCCTTGCTTATCAAAGGAAAAACAAACATATAAAAAAACTCAGCACAAATCTCACCATATAGGAAGCTTACACAAACCACTGGACCAAACTTAGGAGGGCAGAAACCAAAAGGAAGAAAGAATTCAACCTTGAAGCCTGGGAAAAGGAGACATTGAACATTTTTAAAAAGTAATGAAAACGCTGAGAAAAACTACACAAATGAAGGAACAAACCAGAAACACAGAAGTCCAAATAAATAAAGAGGAAATAGGCAAACTACCTGAAAAAGAATTCAGAATAATGATAGTAAAGATAACCAAAAACCTTGAAAACAAAATGGAGAGAATGCAAGAATCAATTAACAAAGACCTAGAAGAACTGAAGAATAAACATACAGAGACAAAGAATATAATTACTGAAATTAAAAATACTCTAGAAGCAATCAGTAGAAGAATATCTAAAGCAGAAAAATGAATCAGTGAGATGGAAGATAAAATGATGGAAATACCTTCTGAAGAGCAGAATAAAGTAAAAGCAATGAAAAGAACTGAGGATAGTCTCAGAGACTTCTGGGACAATATCAAACCCACCAATATTTGAATTACACAGGTCCCAGAAGAAGAAGAGAAAAAGAAAGGGTATGAGAAAATTTTTGAAGAGATTATAGTTGAAATTTTCCCCAACATGGAAAAGGAAATAGTCAATCAAGTTTAAGAGGCGCAAAGAGTCCCATACAGGATAAACCCAGGGAGAAACATGCCAAGACACATACTAATCAAACTAACAAAGACTAAACACAAAGAAAGAATATTAAAAGCAGCAAGGGAAAGGCAACAAGTGACACAGAAGGGAAACGCCATATGCTTAACAGCTGATCTTTCAGCAAAAACTCTTCAGGCCAGAAGGGAATGGCACAAAATATTTAAGTACTGAAAAGGAAAAATCTACAAACAAGATTACTGTACCTGGCTAAGATCTCATTCAAAATTAATGGAAAAATAAAAAGCTCTTCAGACAGGCAAAAGTTAAGATAATTCAGTACCACCAAAGCAGCTTTACAACAAATGTTAAAGGGACTTATATAGTCAAGAAATACAAGAGAAGAAAAAAGAGCTACAAAATCAACCTCAAACAATTAAGATAATGGCAATATAAATGTAAATGGATTAAATGCTCCAACCAAAAGACACAGACTGGCTGAATGAATACAAAAACAAGACCCATATATATGAAGACTACAAAAAACCCATTTGAAACCTAAAGACACATATAGACTGAAAGTGCAGGGATGGAAAAATATATTCCATGCAAATGGAAGCAAAAGAAAGCTGGAGTAGCAATCCTCATATCACACAAAATAGAACTGAAAGAATATTACAAGAGATAAGGAAGAGTACTACATAATGATCAAAGGATCAATCCAAGAGGAAGACATAACAATTGTAAATATCTATGCTCCCAACATAGGAAAATCTCAATACATAAGACAAACACTAACAGACAAAAAAGGAGAAATTGACAGTAACACAATTATAGTAGGAGACTTTAATACCCCACTCACACCAATGGACAGATCATCAAAACAGAAAATTAATAAGGAAACACAAGTCTTAAATGATATATTAGATGAGATGAATTTATTGATACCTTCAGGACATTCCATCCAAAGAAAGAATACAGTTTCTTCTCAACTGCACAGGGAACATTCTCCAGGATAGACCACATCTTAGTCACAAGTCAAACCTCAGTAAATTTAAGAAAATTGAAATCATATCAAGCATCTTCTCTGACTATACAATTGCAACAAAAAGAATTAAATATCTAGGAATAAACTTACCTAAGGAGACAAAGAACTGTACACAGAAAATTATAAGATACTAATGAAAAAAATCAAAGATGACATAAACAGATGGAGAGATATTCCATGTTCTTGTGTAGGAAGAATCAATACTGTGAAAATGACTATACCACCAAACACAATCTACAGATTCAATGTGATCCCAATCAAATTAGCAATGACATTTTTCACAGAACTATAACAAAAAATTTCACAATGCATATGGAAACACAAAAGACCCCAAATAGCCAAAGCAGTCTTGGAAAATAAGAACAGAGCTGGAGGAATCAACCTTCCTGACTTCAGATTGTACTATGAAGCCATAGTCATCAAGACAGTATGGTACTGGCACAAAAACAAAAATATAGACCAATGGAACAAGATAGAAAGCCCAGAAATAAACCCATGCACCTATGGGTACTTTATATTTGACAAAGGAGGCAAGAATACAATGGAGCAAAGAGAGCCTCTTCAATAAATGGTGCTGGAAAAACTGGACATCTACATCTAAAAGAATGAAATTAGAACACTTCCTAACACCATACACAAAGATAAATTCAAAATGGATTAAAGAGTTACATGTAAGACCAGAAACTATAAAACTCTTAGAGGAAAACATAGGCAGAACACTCAATGACATAAATCAAAGCAAGATCCTCTATGACCCACCTCCTAGAGTAATGAAAATCAAAACAAAAGTAAACAAGTGGGACCCGATTAAACTTAAAAGCTTTTGCACAGCAAAGGAAACTATAAGCAAGGTGAAAGCACAGCCTCAGAATGGGGGAAAATAATAGCAAATAAAACAACTGACAAAAGATTAATTTCCAAATATATAAGCAGCTCATACAACTCAATACCAGAAAAACAAACAACCCAATCAAAAAGTGAGAAAAAGACCTAAACAGACATTTCTTCAAAGAAGATATACAAATGGCTAACAAACACAAGAAAAGATGCTCAACATAGCTCATTATTGGAGAAATGCAAATCAAAACTACAATGAGATATCACCTCACACCAGTTAGAATGGCCCTCCTCAAAAAGTCTACAAACAAAAAATGCTGGAGAGGGTATGGGGAAAAGGGAACACTCTTGCACTGTTGGTGGGAATGCAAACTGATACAGCCACTATGGAAGATGGTATGGAGATTCCTTAAAAAACTAGGAATAAAATCACCACATGACCCAGCAATCCCACTTCTAGGCATATACCCTGAGGAAACCAAAATTGAAGAAGACACATGTATCCCATTGTCCATTGCAGGACTATTTACAATAACTAGAACATGGAGGCACCCTAGATGTCCACAACTTCTAGTTGTGGTATATATACACAATGGAATATTATTGAGCCATAAAAATGAACACATTTCAGTCAGTTCTGAGGAGACGGATGAACCTAGAACCTATTTTACAGAGTGAAATAAGTCAGAAAGAGAAAGATAAATATCATATTCTAATGCATATGTACGGAATCTAGAAAAATGGTACCAAAGAATTTATTTACAGGGCAGCAATGGAGAAACAGACATAGAAAATAGACATATGGGCATGGGGAGAGCAGAGGAGAGGGTGAGATGTATGGAAAGAGTAACATGGAAACTTACATTATCATATATAAAATAGATAGCCAACAAGAATTTGCTGTATGGCTCAAGAAACTCAAACAGGGGCTCTATATAAACCTAGAGGGGTGGGATGGGGAGGGAGATAGGAGGGAGGTTCAGAAGGGCGGGGTTATATGTATACCTATGGCTGATTTATGTTGAGGTTTGACAGAAAACAACAAAATTCTATAAAGCAATTATCCTTCAACAAAAAATCAATTAATTTTAAAAAATAGAAAAACTATAAAACTTATCAAGCAGCTGATTCTTGTTAACAGACACATGGATTAAAAAAACAGAAAGAAAGAAAACAAAAAACAGAGAGCCCAGAAATAAACCCACACATGTAAGATCAAGTAATTTATGACAAATGCAAGAATATTCAATGGGAAAAGGACAGTCACAATAAATGGTATTGGGTAAACTGGACAGCCACTTGCAAAAGAATGAAACTAGACCATCTTATACCATATTAAAAAATCAACTCAACACGGCTTAATGACTTGAATGTAGGACCTGAAACCATAAAACTTCTAGAAGAAAGCATAGGTGGTAAGCTTCATGACAGCAGTCTTGATGATTATTTTAATCTGACTCCAAAACCAAAATCAACAAAAGCATAAATAGACAACTGGGATACCACACTAAAAGGATTCTGTGCAGCAAAGGAAATTTCCATCAACAAATGAAAGCAACCTACTGAACTGGGAGAAAATATCTGCAAATCATATATCTGATAAG
Organism: Oryx dammah; assembly: GCF_014754425.2. NCBI lineage: Eukaryota > Metazoa > Chordata > Mammalia > Artiodactyla > Bovidae > Oryx > Oryx dammah. Next base: position 57,344,863 of record NW_024070202.1, on the reverse strand, counting down.
GAGTTAATACCCAAAGTACATAGAAAAGTCATACTACACAATAGGAAAAAAAGTGGCAGAGGGTGTGATTAAACTTTTTTTTCCCCCAAAAAGCCATACAGCAGGCCAACAGGTTCATGAAAAGGTGCTCAACGTCACTAGTCATCAGGGAAATGCACATCAAAACCACCTTTAACATAGCACTCCACACCATCATAAAATGGCTACTATCAAAGGGACAAGAAATAATGTGTTGAAGATGTGAATTAAAGGGAACCCTTGTGTGCTGTTGGTGGAGTGTAACTTACTGCAGCCACTATGAAAACCAGTGTGAAAATTCCTCAAAATATTAATAATAGAACTTCTAGATGACCCAGCATTTCTACTTCTGGGGATTTATCCAAATAAAATGAAAGCACTAATTCAAAAAGATATATGTACCCATGTTTACTGCCACATCATTCACAAAACATTTATAAAGATAATCTAATTGTCCGTCAGTGGATACATGGATAAAAGTGAAAGTGAAAGTGAAGTCGCTCAGTCGTGCCCGACTCTTTGGGACCCCATGGACAGTAGCCTACACCAAGCTCCTCCATCCATGGGATTTTCTAGGAAAGAGTACTAGGGTGGGCTGCTGTTTCCTTCTCCAACATGGCTAAAGATGTGGTATTAATACATATACATGCAGAATACCATTCAGCCATCAAAAAAAATGAAATCCTGCCATTTATGACAAACATAGATGGACCTTGATGGGATTATGCTAAGTGAACTAAATTAGAGTAACACAAATACTCTCTGTTATTACTTATATGTAGAATCTAAAAAACTAAACAGAGAATGAAAACAACCTCAAAGATACAGGGACTAGATCAGTGGTTGACAGAGTGTTATGTGTATTTGGAGTGGCAGGAGGGAGAGGGGGCCAGGGTGTATGTTTATTATTAAAAAGAATACTCAGCATCAACAATGACCTGTTTATTAACAAAATGTACTTGTACTTTTAGAAAAGCAATAAAAGGTAAATAAGCCAAAGTTGAAGTATCAAAAAATAGCATATTAAAGATATTTTTGGAATACTATGAATCTACTGGAACAACTGCTCAGCATTTGGTTGCTTCACCATCTTTTTTCTTTTTAAATCAAATGTGTCTAGAATAATTCTGTTATATAAATGAAAGCATTAATTGAAATTAATATGCAAATTATGGTGCCAGTGTAGGATGTCATTTCATTAATTTCAATTCACTGACATAATTGTGTTCTCTAAATATGAGTTTTGCAAATGCTATCCATAAAGAATGCAATATTTGGTGAATATTATTTTATTAGCATAAAATTGAACAATAGCTTAGTCAAAAGGAAAAAATAGTAATCTGAGATTTTAGTCATAAAATAATTTACATGCATATTTATAGACATATATTAGTTGAGCTAATTGTAAGTTTTTCTTTAATAAATATTTATTTACTTTTAAAGGAACACCAGTTACTTTAGATTCAGGAATGTAAAATAGGACCATTAAAAAATCTATTATCTTAAAATTATAAATAGTAACTCTTAACATTTTGGTATACTTCACTTCTGTAGTCTTGTATGGAAATAGATACACTTTTAAAAAATATAAATATCAAAGAAAGCAAAACAACTATAATTCATATTCTACTTTTTCATTTAATATTATTATCAGTTCAGTTCAGTTCAGTCACTCAGTCTTGTCTGACTCTTTGGGACCCCATGAATTGCAACACCCAGGCCTCCCTGTCCATCACCAACTTCCGGAGTTCATTCAAGCTCATGTCCATTGAGTCGGTGATGCCATCCAGCCATCTCATCCTCTGTCGTCCCCTTCTCCTCCTGCCCCCAATCCCTCCCAGCATCAGAGTCTTTTCCAATGAGTCAACTCTTCGCATGAGGTGGCCAAAGTATTGCAGTTTCAGCTTTAGCATCAGTCCTTCCAAACGACACCCAGGACTGATTTCCTTCAGAATGGACTGATTGGATCTCCTTGCAGTCCAAGGGACTAACTGCTTTTTGGCTCATTCTACTGGAATTTGAATTTAAGCTATAATGTAGTTTGGCCTATAACTGAATTGTGAGCAACAATTGCTATTTATAATTTATTATTGCTTGAAGTCACATACACTATGACATGCTGTGCTTAAATTATGTACAGTACTGTTTTTCAAAATTATATTTCATAAAATCTCCCAAAGTAAATCAGAGTAAATGTCTTATCTCCTCACTTCTTTCATTCAGGTTTATACAAGAATGAAGAAAATTATACCTAAAGAGTGTTTCGCGTATTAGATATTTTAAAAGCAATTAGTCCATCATTGGGCTTCCCTTGTGGCTCAACTGGTAAAGAATTTGCCTGAAATGCAGGAGACCTGGGTTCGATCCCTGGGTTGGAAAGATCCCCTGGAGAATGTACTGGCTACACACTCCAGTATTCTGGTCAGGAGAATTCCATGGACTGTACAGTCCATGGGGTCGCAAAGAGTCAGACATGACTGAGCAGCTTTCATGGTCCATCATCACCCCTCAATTAAGAATATGAATTAATATTTAATATTTATTTTTCTGGGCTCCAAAATCACTGCAGATGGTGACTGCAGCCATGAAATTAAAAGACGCTTACTCTTTGGAAGAAAAGTTATGACCAGCCTAGATAGTATATTCAAAAGCAGAGACATTACTTTGCCAACTAAGGTCCGTCTAGTCAAGGCTATGGTTTTTCCTGTGGTCATGTATGGATGTGAGAGTTGGATTGTGAAGAAGGCTGAGCGCTGAGGAATTGATGCGTTTGAACTGTGGTGTTGGAGGAGACTCTTAAGAGTCCCTTGGACTGCAAGGAGATCCAACCAGTCCATTCTGAAGGAGATCAGCCCTGGGATTTCTTTGGAAGGACTGATGCTAAAGCTGAAACTCCAGTACTTTGGCCACCTCATACGAAGAGTTGACTCATTGGAAAAGACTCTGATGCTGGGAGGGATTGGGGGCAGGAGGAGAAGGGGACGACAGAAGATGAGATGGCTGGATGGCACCACTGACTTGATGGACGTGATTCTGAGGGAACTCTGGGAGTTGGTGATGGACAGGGAGGCCTGGCATGCTGCGATTCATGGGGTCGCAAAGAGTCAGACACAACTGAGCGACTGAACTGAACTGAGACTATAAAAAAGAGTGCTTATCCAACAATTGTTAAATTTATTGAAAGTTTTTAAAATTTTTCAAAACCACAGAAAATATTTTAATGAAGACCAAAGATAATAAAATAGCTCTTCATTCTAGACAAAGTTACAATAGTTCCAAAATTGTATTTAATCTCCCTCCAGAAAGAAAGGTTCCAAGATGGTTCAGTTTTCCACTGTCTTCTCTACTGCCAAATAAAGAATTTCTCATAGCCATATTTAATTTCCAATAATATCTCTGTTTCATGAATATGAACTAGCAGAAGTCAAAGGGCAAAGTCTAAAGGGAAACAGAAATAAAGAAGCCAAATGACACCATCTCTCCAAGCTAGATTCCACTTCCATCAATAACAGGAGGCTAATCAAAGGCTTCAGCATTATATGTCACTATGATTTTGTGGCAAACACTTCCAACTTACTTTTTTTTTTTTTAACAGAAAGAATATTCACTACAAGAGAGCCATTTTCTTTATCATAGTCACAGATATCAAACAGAAAAAAACAGATTTACGAAGATGTATAAGACATAACAACCTTGTAAACTTTCACTGGTCTCAGTACCAGGGCGGGGTTGGGGAGGAACTATCAAATTTAGGAGGGGAAATTGTGTACTGGCTATCAAAATGACATCACAAATTACTGTTAATTTTCTTAAACGTGAAGAGGTAGTCATAATTTTATATAGGAGAATGGCTTTACTCTTTTCTGTAAGTATGAATATGTTAAGTATTGGTCTTCAAATGTCTAATACCAAACTGCTCTACTAAAAACCAAGATTAATTAGGAATAGTAATATTAATAATAATTAGAGTGGTGAAAATGATAAAAATCATTACCTTGGGAATGTGGGGAGAGGACTAGTATAAACGTTTAAATTAATTAATATTAACTCTAAATAACATGATCATGGCATCTAGTCCCATCACCTCACAGCAAATAGATGGGGAAACAATGGAAACAGTGACAGACTCTTTTCTTGGGCTCGAAAATCACTGCAGATGGTGAATGCAGCCATGAAATTAAAAGACACTTGCCCCTTGGAAGAAAAGCTATGATGAACCTAGACAGCATATTAAAAAGCAGTGACATTATTTTGCCAACAAAGGTCCATTTAGTCAAAGCTATGGTTTTTCCAGTAGTCATGTATGGATATGAGAGTTGGACTATAAAGAAGGCTGAATGCTGAATAATTGATGCTTTTGAACTGTGGTGTTGGAGAAGACTCTTGAGAGTCCCTTGGACAGCAAGAAGATCAAACCAGTCAATCCTGAAGGAAATCAATCCTGAATATTCACTGGAAGGACTGATGCTGAAGGTGAAGCTCCAATACTTTGGCCACCTGATGCAAAGAACTGACTCATTAGAATAGGCCCAGATTTTGGGAAAGATTGAAGGCAGAAGGAGAAGGGAACGACAGAGGACGAAATGGTTGGATGGCATCACCAATTCAATGGACATGAGTTTGAGCAAGCTCTGGGAGATTGGAGAGGACATGGAAGCCTGGCATGCTGATATCCATGGTGTCCCAAAGAGTCAGACACGACTTAGCAACTGAACAACAACAAAAATTCTAAATACCAAAGTCAAAATAATATTAAATTATAAATAGACATCTACAGATAATTGTCTTATCTAGGAAAACGACTTAGGAAAATTTTTAAAGGTGATCTCCATACTTTTATTGTTAATTTGCAATTCTTTAATCCTCCTTAATCAGCTGACTAACCAGCTAAGCATTTGGGTTCACTATAACATTATAGCTTAAAATTTACCTTTCTGCAATGTATTTCCTATCCCATATAAAACTTATTATGGACATGATCTAAAATTATCTATTCCAAATCTCATATTCCAACGGGTGAATAAACAAAAGCCAAACACATATGGGAAAACTTAGCTTATCAATGCACTGTTTCTGAATAAAAGAGGAAAATCTTAAACTATTTTCAGAGCTGAGTTAGAAGCTAGAAAGCAGTCCTACAGTATCTTGATAACTTAAATGCTATCATAAAATCCTCTGGTTTACACAAGATAAATGCAGAGGTAGAAGGAGAGAACCACAAACTGCCTGATGTCTGAAATGGAAGCAGAAACACAGAGTGTGCAATGTGAAAAATTCTGAACTCTCCAGGTGTATATATATGAAAAACCTCCTGATCTCAGTGTGAAGAGGGATTTAACTGCAAATATAATCACCTGTTTTGAGAGGAGAGGTAAATATAGTAATATACACTATATGAAAATAAACATAGAAATAAAGCACTATGAAGCACAAGAACTGCTCATATTTTTCCCATCTTTTCATTGCTGAGCTAGAGAATATAAAAGATAACTGTGGTAGCCACTTCATGACTTCTCAGTCATATTAGAACGAATGAAAGTACAATGATCCAATCTTACTCAGAAAACGTGTATTAGTTTTAAAAAGAGCACCAATGAAAGCTCTCTCAGAATATTCTCCTATAAGCTCTTAAAAGTTACTTTGAAAATTGTCAATACAACTGGGGTTCTTTTCAATTCAGCTGCAAGTTACAAAGGAATACTAAAGATACTTCCAAAATTGATGTAATATCAGAAAATTTTAAACTATATTACACCAATTATGACATGATATAATGAAAACCATGACAGCTAAAAATGAAAAGAAGCCCATAAATGACAATTAGAAATACATTTACAAGATAATTCCGTTTTCCCCAGTAGAAAATGTATTGTCCTTTCTTGCTTCATTACTGGTAGAAAAGTTATTTCAGAGGCCACAGATTATTACAAAGTCTAAATAATACAAAAAAATTGGCCATCAGAATAAGTAATGCTTCAGATTTACAAGCCCCATTGAAGCAAGATTCAGCTATATTAATTAGGGGTGTGTTACATCTTAGAGTAGGTAACAGATGGATACCATGCAGCATAAATGTGCACACCAATGGGTGAGATGTTCATAATGCTGAAGGGCAAGAGAGAGATGTATAGTTTGGGAAGTGATGTGGATAATTACTTGTCATTAAACAGCAGAGTAATTGCTTCAGTATATTCCCACGTAACTATTCCACATGAAATCTCAACATGTCCTTGGACTTGCTAAACATACATAGTTGTCTCAGATAATTTTAGCTAAAAGAATCAGCAGTGAATGATGCATCACACTTCAAAAGAAAACCACTGTTTTATTATTTAGTCTCACAAAACACTTTAGGGACTCTAAACATTAATAACAGAGAGACAAAAAGCCATTGATTTTTATATTAATAAGACTTTGGTAAGACCTCAGAACCCACTTTTTTCTAACCTGCTCAGACTACATGCCTGATAAAACTTACCATATATAAATTTAATTATTTAAAATATCTTCTCTTCTTTTGGAAAACTGTCATATATTCAACATTTGAATTTCATACTAAGCAAAGTTTTAAAAATCTAAGTTGCTATAGGATGTTGTCTGAAATCAATGGATATAGAAGATTCTGGGTAGCCAAACAACGGGAGTGGTGTAAATCTCAAAGTCTCAACATGCCCTAGAAACAGCAAACAAAAACCAAAAATCAGGAGGAACAAATTAAATTATAGAAATTCATGACTCAGCATAGCTGGAAAACAGAAATTTGTCAACTTTAAATTACTTGTAAGTATAAATGTAAACATTAAATTAGAGCATGCTCTCACTGGAGCTCTTGACACTATCTTTCACAGAGACCAAGAGTAGTTCAAGAGAATTTATAGAGAAAGAAGAGGGGACTAATGGCAGATCTGAATGTGATTTACAACCACTTCTAGAAAGCCAATCCAATATGTAAAGATTGTGGAAAGTCAACAGTTCGATATGAGCACTGACATAGAGAAGGGACTGGAAAAGATACATTGGAGATGACAAGGCAATCTCAGCAAGCTTTCACGTTGGAGAGAGAAGACAGCTTCTTTGGAAACTATACACAAAGAGAAATAAAGAAACAAAAGGAAATATTTAGCATCCCATAAGACAAAAGAAAATTTAAAATCAAAGGACACATGACTATTCCTAAGCCATGCCATCCAGGAAAAAAGCAATACTTTGCCTGCAGTGATAGAATAGAGTGCACTTCAATTAGGAACATCATAACCACCCTAACATACTGAAAAAACAGACAGAGAACAACAAAAAACTCCTACAAAAATAAAAGAGACTGATAACCCAAACAATTCATCTGATGAAAATTCTACCCGACTCCCAAAATTTTTCAAAACAAAGGGAAACTGTAATGTAACACTCAAAGGTTAAATATCCTCCAACTGACATTATGTAGATGAAAAATAAATGTAAAACTAAAAGAAAATGCATGATCAGAAAAAGAAATAAAAATTGAACTCAGAAAAAATAATCATACCACAGTGAACACTAAATTATAAAATACTAAACAAAAAGATTTCAAAGAAAATATAACAAGAGATAGTATAAAATATATACAAAATATATAGTACAAAATATAGTACAAAAATATAACAAGAGATAGTACAAAAATGGCAATTTATAGGTGAATAAAATGAAATTGACACAAAAATACAAAGGGTCACAAACAAAGTGGTTGAAATAGAAGACGGGCAAAAGGAAATTCAATTTACATAGAAATCAAATTTCTAAAGAATATTTTAATGGAATAGAGAATGGAATAGAAATAATATTTGAAATACTACTTAAATAAGGCATTCATTATGAAAGACCTGAAACTATACACTGAAAAGGACCACTTGGCATCAAGGAAAAAAGACTTTCAATGATCAACTCCTAGTAAAATTAGTAAATATTAAAAGGAAAAAATTCTCAGGGTATCCAGGACAAAAAAAAAAAAAAAGTTACCTATAATAATGTACAAAGAAAAGAAAAGAGAATTAAATTAGCAAAGTTTATCAAATACAAAACTCAAAGCAAAGTACTGATGGCATTTTTACAAAACTCCAGGAAATAAAGTTGACCCTAAAGATTTACATCCAGCTAATTTTTGGGGGCTCCAAAATCACTGCAGATGGTGACTGCAGCCATGAAATTAAAAGATGCTTACTCCTTGGAAGGAAAGTTATGACCAACCTAGATAGTATATTCAAAAGCAGAGACATTACTTTGCCGACTAAGGTGTGTCTAGTCAAGGCTATGGTTTTTCCTGTGATCATGTATGGATGTGAGAGTTGGACTGTGACGAAGGCTGAGCGCCGAAGAATTGATGCTTTTGAACTGTGGTGTTGGAGAAGACTCTTGAGAGTCCCTTGGACTGCAAGGAGATCCAACCAGTCCATTCAGAAGGAGATCAGCCCTGGGATTTCTTTGGAAGGAATGATGCTAAAGCTGAAACTCCAGTACTTTGGCCACCTCATGCGAAGAGTTGATTCATTGGAAAAGGCTGTGATGCTGGGAGGGATTGGGGGCAGGAGGAGAAGGGGACGACTGAGGATGAGATGGCTAGATGGCATCACTGACTCGATGGATGTGAGTCTGAGTGAACTCGGAGTTGGTGATGGACAGGGAGGCCTGGCATGCTGCAATTCATGGGGTCACAAAGAGGTGGACATGACTGAGCAACTGAACTGAACTGAATCTACCTCTGAGTATCAAACCTACAGAAAAAACTGTTTTAAACACGTAATAGTTCAAGGAACTCCATGTCTATAAGGCCTTGAGAAATCTATTAGAAGATGAACTTCACCCAACTAAGCAATTACTGGGGAAGTTAAGTCAAAAGTTAACAGTGTGCATTACATATTTATTTGTAGACATAAGACACAAAGACAGGTTAAACATAGGAAATAATATACTACATGATATACACAATATATTATATAATGAATGTTCTCACAAAGTAGAAAGAATGCTGATAAAACAATGGGATAAGAAGGAAAGGGAAAGAATAAAGTAGAACAAGCTTGTTGCATAGGAAACAGGTAGGTATACCACTAAAAGTTGACAAACCAGACATGAAAAAGTTAAAATTTTAAGTTGAGAATAAAGGCAAAATTACAAATGTGACTACTTAAACAAAAATAAAGAACTCAGAGATGCCAAAGGCATAGCTAGAGCAAAACCATTAGGAGACTTTAACACACTGCTGATAGATGAGGTAGACTAAAAATTGAAAAGATTTTTAACCCTGAAAATAGAATTAGTAAGAAAGATTCTATATATATTAAATTTTACATCTGGAAAATGGAAAATAAACCTTTCTCTATATGAAACATCACAAAATGAATCATGTATTAGGTCACAAGGAAAGTATCAGTAAGTTCTATAAAACAGATATAAACACCACTCTTGTTTCAGTGAAACAAAACTAGAAATCATCTAAGCAGATTTGTGGAAGGCATCTCCTAACTGGACATTTAAAAAAAAATTTTAAGCCATTTTTAGATAAAAGGGCAAATACCAACAAAAAACTGTCTTTTAAAAATGATAATGAAAACCCTACATATCAGATATTTTTACAGGACTGGTCAGAGGAAAACTCATAGCCTTAAACATCCCTTTCAATGAAACTGAAAGTACAAAAACAAATGAATTATCTCCAGAGCCAGAAATGGCAGCCCAAGTCTCTAACACTCTCCATCTCTCTTTTTCTGTTCCACCTCTGACTCAGTCAGAAAAGGCTTTCCACTTTTATTATTTTTTTTCTTATTTATTTATTTATTTTTTATATTTGTTTATTATTATTTATTTATTTATTTATTTTTAATTTTTACTTTACAATTCTGTATTGGTTTTGGCATAGATTGACATGAAGGCTTTCCACTTTTAAAGATTCATGTGATATATATGTATTAAAATATCAGCTCATAAAGGTGTTTGAAATAAAATTTTATATAACATGGTGATTCATACATGTAAAACTAAAGAAAGACATTGCCCAGCTATGTTGCAGGTTCTCATTGTTCTTTCTATTTGGTCCTGATAAGGCAAAAGAGTTCCTGGGAATTGAGCTTCATGGAAGTATTAATATATGGCCTAGTGTCAGAGATACCAGACTACTAGACAGGTCTGATTTTTCATAATTCATTTATTTACTCCGTTTTGCTTCATTTTTTATTCCATTCCCTCTTTTTCATCATCTCTTAATATACAGAAAAACAGAAGAAAAAAGTCGGTCAGTTTCAGGTAAAATAGGTCATGTTCCTACAGAAACCAAATTTTGAGACACACTTCTGTCTGCAGTCACATTCCTCTTGTATTTTTAATCATCCTGTACAGACATCTGACAAGCAGCTGTCCTTGGCCTTTCACCCTGTGGCGGGAGCAGGTTATCAGCCAACTCCTATGAGCTCAGCAGAGATTCACAGTTACTAATGCTCTTCTGGTATTTAAGCTTTTAACACTTGTACAAGAAGTAAGGGAGACAAGAATGGCCTTCTTACAGAAAAAGTAGCAAAGCAGAGCAGCATTTTAGCTTCCCTTACCTTCTCTTTTTAATGAATATCTTAAATATTTAAAACATTTGATAAAATGATACACATTCTTATATAAGAACAATTTTAAGCATCTAAATTGTGATATAACCCAGGGGAGTTCTAAAAACCCAATGACAGTAAGAAAAGGCAAAATGTCTATAGAGCAGAAAACACCAAGCTAAATGGCAAGTGGACAGGAAGAAAACATTTAGAGCAGATGTAACAGATAAAGATTAATATTTATTATACAGAATAACTCAAATAAAAACAGGCAGAGATTATCAATATCAACTAAAACAAAAGCAAATTTAAAAAATGTCCAACATCAAAAATAATTTAAGAAATACAAATAAAATCAAGATACTCTTGCCATGAAATTACAAATTGAAGATTTTTATAATATCTGTTATTAGTGAGAATATGGAAAAAGAATCATTCTCTTAAAATGTTGGCGAGAATGTAAAATTAAACAACTTTACTAGAGGGCAACAGAGCCAATGCCCACCAAAATTAAAGATCTACATACCATTTAATTTCCATATCTAACTTTCTCTTATTCTAAACAATCACACTTGTAAATTTTCATATAAAGGAATAAAGGTCTGGAATAATACGCAGCAAATGGATAATGGTTTCCTATGGGAAAGGACCTGTATGTGAGTAAAAAAAGAAGTACTTATACTTTTTAATTCAATATATTCTCACCTGATGTTTGAATATTTATGTCAAGAATGGTTTCATGCATACTTGTATAATTTCCTAAGTTATTTTTTTAAAAGATCACAGTAAATTGAAGATATTGTATATGATTAGAATATTTCAGATACTTTTGGTTATAATGACACTTTTCAACATATTCTTTAGCCTCAGTGTTTTTATACTTTCCTTTGTGCTTTCCTATTTTTGTAATATATCTTTGATTTTGATATGGATTCCCCAATAATATCTTCCAGTTCAAAAATTCTAACAGTAAATTGTCTAAAAACTTTATCCTATCTATAATGGTATTTTACTTTTAGTGACACCATTTTTCATTTCTACAATTTCTAATTAGCTTTTTTCTTATTTGGTTCCACCTGACTAACTAATTTCTCACTTTAGTCCAATGAAAGTTATTTTATCACTTACCCTATGGGGGAAAAAAGGATATTTATTTTAAAATTTTTAGCAGATCCATACATTAACGTAATTTTATTAACATATAAAGCAAATTCATGTTTGTGCAACTGATATAGCTGTCTTTCTCAAAAGTAGATTTCTTCATGTTTTCATGTCATTTATACTGAATATGGTAAAGTGGCCCTGCAGATATTAGATCTGATGAGTTAGGCCAAATAACTGAGAATGGTGCCAGAAACAGATCAGCAAGTATCATAAATGTTTAATTTTCATTGTTCCAATCTTGCTTCAACTCCATTTTTAAATTTTCGTGAAGTTATTCAAAAGCAAGACTACATGCTTATTGCTTCCCTTGTGGTTCAGCTGGTAAAGAATCCACCTGCAATGCTGGAGACCTGGGTTCGATCCCTGGGTTGGGAAGATCCCCTGGAGAAGAGAAAGGTTACCCACTCTAGTATTATTTAAGTTTGGATATTCAGACTTCAGAAATTTTGCAGTACTTTCTTTTTTTTTTTTTTTTTTTTTAGGCTCACTTGTTCAGTCACGCTGTGGGGAGGGAGGGTGCAGTACTTTCTTTCTCCAGTTAAGATTTTTATATTAGGATTAAAGTGCTAAATACTGCAACAAGGATCAGCAGTTGTCAGTCAAGTGAAACAGGTTCTTTTTAAGCAAGGGATCATAAAGAGAAATACAAGATATTAAATAGTTCATTTTAACTTAGAAATATAAATAAACATTGACTTGTCAATCTTTTGATGTTATTTAAAGATACAAAACAACTACTTAGGAATAGCTAATACCCACTCCAGTATTCTTGCCTGGAAAATCCCATAGACAGAGGAGCCTGGCAGGCTATGGGGTCACAAAGAGTTAGAAAGGATTTAGCCACTGAGCACAAATGCATGAACAATAAAAGTAATTAATATAATCATCCTCTATTATTAATTTATTCCTGTTTTCCTACCTCCTAGCACATACTCTGCACTATCTAAATGAAGGTCTTAAATAAACTATTCAGATAGATGGGTAGATAGATGGACAGATAAACAGATGAATGAAAATGAATCAACTATTCAGCAGAAAGCACCAATCTGATCTTAAATTAGTCATACCTAGTATGACCTAGTTATGATCAGAGAAAAGGCAAATCTGATTTCAAATTAGTCAAACTTAGAGTGACCTAGTTGTGATCAGAGAAATGGCAAAATCAAGTGGCAAGTAGGTGAGAGAGAACAAGGTGAGAAAATGGAAGAAGTCAAGAGCAGAAGCACAGTAAAAGCACCTCATGGAGGAGGCAAGCTCTCAACTAAGGTAGAGGAGAAGGTTTTGCAATCAAATGCACAGTCGCAGAGATGATGACCTGTGGGCCACAATGACATCAGCTTGGAATAGCAGAAATGTGTGGAAGTTATGCATGACTAAGAACAGAAGCAAACTGTGCAAGAAAACACATGCTCTTCCTTTTAACCACATTTTGTTTTGCTATGACTATAAACATTTTAAATAAAAATATGAGAAGAGTTCAACTGTCTAGCCCATCCTCCTCGTTCTACCTACAGTAAATTGTTATCAGGCATAACAAAGGGAAGCAGGTATTCCAAATGGTCAATTGCGGGTAAAAAGTTAATAGATATAACATGGATCAAAATATAATAAAAACAGTAAAAGGTGAGTCAGTTCAGTTCAGTCACTCAGTCGTGTCCAACTCTTTGTGACCCCATGAAACTTAGACTCATTTAGGACCTTACAGCACCCATGAAGGAAAGGAAAACTGTTATTAATAATATATATTAAACGCCAATGCATGTCAGGTATTATAAGGTATGCATCTGGTTATCACTTCACTTAACACTTACTGTGCACTTTTGTGAAGTATCATTCAGTTCAGTTCAGTTCAGTTCAGTCACTCAGTCATGTCCAACTCTTTGCGACCCCATGAATTGCAGCACGCCAGGCCTCCCTGTCATTACTCTTGTTTTATAATTAAAGAAATTCAAGTTTGTAACACTGCTTACTCATCAATGAGAGAATTAGCAATAGGTCTGATTCCACATCCCCATTACTTTGTCATTAGCATTGTGCATGTTATATGATTTTTAAAAATTAGTAGTTGGCAACAATCTTTCCCTGAAATTGAGCCAATGTGACTGTATTTACCCAGAGTGTCAAGAATATTGTCCCAGAAGTCATGGACCACCTTTTTCTTGATCACAGTGCACTACTAGTAGGTGAGTTCCTCTATATTTTGTTTGTACAAACAATTCTTCCTTCAAACTAAATTACAGCAAAAACACTTACCACAAAGGAAATTGCTAACAAAATCATTATCTACTCCAGTACAAACTAATGCTATTACCTCCAGGAAACAGAAGCAACTGAATTACATAATAGAAATATTAGTTTAAAAGGTCACTGGATGTCAGGATGCATCATTTTACAGAAGCCTCCTGAGACACTATTCATCAGAAATTACAATGCTTGAAACACCAAGTTCAGCCATGATTCAGCAGATCTCTCTCTTTCCTAGCACCAGTTATGAAGATCTGGAAGGGGGAGGACAGTTATTCTCTCCCTGAAACATTTCCTTTCACTTGTAAAGAAGAGAGAAAACCAGAGAGGCCTCTCTAAGCAACACTTTATTAAATATACATCTAATACCCTACATAAATATATACAGCCTGTACCCAGAAATCAGCTTAAGGAGGAGCTAACTCCCAAACCCTGATTTAATAATGAAACTAAGACTCAGTAAAGGGTTTATCCAATCAAATGATGATTGAAAGAACCACAAGTAAAGAGGGGTAACAATATTATACTATTGCTCTCAGCTAGATAAAAGCTGCTCTCAGCTAGATAACAAAACATGAAACAAAAATACAAAAGTTAGTGATATTTTCATCCTTCTATGTCATTTAAAAACTTCAGCATTTTCTTCTGGATTCTACACTTACATAGTAAAGGAATTTGGTGAAAATTGGGTCATTGGCATTTGCAATACACTAAAATACTTTCCTAAATCGACACTTAATGTAAGTGAACCTGAAATAGCATTCAATAATCATATTAAGATAAGGATACCTATGTTTTGTTTATTTATTTATTTATTTATTTATTTATTTTATTTTACTTTACAGTTCTGTATTGATTTTGCCATACATTGACATGAATCCACCACGGGTGTACATGTGTTCCCAAACATGAACCCCCCTCCCACCCCCCTCCCCACAACATCTCTCTGGGTCATCCCCGTGTACCAGCCCCAAGCATGCCATATCCTGCATCAGACATAGACTGGCAATTCGATTCTTACATGATATTATACATGTTTCAATGCCATTCTCCCAAATCATCTCACCCTCTCCCTCTCCCTCTCCCTCTGAGTCCAAAAGTCCGCTATACACAACTGTGTCTTTTTTGCTGTCCTGCATACAGGGTCATCATTGCCATTTTCTATATTCCATATATATGTGTTAGTATACTGTATTGGTGTTTCTCTTTCTGGCTTACTTCACTCTGTATAATCGGCTCCAGTTTCATCCATCTCATCAGAA
Organism: Oryx dammah; assembly: GCF_014754425.2. Taxonomy (NCBI): domain Eukaryota; kingdom Metazoa; phylum Chordata; class Mammalia; order Artiodactyla; family Bovidae; genus Oryx; species Oryx dammah. Next base: position 57,329,616 of record NW_024070202.1, on the reverse strand, counting down.
CTGATTCAAATGTTTTCTTTTTAATGGCTGAGTAATACTCCATTGTGTATATGTACCACAGCTTTCTTATCCATTCATCTGCTGATGGACATCTAGGTTGTTTCCATGTCCTGGCTATTATAAACAGTGCTGCGATGAACACGGGGGTACACATGTCTCTTTCAATTCTGGTTTCCTCAGTGTGTATGCCCAGCAGTGGGATTGCTGGGTCATAAGGCAGTTCTATTTGCAATTTTTTAAGGAATCTCCACACTGTTCTCCATAGTGGCTGTACTAGTTTGCATTCCCACCAACAGTGTAGGAGGGTTCCCTTCTCTCCACACCCTCTCTAGCATTTATTGCTTGCAGATTTTTGGATCGCAGACATTCTGACTGGTGTGAAGTGGTACCTCATTGTGGTTTTGATTTGCATTTCTCTAATAATGAGTGATGTTGAGCATCTTTTCATGTGTTTGTTAGCCATCCATATGTCTTCTTTGGAGAAATGTCTATTTAGTTCTTTGGCCCATTTTTTGATTGGGTCGTTTGTGTTTCTGGAATTGAGCTGCAGGAGTTGCTTGTATATTTTTGAGATTAGTTGTTTGTCAGTTGCTTCATTTGCTATTATTTTCTCCCATTCGGAAGGCTGTCTTTTCACTTTGCTTATGTTTTCCTTTGTTGTGCAGAAGCTTTTAATTTTAATTAGGTCCCATTTGTTTATTTTTGCTTTTATTTCCAGAATTCTGGGAGGTGGATCATAGAGGATCCTGCTGTGGTTTATGTCGGAGAGTGTTTTGCCTATGTTCTCCTCTAGGAGTTTTATAGTTTCTGGTCTTACGTTTAGATCTTTAATCCATTTTTAGTTTATCTTTGTGTGAGGTGTTAGAAAGTGATCTAGTTTCATTCTTTTACAAGTGGTTGACCAGTTTTCCCAGAATCACTTGTTAAAGAAATTGTCTTTACTCCATTGTATATTCTTGCCTCCTTTGTCAAAGATAAGGTGTCCATATGTGTGTGGATTTATCTCTGGGCTTTCTATTTTGTTCCATTGATCTATATTTCTGTCTTTGTGCCAATACCATACTGTCTTGATGACTGTGGCATCAAATCAATAAAATTAGAAATGAAAATGGAGAGATCACAACAGACAACACAGAAATACAAAGGATCATAAGAGACTACTATCAGCAATTATATGCCAATAAAATGGACAACGTGGAAGAAATGGACAAATTCTTAGAAAAGTACAATTTTCCAAAACTGAACCAGGAAGAAATAGAAAATCTTAACAGACCCATCACAAGCACGGAAATTGAAACTGTAATCAGAAATCTTCCAGGAAACAAAAGCCCAGGTCCAGACGGCTTCACAGCTGAATTCTACCAAAAATTTAGAGAAGAGTTAACACCTATCCTACTCAAACTCTTCCAGAAAATTGCAGAGGAAGGTAAACTTCAAACTCATTCTATGAGGCCACCATCACCCTAATACCAAAACCTGACAAAGATACTACAAAAAAAGAAAACTACAAGCCAACATCACTGATGAACATAGATGCAAAAATCCTCAACAAAATTCTAGCAATCAGAATCCAACAACACATTAAAAAGATCATACACCATGACCAAGTGGGCTTTATCCCAGGGATGCAAGGATTCTTCAATATCCACAAATCAATCAATGTAATTCACCACATTAACAAATTGAAAAATAAAAGCCATATGATTATCTCAATAGATGCAGAGAAGGCCTTTGACAAAATTCAACATCCATTTATGATAAAAACTCTCCAGAAAGCAGGAATAGAAGGAACATACCTCAACATAATAAAAGCTACATATGACAAACCCACAGCAAACATTATCCTCAATGGTGAAAAATTGAAAGCATTTCCCTAAAGTCAGGAACAAGACAAGGGTGCCCACTTTCACCACTTCTATTCAACATAGTTCTGGAAGTTTTAGCCACAGCAATCAGAGCAGAAAAAGAAATAAAAGGAATCCAAATTGGAAAAGAAGAAGTAAAACTCTCACTGTTTGCAGATGACATGATCCTCTACATAGAAAACCCTAAAGACTCTACCAGAAAATTACTAGAGCTAATTAATGAATATAGTAAAGTTGCAGGATATAAAATCAACACACAGAAATCCCTTGCATTCGTATACACTAATAATGAGAAAGTAGAAGAAGAAATTAAGGAAACAATTCCATTCACCATTGCAACAAAAAGAATAAAATACTTAGGAATATATCTACCTAAAGAAACTAAAGACCTATATATAGAAAACTATAAAACACTGATGAAAGAAATCAAAGAGGACACTAATAGATGGAGAAATATACCATGTTCATGGATCGGAAGAATCAATATAGTGAAAATGAGTATACTACCCAAAGCAATTTACAAATTCAATGAAATCCCTATCAAGCTACCAGCAACATTTTTCACAGAACTAGAATAAATAATTTCAAGATTTGTATGGAAATACAAAAAACTTCGAATAGCCAAAGCAATCTTGAGAAAGAAGAATGGAACTGGAGGATACCTATGTTTTAAAATGATTGGTAAGACCTGCGTATATACTCTAAAGTGCTAATTTGGGATTAAAAAGCAATTATAATTGCCAAAGACCATACATTGATCACTGATCCTACCACTCTGTATACAGAATACTGTAGACAGCTCATGTTAAACATAACCAAGAAACTCTAGTAGAGGGAAAGAAACAGAAAGAAAAATTTATTGGACGTCAAATGAATTGAAATCTGCAAATTTGTCTTTTTCTGGTTTTAATTCCAAGACTCACTTTTTATAAAGTAAATAGGAAAAATTATTAGTACTAGGGATCAAGTACACTCTGTTAATTTAATATGTGCCCTATTAAACTTAAAAAATTAAGTTTTTTAATGTCCTGTTACAGACCTCTCTTTACATTAAGGTTACTATTGCAAAATAATATATTTACCAAGTTCTCTCTGTATCAAATTAAAAAGCTGGAACAAAAGAGTATAAAAAAACATTATTTTAATTGTTTTTTTAATTACATACTATTTACATTTCTTAAATTTTAAAACTGCGTATTTTCTGCCACTATGATTCCTATTTTATCAAAACACATCCCTAATGTTCACCATATTCTAATATATAAAATATAATACAACCACTTTAGAATAATCTTCAGCTATATCTTTGACAGCTAGACATACATATACCCTATGTCCCAAGCAATTCTATTCTTAGATCAAAAGCCAAGAGACATTTATATATATATGAGAAAATTTAAGCTGTATCTATAGTTTCCAAAAAATCAGTAACAACCCAAATGTCTATTAACAGTAGAGCTGAAATATAAATTGTCCAGTAATCTTACAGAGAAACACTTTGTAGCAGTAAAAATGAACTTTCTCTACACATAGTGGGGATGAAGTCATCGACATATTGTTGAATGAAAGAAGTCAGACACAAAAGAGTATGTATTACACAATTTGATTTACATACACCTTTAAAAACAGGCAAAACTAATCTCTGGGGCTAATAATCATTTGGGTGAGACAGTGACCAGCAGGGAGCCCGAAGAATATGATGTTCTCTGCGTTCATCTGTGTGGTGGTTACCTGGCAACCACCTGGAAAAAGTTTACCAAGCAGTACTCTTACAATGCATACTCGTTTCTCCTTGCCTGTTATATTAATACTTCGACTTAAGATCATCACTTCAAACATTAATCATACATTAGAACTTTCCTAAGACTGCATCCTGGAGTAATGAATTCATCCTAGCAATGAATTATTATTTATCAGAGTTATCAGAGTCATCAAGTTCTAGTCATGACTTTCTACTAACTAATTATGTGATTTTTAATATAATTTAACCTTAAAGCTCAACATTCAGAAAACGAAGATCATGGCATCTGGTCCCATCACTTCATGGCAAATAGATGGGGAAACAGTGGAAACAGTGTCAGACTTTATTTTTCTGGGCTCCAAAATCACTGCAGATGGTGACTGCAGCCATGAAATTAAAAGACGCTTACTCCTTGGAAGAAAAGTTATGACCAATCTAGATGTTGAAAAGCAGAGACATTACTTTGCCGACTAAGGTCCGTCTAGTCAAGCCTACGGTTTTTCCAGTGGTCATGTATGTATGTGAGAGTTGGACTGTGAAGAAAGCTGAGTGCCGAAGAATTGATGCTTTTGAACTGTAGTGTTGGAGAAGACTCTTGAGAGTCCCTTGGACTGCAAGGAGATCCAACCAGTCCATTCTAAAGGAGATCAGTCCTGGGTGTTCTTTGGACGAAATGATGCTAAAGCTGAAACTCCAGTACTTTGGCCACCTCATGCAAAGAGCTGACTCATTGGAAAAGACTCTGATGCTGGCAGGGATTGGGGGTAGGAGGAGAAGGGGACGACCGAGGATGAGATGGCTGGATGGCATCACCGACTCGATGGACGTGAGTCTGAGTGAACTCCGGGAGTTGGTGATGGACAGGGAGGCCTGGCGTGCTGCGATTCATGGGGTCGCAAAGAGTCAGACATGACTGAGCGACTGAACTGAACTGAACTGAACCCCTCAGTGATCATTCTAATAGTCAAACACATCTCAGGTCATCTGGAGATTTTTTTTTGAAAAATATTAAATCATTTTTATTTATTTAACAAATATTTATGTGAGCTTACTGTCGGGTTGACCAAACGGTTGTTCAGGTTTTTATAGAGATGTATGGGAAAACCCAAACGAACTTTTTGGCTCACCCAATATATCTAAGACACTGTTGCAGAAACTTGTCGCTTTTACACTAGTGGAAAGAAATGAGAAAATATGCAGCAAACATGAGAAGGGCAGAAGGAAGACATAAACTGCAATTAGTAATTGGAAAGTATGATTTCTTAGTCCTCCTTCACATCCTACTCTTTGTGAATCCATGGGCTGTAGTCCGCCAGGCTCCCCTGAATTGGAAAAGTATAGATATACACACACCAAATGAAATTTTCAATCCAGTATAAACACATCTGAACACGCAAACACAGAAGGGAACCTTGCTTTCAATAACTATTTCATTATGCTGTGAAGTAAATCTTCTCCCAAGGTTAACACTCCAGCATAAATCATCATGAGTAAGTCTTGATAACATATGAAATATTTAAGCATTTCCTTAAAATCACAGAGGACAGAACTGGAACCAAAGAGGCAGATTTTTCAAAGAAAGAGATTAGGTCAAAATTAAGAAGGAACTTTAAGCAACCAAAATATTTTAAAAGGCAGTGTTAAAAGAGAAACTTGATGCTGGATAGTAAAGAAGCAAGAATTTGTATTGGGGAGGGATTTGACCTACAAGACTTCTCTATGATTTAATTCAAAGAATAAAATTATCAGTTAGGAGCTTTGAAAATATATTAAAATATGACATATTTTTAAATGTTTATTGCATGTAAACAATAAAAGGCATACACAAAATTATATTCATAATAAATTAATATTTAAAGTACTCTATCATAGATCTTAAAATCTTATTATAATTATACATATATGGTATAACATAAATTAAATTTTATATTCCTTTTTTACTGAGCATTATATATAAGTATTTTTAATATGTCAATTTTTACTATAATTCTAGCTAGGTTAATAAGAGTTTGTATCAGTAAATACACCATTCTTAAAAAGAAATATATATATATTTCTAAAAAAGCAACATTATTTCTTAAAATCTATTTTAATAACCTTCTAGGACAAAAGTGCAAAACACAAGTAAACTAAAAAAAAAAAAACTTATGTATGGGTACTAAAATCAAACCACCTAAAAATTCAAATAACAGAATAAAACAGCAATGAAACTCATTGAGGCTGCTGTTTCTGCCACTCCCTAGTGGCTGCAAATTATCTTTCATCAGTTAAACCCAACCACACTGAAAATCCTTGCAACTGCCTATTATACACACTAGACATTTATAGAATATTACCAACAAATATTTATTGTGTAGCTGTAGCCTTTTCTAATCCATTCTCCATACTATAGTTACAATGGTCTTCCTAAAATGATAATTTTATCAAGTCATGCCCCTTCTAAAAGACATAAATGTTTTTCCCTTCTACCACAGGATCACATATAAGTTCCTTCAAAGGACTCTTTTGGTGACATGCCCTGGTTACTTGTGCGGCCTTACTTCTCCCCACTCCATCTGGACTCAGTTTTTCAACCACATGGCTCTAATTTCAGGTTCTCTGAACTTTTGAGATTCTCATCTCTAAACATGAGCTGTCACTTCTGCCTAGAACACTACTTCCTGATCCTTCATCCTAACTTCTACTCGGTCTCAATATTGACTTGCAAAAAGGAAAGATCTTCATGGAGAAGACCTTCTTGGCTCACCACATAGCCAGTGCTTCACCTCTACAGCCATCTCATGGTGGGTTATAGCACTTAGTCGCCCACCTTCCTCACCATCAGCAAGACAGGGACCATTTCTCTGCCACTGCTCTGTGCCCAATGACACCTAGAAAATGCATTATCTGTTGCATGAGTGAATGATAAAATGCCAGCTGTTGCCATAACATCAGTACTGGGTTCTTGGAACACTACCCAGAATAAGAATATATTTCCCACCCAAATAACTTCCTAGTTTGGGCATTTGCTTAACTTGAAAAAGTAGAGTATAAGAGTAGGTAACCATGACCAAATTACCTTACCTCTTCAAGCTTTATCTCCTGCTACTGAAAACTGAGGAGCACTCACCATTTCATCCTGTGGTGTAACTATCCATTCACTGATAAAGCCAGAAAACCTGCCATCATCCTTGTTTCCTCTCTCTCCTTCTATCATACCTAATCCAATCCGAAAGTCTACCTACCTAAAAAGAGATATTGCAATCTATCCACTGCTCCCTATTTCTTTTTTTCTTTCCTCACAGATAATCCAGCCTTTCTATTGGGCTTTCAGGTATATTTTCCCATTTTTGCCACCATCCAAGTTATTTGTCCCAGAGCAGTCAGAAAAACTTTATCAAACTATAAATTCAACTGTTGCTCTACTTAATCTCCCTCAATAACATCCCATTGCCCTATTAAATAATGTAGCCCTTAAAAATATCTCCAAATTCATCCCATCCAACTATACCCAAACAAAATTCCAGACATACTGGCCACCTTCCACATCTTGCATCATATCAAGCTTTGTCCTGCCTCAGAGCCTTTGCATATGCTGTTTTCTCTGCCTAGCACACTGTTCCCTTCATGTGTTATAAAGTTGGTTCCTTTACTTCCTTCAGCTTCAGTGTTACTTCTCTTCAGAGACATTTTCCCTGAACATGGTATCTAAATTGTTCCCTCAGCTCGCATTTCTGTTATTCTCTATTATCATGCTTTCCTTCTTTGTATTCAGCACATTCTTATGTACAGAGGCATGCCTTGGTACACAGCAACTGACTATTTCCTTTAGATGTTTTAAGGTAAAAAGAAAAGGGAAGCTGTACATGGGCAGAACATATGCAGTCTATTTAATGTGAGCACAGGTTCCTTGTTTTCTCTAAAATTCACCTTCAGTCTGACATCCATCAGTCAAGCTGGATAAATGCCTTCTGTTCTGACTACTATTGTTATTGCATAAGTTACCTGAGATAAGGCAAGGATTGATATAATTGAGTCAATATAAGTAGATAGCTATTACCTCAGAAAGGATGAGATATGATCATGGGGAAATGGAAAATAAAGTGCTTGACAATTTTGATAAGAGAAACAAATCCAGAAAGTTCTGAAAATGAAGTGCCACTTAAGGGTGGTGGCATTAGGAAGCCACCTTGTGATGAGGCTTTGGAGGGAAAAAAAATGAGGCAAAACAACATTTGAGTCCCAGAGACATGTGACTATAAACAGGAATAATACTGATGGGAATAGACAGAGGAGAAAAGATAAACCCTGATTATTTCACATTTCACATATGGTTTTTTCCCTAGAATTTTCCCTGTACAGAAATATTCAGCATGAAAATTGGAAAATTCATACAGGATGACCTAGAATGTAATCCAAGTTTTATGAGTCAACCAATTCTTTTATAACTCCTAGGCCAATCTAATATTGCAGAATGTGTAATATTACTAATGTGAGGTCGGATAAAAATGCCAAGTAGATCTACTCTAAGGAAAATGTTTCTACTGTGCTTCATGAGAGCTGGATGCACTCAGGTTCATTTTACATTTTTCACCTGAGGTATAATTTGCTCCCACCACTCAGCAATAAGCAGCTGTGTGCAATAAGCCCCATGTCACAGACGACATTAGACCATCTCCTGGGGTTTACAGGATGTTGATTCCTAAAGGCCAGATTTAACACTTCAGGGGAATGTAAAAGCCAGCAAGCAACTACAGAAGGAGAAGTAATACATGGTGTTTGATTATTTGAAGACTGCAACTTATTATAGGGATTGGTTACCACAGAAACTATGATCTGTAAATGGCCCTGATGGGAAATGCTGAAAAATAGTATGTTGTGCAAAAACTGAATTGACTCACTGAACAACAGAGATGAGTAGCACCATGGGGGATTACCTGGTGGCAGTTCTGGGTAATAGTCAACAGGTTTGAATGTCTAGTCAAAGCACTAATGTCCCATTTGACAACCCTGGCCTCCAATGGAAAATCTGCTATATTGGGTAGATTTTTTTTTTAAGGCAGCTCTGTTATAGAATTCTTTATATTAACTGAAAATCTACCTCAACTATTTATACCCATTCAGTATAAATAATCTATAATCCCTAGAACCAACGGAATAAATCAAAATTGTCTTCTACATTCCTACAAACATTTGGAGAAAGCTATTACTGGGTGGGCCAAAGTCCATCTGCAACATCTTATGGAAAAACCTGAATGAACTTTTGAAAAGCTCAGTGCATATGCTCATTTTCCTTATCTTCAGATTAAACTGCAGTAGCTTATTCAACTGTAACCTTGATTGTAGGGCATGGTGTTGAGTCACTTTAATGATCTAACCACTATCTTCTCAGTATGTTGCTATCACTATATCTCAACAATCAAAGCCAAGTGCACTAACCTAACATTAAAAGCCAACATATATACTAAGTGTTTTGCATGTCTTAAGCCATCAAATCCTAATAAGGGAAGAACTGCAAGTACCATCTTAGAATGAGGATATTGAGGACTACAGAAATAGAAATTCCTGCTAGAGGCTGTATAGTTAGAGACAAGTACAGGAATTGAATACATGGTTGACTGCAAAGCCTGACCCCTGTCAAGACTACTTATAAGCTGGCACGATGTGAGCAGAAGAGAGGGGAAAAGGGGGTAAGAGAAGTTTCTGAACATCTGTTAAATCCTAATTATGTTATTTTCTATATAAACTGACTTGAGCCACCTATGTGTTCAGTTTAAACTCTTCTCCAAGAAATTGAAAAAAAAAAGGCCGGGGGGGGGGAGGTGGTGGCGGCCTAAACCAGGCAAAGTTGAGGATGGAGTTGTCCAATATCTCAAGAAGAAGTCTGAACTTACCATAGCTATAAGGCCACTGGATACTTTAAGTGACAGAATTATACACTTACTAAAGTAACTTTACATTTAACTCTAATGATTAATATGTGTGGATGGATAGAAAGAAAGCCATACTGGAGGCTGAGAGCAGTAAAGTAACTCTCCCAAAAGTCCACATAAACTCTGCACAAAAGTCTAAACTAGATAACATCACAGGAAGTTGGAACAAGGTATATGAGTTCAAAACATGAAGACAACCTATAGGATAGGAGAAAAATTTGCAAAATATGTAACCAGTAACAGATTAATATTCAAAATAAATAGCTCATACAATTCAACATAAAAAAAAAATTTGACTAGAGAAAGGGCAGAAGAACTGAATAGACATTTTTCCAAAGAGAAAATGCAGATAGCCAGTAAGTCCATGAAAAAAATGCTCAACATCACTAATCAGAGAAATGCAAATCAAAATCATAATGAAAGATCATCTCACATCTGTCAGAATGAAAGTGAAAAGTGTTGGTCACTCAGTCATGTCCAACTCTTTGCAACCCCATGTACTATATAGTCTGTCAGGCTCCTGAGGCCATGGAATTCTCCAGGCAAGAACACTGGAGTGAGTAGCCACTCCCTTCTCAAAGGGATCTTCCCATTCCAGGGATCGAAATTCCTAATTGCAGGCACATTCTTTACCATCTGAGCCACCAGGAAAGCTGTCAGATGGTCATCATGAAAATTTGTGAGGCTGGAGAAAAGGGATTCCTCTTATACTGTTGGTGGGAATGTAATCTGATGAAGCACGATGGAAAGCATTATGGAGGTTCCTCAAAAAATCTAAAAATAGGAATACTGTATTAACCAGCAATTCCACTCCTGGGCATATATCTGAAGAAGATGAAAACATTAGTTTAAAAACATACATGCACTACAATGTTCATAGCAGCATTTTTTATAACAGCCAAGGTACAGAAGCAACTTAAGTGTCCATCAACAGATGAATGGATAAAGAAGACGTAGTATATATATATATATATATATATATATATATATACCACAGAATATCACTCAGCCATTTAAAAAAAAGAAAAGAAATTCTGCCATTTCCAACACCATTGATGAACCTGAAGGGTATTATGCTTAGTGAATGAAATAAGGCAGAGAAAGACAAATACTCTATGCTATCATTTGTACGTGGAATCTAAAAAATAAAACAAGTGAATGAATAACAAAACAGAAATAGACTCACAAATACAGAGAACAAAACTGTGGTAGCGAGAGGGAAGGCAGAAGTGGCAAGGTAGTAGTTTGTATCTCTTAATCCTCTACCCTTAAAATAAAAATGCTACAAGAATGTATTATATAGCACAGGAAATATAACCAATATTTTATTAAAAAATTATAAATGGAACCTAACTGATAAAAATATTGAATCATTATGCTGTACATCTGAAACTAATATTGTAAATCAACTGTACTTCAAATATTTTTAATGTATAAAAACAGAGGTAGATATGTTTATAGTAAGAGGAAGTTTTTTTCCAGTTTTGTATTTTATAATAATCTGAGGTCAATTCCATGGGAGCAGAGGGTGGTGGAGGGAATAGGAAGTTGAACTTGAGCATAGCAGCAAAGATTTAGAATAATATTTGAAGGAAATGGAGTGAGAATGACAAGGGAAAGGCATTCCTATGATAAACAACTTTCTGAGCCCAATTCATTTGTTGCCTGTGATATCCTCCACTACTTTCTTCTCATAAATAGAACTTAACATTTGATCTAAAAATCCTATTAAAGCATTTATTAAGATAAAATAGTTGCATGTTTATTTTCAAACTAGATCATATTTCCTTCAATGCTAAATTCCCAATCATTCTCTAAAACACAGCAGATGCTCTTTTTATGTAAAGAAAGGGAGCCAGTTATTGATTCATCTAATTATACTGCAGTCCCACACTTCTCCATGTTAGAAGCCAAACAAAGTAGATTTTTTCATAAATAAAATACAGAATATTTAAAAAATCTTTTTCTAATAATAGCAAATAATTCATGTGAATCTGCCCTACAAATAAGGCCATTATGTCCATACATTTTTTTTTCATATGCCCAAATAACATCATTAGTATCATTAACAGAACTAGAATTCTGGGATAGTCTTTAGAAACTATGAAATTAGCATTAAACTATGCATCATTGGCCCTAGGTGCTCTCCTTGTAGAAACTGAGCTTCTGCCATCTACTTACTGGCTGACTTGCCTTCTAAGGGTGGTGATATCTGAAAGAAAGGAATATTTATTTTTCTGTTCTTTTTATGTATACATAGCATAAATTCCTAAGGACCTGCCTAGAATGAATTTAAACTAGCAAAGAAATCTTTTCTTCATCAAAAATCCTTTCAACTATTTATTTTCTTCCAAAGTAGACTGATTTTGTGTGTACTAGTTAATAGTTTATAAGCTTGGTCTTCCATGCTGAACACATCAGAGGCTTTCCCCCTCATGCCCAGATTCAGTTTCATGCAATTTTAGTAGTGCACCATAAGGAAAAGAATGATTTTTGAGCTACAACCACATTATCAAAACAGAGGAGCCTCCTAGAGCCCTAATTACCAGAATCAGAACAGAGAATGACTATCTCCGTTCTAGTTTTCTCTAATATTTAAGGGAAAAAAAAAAGATAAACCGCTAATATTGAGAACAACGTTAGGTTAAAAATATGAATGAGCACCTATATCCGGCAGCAGCTATGTGAGGTATTGGGATGGTAACCAAGCCGCAGAAAATGTTATTCCCACCCTCCAGGAGTTGTACAGGCAAGTGGAATAGAAAGTACATGAGAGAACAAAATAGTTTATAAAGAGTTTTGACCAGGAAGTCAGCAAATGCAGCCAGTTAATTTACAACAAGGTGTCTTCCTTTTTAAATTTCTAAAGATCAGTTTTTTTTTCTCCCTTAACTTTAGTAAAGCAAATAAATTTGTTTTGGCTTTCATAGCACCATATGAGTTTTACATAGGTGATAAAACATTAACAGATAACCCTCTACAACAAGTTTTAACTAACAATATATCTAGAAGGGTGGCCACGCAGTGCCGGTGGCAGGACTAGAGGGGGGAACCTTGACTTAAGGAGAGAGAAGTGCCAAACTGCCACTCAGGGAAACAGAGGGAGAGGCAGACCAGGGAAATATGTGGGTCTTTCCCCAGGCAGGCAAGACTCTTATACATTCCCAAATCCAGTCCTGGTTCTCTCCGTCTTCTCTCCGCCTGTCGCACAGAATGTGCTCCCTGTCCAAATCAAAATGAATGCTCCTTCTTCCCTAATGCAGAAAAGTGTTGGCACCTAATTGCCCTCCAGTGTCATAGTTCTCATCTACTCCATGTGAACTGATGATGTTATTTACTCAAAGATATTTCCTTCGTAACAGGAAATCCTGGTATCAATTGTTAAAGTAATAAAATATATTCCATATCAGTACATTTGCATATATATAGTTGGACTTAGTACTATTTTATACTTACTGTGCATGCTAAGTTGCTTGAGGCATGTCTGACTCTTTGTGATGCTATGTACTGTAACTCACCAGGCTCCTCTGTCCATGGGCTTCTCCAGGCAAGAATACTGGAGTTGGTTGCCATACCCTCCTCCAGGGGATTTTCCCAACCCAGGAATCGAATGTTTCTCTTACATCTTTTGCATTGGCAGTCAGGTTCCTTACCACTAGCACCATCTGGGAAGTCATGCACTGTTATTATTATAAATTATTAGGTAATGAATTCTTTGAGGGCAAGAGTATTCCCAGTGTCTAGAAGTACATAGCAGATGCTCAATACATTACTAAAAGACCATATTCCTCCCACAATTAGGAGGGTCAAGATTACTTATTTTCTGAATTTTACTATTATTCTCCATAAGTAATCATACAACAGAAGATTCTATATGAAGTGGCTAGTTGATTAGAAGGAGAGATTTCAGCTTCACTTTACCATGAATACTACTCTTTTACTTTCTCTCTGCAGAATATTTTATAGTAAATGGAAACAGAATTTAACACTTCTCCAAAAATAATCCAAAACATGTAACAGTTTATTCACAGTCAATATGAAGATTTTCACCTTTTACACCTTTGATCTATTTTTAATTTTGAGTCTCCACACTAGACTAATTTCCTCACATAGGTAACAGTGACTTACAACAGAAAGATGAAGACTGTAATTGTTCAGGATGATGAGATAGGTGAAAAATTGACTGCATTTTCAAATCATTACATTAAATACTGTTAAATTAGATGGTCAACTATTACACTGTAAGATATTAAAGTACAACATAAATTGATGAGGAAATCATAATCTTAAAATTTTCAACAACAGTCTGGTATTGATTTTGATATAAAACTAAAAAGCTTCCTTAATACATTTTTTACTCAATTCACTATTGCATGTATGCTGGGGGAAAATGCTATCTTGTATTCTATACCAACCCCTTGAGTTAAAATGAATAAGGGTGGCATCTATTTTTCTTCTACTGCATTGTAGATAACCCCCAATACAAGAAGAAAACTAACAATGGGAGCAATTCATCAATCACCAAGATCATTTTGTCAACAAATTCTGCTTCCATTTCTAACCAAAAAACAACAACAAAAAAAAAACCTGTTACTTTTGACATATATAGATTTTAAACAGGTACCACAGATAAAAATTGCTAAATGAGTGGCTAGAGTAACATGAGACTGCAAAAGTAAAGTCATTCACTCTCTATACTTTAGCATTTTGTCTAATTATTTCATAATGATATTAAGCTGTAACCTGTCCTTTTGAAATGAGAAAATGCAGACACACTGTCCATCTCAGTTTCATCCATGTTGTACCACACATCCAATGAACCTCCCTTTAGGCAGGTTCTGACTTGTGTATTTTAAGACAGCTGCTACAGAGTACCTCAAAATATTTCATATGATTTATTAATATAAACCTGAATCTGATTAGGCTGCAGCTTTTCAGTGAAATGACATTCACTTATTTAAACATGGCACTTGACTGGGAATATTTCTTTTCCTGTGTCATTTTTTTAAAGAAGCATTTTTTTTTATCAGGCTGTCTGTCATTAAGACAACAAATGTGTCCATATCACCAAGAGTAAAAGGTATACAATGCAATCAATCAGCTAGTTGTTTACAATCACGAGCACGAACACCTTAGTCATGACGATGCCTACCTGAATTGTAATGCTTGGCAGGCTGTGGGAGAAGTGTTTAAAAACAAGACGAAAAAAAGCATATGCACAGTATAGAGGTGACAAAAATCTGGACATGCAGTTAAAGAATTAAAAATAACATGATATAGGGAAACTTAACACTTGATGAATGAGTGACTCAAAACTGCTAGGGTAAGATAGACTCATACATGTATCAATAAATGTGTTTACTTTACCTTCGGAAAGAAAATTAATAATCTTCTCAACCTTTTTCTTATTCTTATTCTTGAATGAGTTTTAAGACAGAATAAGAGAAAAGAAAACTATAGGCTGTTTACACATAAATATCCCCAATGATATCTGTAATATAACTATCCCTTGAATCAGCCACCTATTCAAAAAGTGTTAGGCACTTAATATGGACAGAGAATTAGAGTGAACAATGTACATATATATTGTCTCTAATCTTCAACATTAAATATTATACCAACTTTATAGCTAAGGGAAGTGAGACTCAAGATTTGATAAACATACTCAATGTTATGTAGGTACCAGGCAAGTTCCAATCTCTACTTTTACTTTTCAGCCTCCAAATCAGGTGCTAGCTCTAATTAGTCTAAGTCAATAATTCTCAAACATTTTGTATTTAGGAACCCTTAACATTTTTAAATCCCATGGGCAGAGAAGCCTGGCGGCTACAGTCCATGGGGTCTCAAAAGAGTCAGACGTGACTTAGTGACTAAACAATAAACAACAACAGTTTAAGTTCTCCCAAAGCCATTCCTTTATATGGTTTGTATCCAAGGGGTTATAACATATTAGAAACTAAATTTGATAACCTGGAACTTTTGTTAATTCATTTGAAAATAATACTACTCATTACATGTTAACACAAATAACATGTTTTGTTTAAAATTATCAATATTTTCCCAAAAATAGTTTTAAAGAGTGACATTGTTTTACATTTTTGTGAATCTCAGGAGACAACTGGATTCTCATATCTCTTAATATTCTGATGTCTCTCATAGTTTCAGCAAAATTGCCCTGTACATTGATGTAAGAATGAGTTTTTTTAAAAAGGCAAATAAATTCTTAGTATTATTATGCTAATTGTTTTGACCTCATAGACCGCCCCCCCAAAAGGATTTCAGGTATCCATCAGCATTCCCTCAAATACATTTTGAGAATCCCAGTTTCCAAAGTATATTACCGGGTCAGGAAGATCCCCTGGAAAAGCGAACAGCTACCCACTCCAGTATCTTTACCTGGAGCATGGACAGAGGAGCCTAGTGGGCTACAGTCCATGGGGTCGCAAAGTCAGACACGACTGAGTGACTGACACCTTCACATAGTGTAATCTGCTTTAATGTTCCTTTATATTTCAAAGATTTGTATTTAAGCTTAATTAATAGTACTTTATGTTATTTTTCTAGGAATAAGTCTTTAGATCATCTGAAAACACTGAATTCTGTTAGAAAACCTTACAATTCTTAAAATATTTGTTTCCATGAATATACAGTGATTATCTGAAAAATAAACCCACAAAGACAATAATTGAGCCACATGGGGTTGAACATAGAATTTAGAAAATTGGTCACACAAACACACTACACAAATATACAAAGCCATGTATTAAACAAAGTATAATCAGCTATAAACTAAATAGACTCAGATTCCTTTTTATGACAATTGATTCATTCAACATCTTTATGTTGATATTTGATATCAGATCCAGAATGCTCACTTTTTAAACACAGAATTGAAAATTTACAGGCCTCTTTCATGTGGTACTATTTAGGAGTAAATTAGTTATTTTTCTATATTCAGTTCAGTTCAGTTCAGTTCAGTCACTCAGTTGTGTCCAACTCTGCGACCCCATGAATTGCAGCACGCCAGGCCTCCTTGTCCATCACCAACTCCCGGAGTTCACTCAAACTCATGTCCATCGAGTCGGTGATGCCATCCAGCCATCTCATCCTCTGTCATCTCCTTCTCCTCCTGCCCCCAATCCCTCCCAGCATCAGGATCTTTTCCAATGAGTCAACTCTTTGCATAAGGTGGCCAAAGTATTAAAGTTTCAGCTTAGCTGGGGTTAAAAATCTTGACTTTAAAAAAAGAGAAAGATTTGACATTTTAACAAATAACTTATTTGAAAGACTTAGAAAGCACATATGTACAAACCAGAAGATTACTCTCAACTGGTACAGTACTTCATAAACTGTAAACTCATCTCTGTAAGCTCATCTATGCCATGAGATTTATCACTAATACTTCAGGAAGATGTGGACCCAGACTGGCCCCAAAGTGGTACTTAAGTTTTTTGTTAAGCACACATCTATGTTTTTCTACTCAAAAACTGGCAAGATATAAACCACATTTAAAATCTTTTTTAAATACTATGCAGAAACAATCCCTTTGAGGCAGCAATGCTAGATGGTACTTAAACAAATAACTCTTTTTTTTTTTCCAACAGTAACAATTTTCTTTAGATTCTTTTACAAAACCTCACCACACAGCATGAAGCATAATTTTCTGGCAAGCAACTATAAAGTAGAATTAACTATCCTCAAATGACTATGAAATTAAGTCAGCCATATCAGATTAAGATGACCATAAATGCAGTTTAAAACATGCTAATTTACATAGCCCCCCTAACTATGTTTAATTGCCACATTAAAAATCCGAAATGCATTCCCTTCGGATGCTGGTCTGTGCTTTTACAACTCAGAATCGTGTCAACTAAATTAACTTGCTTTGTCTAAATGTTGCATTTAGTTTTTTATCTTATACTGGGAACATTCACTAGCTCTAGCTATTGTGTCTAAATATTTTTATTAAACAAATTAATGTAATTAAATCCATCAAACTGATTCTCCTAATGAGATGAGCAATGTGTTAAAAAAAAAAAGAAGACTCAATCTTCTACAACACAAGTTATCATGAAGAATTTATAGGAAAGATATACATAAATGCTGTTGTCCATTTCTATCTGATGGAAAAGACCGTGATGCTGGGAAAGACTGAAGGCAAAAGGAGAAGCAGGCAGCAGAGGATAAGATGGTTAGATAGCATCGCTGACTCAAAGCACGTGAATCTGAGCGAAGTCCAGGAGATAGTGAAGGACAGAGGAGTCCAGCGTGCTGCAGTCCATGGGGTTGCAAAGACTTGGACAACTTAGTGACTGAACAACAATCTTTAACCACGTTGAACACACTCATCTTCTCAGGAACTAGGAAACTGAAGATAAGCAAAGGCACCAGTCAGTGCTGGAATTACTGCTTTACCATTCCACACCACACACTTCCCACCCCAACACTCACCAGTCCCCACAAGCCATAAAAACCCTAAGCTTTCACCCTAGGGCAGCCCAGACCCTTTACACATCCTACCTCTGCTCTGTATGCCCTTTTCCCCTGGCCTATCAACCAGTTACTTTTTGATTCAGAGTACAGACCATTTTAGACAGGGAAATGGCAACCCATTCCAGTAACTTGCCTGGGAAATGTCACAGACAGAGGAACATGGAGGGCTACAGTCCACGGGGTCACAAAGAGTCTGACTGAATGATGAGCACACACACATACACACACATAGAACCACTTGGCTTATTGTTGCTACATCCTCTAGGGGCCTCAAACTCTAGAAAGAATCATTTGATTTGAAGACCCAGCTAGTCTGAACATGGTTTCCTTTCCACCATTTTATCTACTACCATTTCATCATCCCTAACTGACACCATGGGCTTCCCAGGTGGCGCTAGTGGTAAAGAACCAGCTTGCCAAAGCAGGAGATGCAAGAGATGTGGGTTCAGTCCCTGGATCAGGATGATTCCCCCAGAGGAGGGCACAGCAACCCACTCCAGCATTCTTGCCTGGAGAATCCCAGGGACAGAGGAGCCTGGCGGGCTACAGTCCATAGGGTCGCAGAGTCGGACATAACTGAGCAACTGAGCATGCACCGCACAAACTCCACCATAAGGCATGACCTTATTACCCTCTATTCTCTTGTCGCTCAAAGACCAAGATACCATGCAGAGTTGAGGACAGATTTTTTACTCCACCAGTTATTTAGGCAACCCCCAAGCATTACTCAAAGTATCTTTTCCCATTATCTGCCATATAGAGTCTTCAGAGTAGAGCAAAAGAGATAAAAGAAATTCTGACCTGCTCAAGGAAAAACCACAAAGCATAAAATCATCTTGGTTTCCTCCATGACATGACATGATACCCTTTGGTTACCATTAATGTCCAAGCTCAGTTAGGAGTGAGAAACCCAAAGCATCCACACTAGGTAGCAAAGTGAGAATGATCTAGACTGACTCATTTCAACTGGTACAGTAGTTAGTTGCACTGAAAGTCTCGTTCAGTCAGTTCACTATGTGCCCCTATCCCCACAAGATCAATGAAAAGTTTTCAGACTAGAAGTAGTCTTCTTGTAGCCACTGGACATGACCAATTCTAACAGTTAGTCTTCTGGCCTTATAGCAACAGGGTAGAAATAGTAAAACCAGGGAAGAAAGGGCAAAATTCTTTTAAAGTGTGGAAGATTAACATGCATAAGGACAGAAATCAAGACAGTAAAGAAAGGAGAAGATGCTGTGATTTCTATTTCTTTTAGTCTTTTCTTCTTACGGGCTTCCCAGGTGGCACTAGCCGTAAAGAATCTGCCTGCCAATGCAGCAGATGCAAGAGACCCAGGTTCAATCCCATGATTGGGAAGATCCCTGGAGAAGGAAATGGCAATCCACTCCACTGGGTCCCTCAACTCCAAATGTAGCTGCATTCTTTAATGAATGCCAAACAAGAAAGTTAAGCTAGAAAGCTAGAGCTCACTTCCTATACTCCCTGACAGCTAGACTTTGGCACATAATCCAGCTCTTGCCAAGCAGATGCACCAACAGGACTTGAAGTCAGAGTCAGAACACAGCAAGGCAGAGCCCAAACTGACTACTGTGGCTTCTGTTATTTTCACTTGCAGAATCAGTCGGAGAGAAGTTTGATTTTTCTGCAGGATAAATCCTAATGTCTAGTTCTTATTTTCAGGAGTATCAAGAGCCAGGGCCAGTCATACATCTAACCAGTATGAATCATAGCTGAGACCATGTGGTCCTAGAACCAGCAGTTGTGAAACAGTTGCTAAATAGGGCACAAATTGCAGTTCCCCAGCTGACCAGCCAGCTCTCGCAATAAGCAACCCCTATCCCAAACAGAAACATGCTCTTTGGGATGTAGCAACAAATAAATTTCTGAACTACTGCACATTTTCACCTCCCTGATACATAAACTAGTACTTACCCTAAAGTATAAAAAGTCCAACAAATATTTATTGAATGAATTTTGAAGAGGAAGTTGGAAATGAATAGAAAACAGGGAGGGAAAGCTGGAAAGAATGGGAAAAGATGGACAGATGGATGGAGATCTAGATTATTTTAAAGGATTTATAGGATACATATTTTCCTCAGGTTTAGACATCTTTGGTATCATTACAACCACATTAATTAAATAATATATTTGAATTTCTTTTCTATTGATTTTTCTGATTGAGATAAACACTTGTTCAAAATTGCAATCCTATAGAAACTTATATTGTAATATACCCTATAATTTTAGTTAAATGTTTTTAGGTTAAGATTATAATTTTGTCATAAATTTAATTACACATCTACAAGGGAAAAGACTTTCATACTACATGAAGCTAAAATCAAATGCAGACAACATCAAAGTAATGTATATGCAAAAACTGTACTCTTATTTTATTATGTGCATACAAATTATGAAGGTGTAATATAATGCTTACGACAGTATTTTAAAGCTGCACTTCTAATAGTGTGGGTCAAAGATCTCTGGTGGTCCTTAAGAACCTGTCACAGGTTCCACAAGGTCTCTGTTCTCCAAGGATGTATCTATGCAAGGGTTACCATACCATAAGTCGCTTCAGTCGTGTCCGACTCTGTGTGACCCCATAGACGGCAGCCCACCAGGCTCCCCCATCCCTGAGATTCTCCAGGCAAGAACACTGGAGTGGGTTGCCATTTCCTTCTCCAATGCATGAAAGTGAAAAGTCAAAGTGAAGTCACTCAGTTGTGTCTGACTCCTAGCGACCCCATGGACTGCAGCCTACCAGGCTGCTCCTCCCATGGGATTTTCCAGGCAAGAGGACTGGAGTGGGGTGCCATCGCCTTCTTTTCTAAGTACACTTCAAATAAAACAACACATTATGTCAGATTGAAGGCAAGAGAGACATGGGAACCCAGCTGTATGTGTTAAGCTACACATTAAAGATTTACAAAAATGTAAAAAAGTTCCACTCTTCTAAGTGTTTTTAAGGAAAAAATATGTTTCATAGAAATATTTATATTAACATTTGATAGGTTTACTATTTTTAATGTTTTTATTTTTAATTTTCCCGATTTTAATTTCTAATATGCTAAATATTGACAAATCTAACCCATTTAAACAAAAGCTCTTTGGGGCCCTCAATTTAAGATTTTTTTAAAAAACTGTAAACCAATTAGCAAAATCCTATAACACTGCCAGAAATTTTTATAGAAATGATACACTGTATTAAATTTAACCAGCCTTCTGCATGTATAAAATACTAGCAGCCTTTCTAATTCCTGTAGTAGAAAAAAACATGGTATTAAATACATGAGTTTAAATACCAGTTTCACAACTTATTAGCTGTGTGGACATCTGGTCCCTATCAGTCTCACTTATATCAACATGACAAACTCAACAGTAAGCATATCAAAACTAAAATCACTGCATTTTGCAAGCATTCTTGAATGTTAAATTACCCAGGATTACAGTGATTTCTATGTAATTATATACATTAATTAAATTATCTGAGAGTGTATTTCATAGCTAACTCACTGTTCAGAGTTACACATTCTGCAGTAGCAGTTGCAGCATAATTAAGTAGCGCTCAAGCCATCACAGAATTTTTCCTAAAGTATCCATTTTATAGAGTCTCTACAAAATGCTTACGTGTTCAAATGTATGCCGTGATCCAAAGATTTCCTTCTCAGGAAAATGTTTGTGTAGTCTAGGCATACGCCTACCTTTCAGTGAACAAGTGTCTTTCTAAGAGAGCCATCTAGGACACTCATCTTTGCCAGTAGAAGATCACTTTCTCACCACCTGTTCACCAGGCATCCAAAGCCCAGAAATCTACCCTTCATTACTAACAATCTAATGTGCTCTCAGTGAATATGATCAATTACTTTGCTATCTAAATTTTACAAAGTCTTATTAAGGAAAGTTAGTGTGAGAAACGTGCTCCAAAGCGGTAGTTCTCATTTTTTCCCTTGTATGTTCCCAAAAGAATTCTCTAATATTTTGCAGTAAGTACACTTTCCCAGTTGACATTCAAAATGTTTCACTACCAGTTTGAATAGTGGCAAAGAATGTAATTGCAAGTATGTTAAAAATACTCTGATTTTTAAACAGAATCATCACATCACTCTTAAGAGTACCAAAGAAATCTAAATTCCACAGCTATCTGATATATACCATCATCATCCATTTGTAAAATACAATAATAATATGAAATTTTACATGTTTAACTTATTTGCTTGAACTCATTTATATTCCCTAGTAGCTCAGCTGGTAAGGAATCTGCCTGCAATGCAGGAGACCCGAGTTCAATTCCTGGGTCAAGAACATCCCCTGGAGAAGGGATAGGCTATGCACTTCAGTATTCTTGGGCTTCCCTGGTGATTCAGCTTATAAAGAATCTGCCTGCAATGCGGGAGACCTGGGTTTGATCCCTGGGTTGGGAAGATCCCCTGGAGAAGGGAATGGCTACCCACTCCAGTATTCTGGCCTAGAGAATTCCATGGATTGCATAGTCCATGGGGATGCAGAGTCGGACATGAATGAGTGACTTTCACTTTCATTTATACTCACCTCTTCACTAAATTTTACCCTTAAGTAATACATTTTATTTCTGAATGTTTATATTGATCACCCTATCATACTTATATTAAAATATATTATTATCTATAATAAAAATATCTTAAAATCTTATATATCTATTAATTTTATTCAAGTTTATTTTTAATTGGAGAATAATGGCTTTACAGGATTGTGTTGGTTTCTGCCATATAGCAACATGAATCAGGCACAGGATATCTATTAACTTTATTTCCTAAAACTGTTGAGTTAAAACTGAAGATATATATTGGAAATGCATTTCTTAATGAAATAGATGGGACTGGTTTTTTTTTTTTTCTAAAATTGTTTATAGGCCTCTGGATATTAAATATTGGTAGTATGAAATAACCTTACATATCAGTTTTCTTTCCATTTTCTCTTTATGAAAGGATGGAAAAAACCTTGTTCACTTAAATAGCTAGAAAAGGCAGCATTTTTATTATAGCAATATTAATTCTTCAAAATCACATAATCATACAAATATTTTAAGAATATTTAAGCTATCAGCTGATAACTCAAAAACATATAATCATATAAATATTTTTAAGAATAGTTATCAGCTGATAACTCAATCACATTTTCCTACAAGTTTCTTAAAAACAACAACAAAAAAAAAAATGGAAACCATCTGAGCTGCAAAAGAATCTGTTACTTAGGGTTTTGAAGTCATTAATTTTCTCCATACCAATAGTTCTGACTGATCCTCTGCTTGATGCAAGGGATACTTTCCACTTTGGAAAAATGCAGCAAAGTAAGAAAGGCACGTGTGAGGCCCATACACATGCTGGAAAAACACTGTCCCAAGTGAACCAGTTTGGGGCAAGACTATGGAGATCTAGGACTTAGAAATGGATTTCTTCAAAATCGACTATGTGTCCCTTGCAAAATGAACAGGTACCAAACCTGAAGACCTCAAGTTAAAAGGACACATTATCCTTTCATTCATCTTAGTATCTTAAACTAACTCCCTTTTCCCCATTCTCCCCACTCCCTCCCGTTCTTTCTCCCCTCTCTCCAAGGCAACCCAAAGCCAATTCATAATCACAAGAAGATCACCTCTGTATTTATTATAAAAGTACTGTCAGTGGCATAATCATCACAACACTACATAAGATCTAAATCCTTGCTACGCCAAGGATGGTCCTCAGGACAGCAGCTGAAGTATCATCTGTGATCCTGTTAGAAACACAAACTGGGGGGCCCATCAGAAGCCCACTAAATCAGAATTTGATTTAACAAAAATCCACTCTGATTTACATAAATGGCACCCCACTCCATACTCTTGCCTGGGAAATCCCATGGGCGGAGGAGCCTGGTAGGCTGCAGTCCATGGGGTCACGAGGAGTCGGACACGACTGAGCGACTTCACTTTCACTTTTCACTTTCATGCATTGGAGAAGGAAATGGCAACCCACTCCAGTGTTTTTGCCTGGAGAATCCCAGGACAGGGGAGCCTGGTGGGATGCCGTCTATGGGAATGCACAGAGTCGGACATGACTGAAGTGACTTAGCAAGTATATAAACACTGACAAAAGAAGGGGAGAAATGCTACTTTGAAAATTTTAATATAGAGAAACTATTTTTCTTTTGAAAAAGTAATCTCCGCTTCTTTCTGATCTTAAGAATTAGGTGATCCTCATGTTTTTATTTTTGTCACCTTACTAGCACCATCAGTTTATTTTCTAAGACCATAAGTCTCGAACTAAATGTTGGCAACACATTTGTTCCTCATTATCCTCGACTGCAAGAGTGTCCTTACCTCCTTCAATCTATCCTCTCCACAGCAGATAGAGTAGAGGAATATAACAAATCTAACAGGGCACTCTTACTTAAAAACACTTCAATTGTCTCCAACTCAAAAAAAAAAAAAAAAGTGGACATGATTATTTGGCCCCTATTTCCCTTTCTAGCCTCATCATGCAACCACTGTCCATCACCTACCATATTATTTGAGCTCCCTGCACACACCATGTGGTAACTGTCCACAGTGCTATCCCTGGCTAGAATACCCTTGCCCTATTTATTCTCTGGCTAATTCTTAACTGTCCTTCAAGGCCCAACTCAGGCACCTGTTCCTCCAGGAAGCCTGCCTGTGTGCCCACACACACACACACATACACACACAATGGGTAAAGTTTATTTGCTTTGTACTTTCACATCACTTTTCATATTCAAATAATCTGTCTCCTTAAATAGACAATAACCTCCTCCAAGGATTAATAAAATTAATGGCATGAAACAGGTGGTAAAGACTTAGTCAAAATGGATAAAATGAAATTTAGTTCTTAATCATAGCACTGTAATAGCTGTTGCAATTAGCATATTTGTTTTTCTCCACTCTTATGCTTCAGTATTTTTATGGCATCTGATAGAATAAAAACCAGTACATAACAATTTTTAAAAAATAATCTACCTCAATTCTTTTTCAGGGTTTAAATGTATATACAGAACACAGCTATCTGTCTCCAACAAAACCACATAATTTGTCTTAGTTACAGTTTCTTTTTCTTTTTTTTCTTTTTTTGGCAATATGGCATGGTTTCCTACCTCCTCAACCACAGATTGAACCCAGCCCCAGCAATGAAAGCACTGAGTCATACTTACCACATCAATGCCAGGGAATTCCCAACTTTTTGTATTGATTAAACAATAATTGCAAGATCATATTAGATAGGAAGTATCAAACGAGGATGAAATGTGTACATATACTTGTATCTATGTATATATTTAGATAAACTTTTAAAAAGTATATGTTTATATAAACTATAAATATTATATACATAGCATTTATTTCTATTAAAAGTCATATCCAATATACCAAATCCTACTGTTACAATGCTAAATCAACAGGAAATTGCTCAAGAAACAGATAAACTTTAAATGAGAAGATCCTAACCTTTGTACTGCTGAACTTTAAATATGTAATTCACTATAATATTAATATCCCGGAGTGACATTAACAATTCTTTATTTCTTTAGTTCCCTGTACTTCAAGATGGATGTAGAGAATTAAGGGATTATGTGAAACTATTCAGCTTCTAAAACACAATCTGCTATAATGAGTATTTCATTTGTTGAAAACACCTCATGTTCATCCTTTTCAATACCTGCCTGAGACAGGTATCAATACTAATCCAGTTCATTTCATCACACACGAGGGCAGCTATCGGATGTCCTACAACATGGCGGCCAATCCTGACACTCATGAGGAAAAGTGTCACAAACACATGAAGGACTAAAAAAACACAAAGAGAATGGAAATGTCACAGATTTTGAAGGATGTATCTTAAGTCAGAGAAACTCAATAAATAACCACTTGGCTTAAATACAAAAGAAGAATCACCAACGGATTTAAAAACCACAATTAGTCAACTTTCAAAGACAATAAACCTAGCATCAGATGCCACATTCCGTTTCTCACTCAAGAACCATAGTTCCTTGGAGAAAGAGCTGATTCCAGCGATGAGCAGTGAAGGCACACAAGGAGGAGCCTGGAGCATCTTGTTACACCAGAAAGTAAAGAAATATTCAAAGAATGAGAAGACATGTCACAGGGACTCAAGATTATAGATCACTGGGGGAGACACAGGGAAAACATAAAGATAGAAATGGGAAAGAAAGGTTGATAGAACCTTTCAAAAGGTTGATAGAATGCTGAGCTGACTGATATAAGTAGATTGCTGCTGGCATTGGAATGTTATCATACCTCAACAGTAACACTGGGTTCAGGCAGGAATTATCAACGGTTGTTGAGTCAAGAGGAGAAGTTTTTTATTAGGAATAGGATATATGTATGGCCTCAGAATATGTCCCCAAAACCTACTCACCAGCAACAAGGGGAGAAACTGGACAATACCCTGGCCAGGTGAACACTGAGTGCTTCCAGATGTAATATCTGGAAAGGAAATATCACTTTTGTAATATTCTGACTGAGGATGTGAAACCTGAAACTAAATTGTGAGGAAACATCAGACTTAACTTATATGGGGATCATTCTATTAAAAAAAAAAAGAGAACTCTGTATTTTTCAAATATGTCAACGATATAAAAAGACAAAAAAGAGAAAAAAGCATTAAGAATTGTTTCAGACTATAAAGAGACATGACAACCAAATACAGTATATGTCCCTATACTGGATCTTGTACAAGAGAAAAAAACAAATATTTACAAAATACATTATCAGGTGCACTAACAAAATTCAACTATAGTAAGTTAGATAAAAATTAATATTACGTTATTTTGGTCATATTAAAATAGACTTCATTCTTAGGAAATGACATTGAAATAATTAACAGCAAAGGAAGGCAATGATATCACTAGTTCAGTTCAGTTCAGTTCAGTCTCTCAGTTGTGTCCAACTCTTTGCGACCCTATGAATTAATTGCAGCACGCCAGGCCTCCCTGTCTATCACCAACTACCGGAGTTCACTCAAACTCATGTCCATCGAGTCAGTTATGCCATCCAGCCATCTCATCCTCTGTCATCCCTTTTTTCTCCGGCCCCCAGTCTTTCCCAGCATCAGAGTCTTTTCTAATGAGACAACTCTTCGCATGAGGTGGCCAAAGTACTGGACTTTTAGCTTTAGCATCATTCTTTCTAAAGAACACCCAGGACTGATCTCCTTCAGAATGGACTGGTTGGATCTCCTTGCAATCCAAGGGACTCTCAAGAGTCTTCTCCAACACCACAGTTCAAAAGCATCAATTCTTCGGCGCTCAGCCTTCGTCACAGTCCAACTCTCACATCCATACATGACCACTGAAAAAATCATAGCCTGGACTAAATGGACCTTTGTTGGCAAAGTAATGTCTCTGCTTTTGAATATACTATCTAGGTTGGTCAAAACTTTCTTTCCAGGGAGTAAGCGTCTTTTAATTTCATGGCTGCAGTCACCATCTGCAGTGATTTTGGAGCCCAGAAAAATAAAGTCTGACACTGTTTCCACTAGTTCCCCAACTATTTCCCATGAAGTGATGGGACCGGATGCCATGATCTTCATTTTCTGAATGTTGAGCTTTAAGCCAAATTTTTCACTCTCCACTTTCACTTTCATCAAGAGGCTTTTTAGTTCCTCTTCACTTTCTGCCATAAAGGTGGTGTCATCTGCATATCTGAGGTTATTGATATTTCTCCCGGCATCTTGATTCCAGCTTGTGCTGCTTCCAGACCAGAGTTTCTCATGATGTACACTGCATATAAGTTAAATAAGCAGGGTGACAATATACAGCCTTGCTGTACTCCTTTTCCTATTTGGAACCAGTCTGTTGTTCCATGTCCAGTTCTAACTCTTGCTTCCTGACCTGCATATAGGTTTCTCAAGGGGCAGGTTAGGTGGTCTGGTATTCCCATCTCTTTCAGAATTTTCCACAGTTTCTTGTGATCCATAAAGTCAAAGGCTTTGGCATAGTCAATAAAGCAGAAATAGATGTTTTTCTGGAACTCTCTTGCTTTTTCCATGATCCAGCGGATGTTGGCAATTTGATCTCTGGTTCCTCTGCCTTTTTAAAACCAGCTTGAACATCAGAAGTTCACAGTTCACGTATTGCTAAAGCCTGGCTTGGAGAATTTTGAGCATTACTTTACTAGCGCATGAGAGGAGTGCAATTGTGTGGTAGTTTGAGCATTCCTTGGCATTGCCTTTCTATGGAATTGGAACGAAAACTTACCTTTTCCAGTCCTATGGCCACTGCTGAGTTTTCCAAATTTGCTGGCACAGTGAGTGCAGCACTTTCACAACATCATCTTTCAGGATTTGAAATAACTCAACTGGAATTCCATCACCTCCACTAGCTTTGTTCGCAGTGATGCTTCCTAAGGCCCACTTGACTTCACATTCCAGGATGTCTGGCTCTAAGTGAGTGATCACACCATCGTGATTATCTTGGTCTTGAAGATCTTTTTCGTACAGTGCTTCTGTGTATTCTTGCCACCTCTTCTTAATATCTTCTGCTTCTGTTAGGTCCATACTATTTCTGTCCTTTATTGAGCCCATCTTTGCATGAAGTGTTCCCTTGGTATCTCTAATTTTCTTGAAGAGATCCCTAGTCTTTCCCATTCTGTTGTTTTCCTCTATTTCTTTGCATTGATCACTGAGGAAGCTTTCTTATTTCTTCTTGCTGTTCTTTGTAACTCTGCATTCAGATACTTATATCTTTCCTTTTCTCCTTTGCTTTTTGCTTCTCTTCTTTTCACAGCTATTTGTAAGGCCTCCCCAGACAGCCATTTTGCTTTTTTGCATTTCTTTTCCATGGGGATGGTCTTGATCCCTGTCTCCTGTACAATGTTATAAACCTCAGTCCACAGTTCATCAGGCACTCTATCTATCAGATCTAGCCCCTGAAATGTATTTCTCACTTCCACTGTATAATCATAAGGGATTTGAGGGGAGCCGTGGCTAAGGGGAGCAACCCCACGTCTAAGGAGTGGTGGCTGCGCGGGCGGCCGAGAGGAGCTACTCCACATTCAAGGTCAGGAGGAGTGGCGGTGAGTAGATACCCTCGTCCAAGGTAAGGAGCAGTGGCTGCACTTTGCTGGAGCAGCTGTGTAAAGATACCCCACGTCCAACGTAAGAGAGACCCAAGTAAGATGGTAGGTGTTGCAAGAAGGCATCAGAGGGCAGACACACTGAAACCATATTCACAGAAAACTAGTCAATCTAATCACACTACGACCACAGCCTTGTCTAACTCAAAGAAACTAAGCCATGCCCTATGGGGCCACTCAAGACGGGTAGGTCATGCTGGAGAGGTCTGACAGAATGTGGTCCATTAGAGAGGGGAATGGCAAGCCACTTCGATATTCTTGCCTTGAGAACCCCATGAACAGTATTGATAAGATACTGAAAGAGGAACTCCCCAGCTCGGTAGGTGTCCAATATGCTACTGGAGATCAGTGGAGAAATAACTCCAGAAAGAATGAAGGGATAGAACCAAAGCAAAAACAATACCCAGTTGTGGATGTGACTGGTGATAGAAGCAAGGTCTGATGCTGTAAAGAGCAATATTGCATAGGAACCTGGAATGTTAGGTCCATGAATCAAGGCAAATTGGAAGTGGTCAAACAGGAGATGGCAAGAGTGAACATCAACATTCTAGGAATCAGCGAACTAAAATGGACGTGAATGGATGAATTTAACTCAGATGACCATTATATCTACTACTGAGGGCAGGAATCCCTCAGAAGAAATGGAGTAGCCATCATGGTCAACAAAAGAGTCTGAAATGCAGTACTTGGATGCAATCTCAAAAACGAAAGAATGATCTCTGTTCGTCTCCAAGGCAAACCATTCAGCATTACAGTAATCCAAGTCTATGCCCCAACCAGTAACGCTGAAGAAGCTGAAGCTGAACGGTTCTATGAAGACTACAAGACCTTTTAGAACTAACACCCAAAAAAGATGTCCTTTTCATTATAGGGGACTGGAATGCAAAAGTAGGAAGTCAAGAAACACCTGGAGTAACAGGCAAATTTGGCCTTGGAATGCGGAATGAAGCAGGGCAAAGACCAATAGAGTTTTGCCAAGAGAACACACTGGTCATAACACCCTCTTCCAACAACACAAGAGAAGACTCTACACATGGACATCACCAGATGGTCAACACCGAAATCAGATTGATTATATTCTTTGCAGCCAAAGATGGAGAAGCTCTATACAGTCAGCAAAAACAAGACCAGGAGCTGACTGTGGCTCAGATCATGAACTCCTTATTGCCAAATTCAGACTTAAATTGAAGAAAGTAGGTAAAACCACTAGACCAATCAGGTATGACCTAAATCAAATCCCTTATGATTATACAGTGGAAGTGAGAAATAGATTTAAGGGCCTAGATCTGATAGATAGAGTGCCTGATGAACTATGGACTGAGGTTCATGACATGACATCACCAACTTACTCTCAAAAGATTCTGAAGAAAAACATGAATGTAAATGCCCACTCTGTATGTGTGTGTACAGTGTATACATAAGTATCATTAAACACAGATGTATTCAGATGTTCTCTGTACTACCCTTGAGACTTTGTGTAATTTACAATGATTTCCAAATCAAAAGCTTGAGCGGACTTTTGGACTCTGAGGGAGAGGGAGAGGGTGGGATGATTTGGGAGAATGGCATTGAAACATGTATGCTATCATGTAAGAAACGAATCGCCAGTCTATGTTCGATGCAGGATACAGGATGCTTGGGCTGGTGTACGGGGATGATCCAGAGAGATGATATGGGGTGGGAGGTGGGAGGGGGGTTCATGTTTGGGAACTCATGTACACCCCTGGCGGATTCATGTCAGTGTATGGCAAAACCAATACAGTATTGTAAAGTAAAATAAAGTAAAAATAAAAATTTAAAAAATAAAAATAAAATAAAATAAAAGCAGAAGAATGAAAACACATAGTCCAAACAACATGAGAGGCAGAAGAATCAGACAGGGGAATCAGATAGGTGGATGTGAAGTATAATATCTTCCATGACAGATGCATGACTGTTTTCTTATTACTATGTTTTATAACTACATATATGTTACTTATTCTCACATGTGTAAAGTAGCATATTACAAAGCAGAATAAAGGTACAATAAAGCTCTATAAGTTATTTTAATAATTAGTTCAAAACTACTATAAGAATATGAGGAACAAACAAAGTCCAAACTTGCTGCTAAGTCACTTCAGTCATGTCTGATTCTGCGCGACCCCACAGATGGCAGCCAACAAGGCTCCTCTGTCCCTGGGATTCTCCAGCCAAGAATACTGGAGTGGGTTGCCAGTTACTTCTCCAATGCATGAATGTGAAAAGTGAAAGTGAAGTCGCTTAGTCGTGTCCGACTCTTCGTGACCCCATGGACGGTAGCCTACCAGGTTCCTCCGCCCATCATGTAAGAGTACTGGAGTAGGTTGCCATTTCCTTCTCCAAAACCACCCAGAAATCCTACTCCTAGGCATATACCCTGAGGAAATCAAAATTGAAAAAGACACGTGTATCTCGTTGTTCATTGCAGGACTATTTGTAATAGCTAGAACATGGAAGCAACCTAGATGTCTGTGGACAGATGAATGGATAAAGAAGTTGTGGTATATAAACACAATGGAATATTATTCAGCCATAAAAAGGAATGCATTTGAGTCAGTTCTAACGAGGTGGATGAACCTAGAACCTATTATACAGAGTGAAGTAAGGCAGAAAGAGAAAGATAACTATCATGTTCTAATGCATATATATGAAATCTAGAAAAATGGTGCTGAAGAATTTATTTACAGGGCAGCAGGGGAGAAACAGACATAAAGAACAGACTTATGGACATGAGGAGACGGGAGGAGAGGGTGAGATGTATGGAAAGAGTAACATGGAAACTTACATTACCATATGTAAAATAGATATCCAATGGGAATTTGCTGTATGGCACAGGAAACTCAAACAGGGGCTCTGTGTCAACCTAGAGGGGAGGGGTGGGGAGGGAGATAGGAGAGAGGTTCAAAAGGGAGGGGATATATGTATACCTATGGCTGATTCATGTTGAGGTCTGACAGAAAACAACAAAATTATGTAAAGCAATTATCCTTCAATAATAAAATAAATTAATTAAGAATAAAATCTGTTATATGCCCATATACCAATAGCAAGCTATCAGAAATAGATTCAGAGAACAACCATATTTACAATTATATGAAAAAGAATAAAATACCTAGGAATAAATTTAACTCAGGAGTTTAAAGACTTGTACAGTGAAAACTGTAGACATTAATGAAAGAAATGGAAGGAGACACAAATAAATGAAAAGATACTTTGTGTTCAAGGACTGTAACAACTAACATTGCTAAAATGACCATACTATGAAAACCAATCCACAGATTCAAGACAATCCCTGTCAAAGTGCCAATGGCATATTTCACAGGAATAGAAAAAACAATCCTAAAATTTGTATAAAATCACAACAGAACCCAAAGAGTCAAAGCAAGCTGGAGAAAGAAAAAGTTGGATGCGTCACATACCCTGATTTCAAACTACACTACATGCTATGCAAACAAAACAGTATTCCATAAGCATAAAAACAGACACACAGATCAGTGTAACAGACTGCCCAGAAATAAACCCAAGCATATACCATCAATTAATCTATATCAAAGGAAGCAAGAATATACAATGTGGAAAGACAATCTCTTCAATAACTGGTGCTGGGGAAACTAAACAGCCACACGCAGAAGAACACAACTCAATTACATCTTAAACCATTCATAAAAATTAACTAAAAATGGGTTAAAGTTCTAATCAGAGGAAAAATAACATAATTTTGAATGGTGATGGATGCTAACTAGATTTATTGTGGTGATCATTTTACACTACAGAAAAATATTGAATCATGTTGTACACCCAAGACTAATGTAAGATGGCAATTACATCTCAATTTTTAGAAAACTTAAAGAATATGAAAAGCCCTCACAATGAAGCACACCACAGACTAATAAATATTTTTGAAGTAATAATCAATTTGTTTTTATTCCACTGAGTTAAGAGCATAGTATTAATTTTAGGTCCAGTTCTTTAATTCTTCTGCTTCTTCAATTTGGTAAGTCTTTTCCCCTCAACAAAAAACGTGTGTGTGTGTGTGTGTGTGTGTGTGTGTGCGCGCACGCGCGCGCAGTGTAGTGTAACAAATAGTACAGTTAACAAGGTTTAATGTGAATCATTATATTAGTTGCTAAAATTTATTACTTACTAAGTGCCAGGCTACTAACGCTACCATGCTCAGTTCAGTTCAGTTCAGTCGCTCAGTCGTGTCCGACTAGTAAGTGCTGAATATAGATTGTATCTTTTAGCAATCATAATCACTCTTATGACATAGATCCTATTTTTTCACCACTCTTCAGAAAGAAAAACCAGCAACAGAAAGATTAGGTAACTCATGCAAGGTCATACAGCGAGCAAGAGTCAGAGTCAAAATCAACCCAGGAAATCTCATTCTAGACCCCATACTTTTAGACACCAGGCTCCACTGTGTTTTTGTTACCTTCCTGAACCTAAGTTAATGACCTCAAATTTTTCTTGTGCTGAATATATCCGTAAAATCACCATCTACTACTTCAAATCCAGTACTTTAAACCAGTAGGTAGAAAATAAATTATAGCTATTATTTCTATTCACTGTGGGCAGCAAATGCTGTATATAAAATTCAAAAACCAATGCAATCTTAGAGTTGAATTTCCCTGTGTCTTCCTTCCTCTGACCCCTCATGGTGGAAAAAAAGAAAAAATTCTTGAGTAATTAAAATGCTACCAGAGACAATGTAATACAGAAAAGGTTTTTAAATAGTCTCATTCTATATACACTAGGTAACTCACATTTAAAAATACTTAGTATGTTATTTAGAAAAGGCAGATTTTACTGGATGTAGAACAAGCTTTCCAGCATAATATGATCACTTGACAGGTGAAGTGAACATATGTCATTTAGTGGCAGCCTGGCACCCAGCCCCTTTCCCGATGTTACTCACCTCTCTTTTAGGGAATCTTCTCCTTCACTGTACCATCCTGATGGAAACATAAATCTAAATGCATGCCCTCCAATTACAGAAACCAAAGGTATCCTTCAGAGGCTGCTCTGGGATCATTTCTATACAGTTCCTGGTATCAGTTGGCCAGCATAAAACACAAGGTTAGTCAATAAAACATAGTCTCTTGGGACTTGGTTTATTAAACAGACTATGTACATACCATGGAGAAGCAAATGGCAACCCACTCCAGTATTCCTGCCTGGAGAATCCCTTAGACAGAAGAGCCTGGCAGGCTACAGTCCACAGGGTTACAAAGAGTTGGATAAAACTGAGTTACTGACTTATGCACATACCAAAGACCAGGTCAGAATTGATCCAAGTCAGCAACAGAGCCTGGGCAATTTTGTTGACTGTTCCTGTTACCAAGACCTTTGGATCTGGCTGATTCCTCCCTGTTTCAAGGAGAGGAGTCTCCCTTCAATCTAACTATGCAGTCTCCCTTCAATCCTGAGAGCCTCCCTCAGGCTAAAAATTTCAGGTAAATTCCTCTTTTGATTTTAAATCAGTCTGTGTCTTTTGCTGGCAAAGATGACAAAAAAGATGATAACCATACAGAATATAAAGCCATAAGGGGATGAAATTATATAATCTTATTTAGCATTTCTTTGGATGACTTTTACTCTTTTCCATTAGTTTGGTATGTATGCTAGCCAAAGAATACGAAGATCTAGATTCTAGTCCAGACTTTCATCAGCAGGCTTTAACATTTCCAGTGTGAATTCATTCATTCTCGATTTTTTTCCTCATCTATGAATAAAGATAGTTTGAACTGTAAGTTTTCTTGCATTCATAAAATGTTAACGTTTTGTAGAAAAGATCAGTCTTACTGACACCAATAATACAGACTTTCTTTACAGAAATTAGCACATGGTTGTAATTGTTGACTTCACTATTTTTTATTCATTTTTAAATATTGTTTTTCATATAAGTAAGATCTACAGCAGTTTCTGACATAAAGAATAGGAATAAAATAATTTCAGACTATTTCCCTAAGGAAATGACATCACATCTCAGAAGATCTACCTATAAAAAATAAATAGGTTTGAAATACTATTACACAGTAAACACTATTATATTTTTAATATCCACAGCCAAAACAATACAGTTTCTACCAATTTTTACATTTTCTAGTATCACTATATTCTCCTGAAATGTGCTTTCCTTCATGCTTTCAAATGTTGTATAAATACCAACGTAACCTAGAAGTTTCAAGTTCAAGAGAATAAATAATAAATACTTCCTTTTAAATTTTGTTGATGATTTGATAGACATATTCTGCTAAATGTGTATAAAATTGATTGGTGCACTTATTAAGGAATATATCCATTACAGTACCATCAGTTAAACTTTTCTAAAAATCTTCTAAAAGAGATCTAAAAATACTGGTCAGCCAAAATGTTTTAAATTGTGTTAGTACTGAAACCATTACATACATAGCAAAGTACTATTATGAATTCTTATAAAAATTACAAAGTAAAGTCTTCCTCAAAAGCCATTCAAACCAAGGAGACTGACAATCATTAAGTCATGTCTACAAGAAACATGTTATTCAATATTGACACTTATCAAGGGGTAACTGAATTTGAAAAGCTATGAGATTCTGTTCCTCTCTTGAAGGTTTTATCTCCTTAAACCTAATCTTAGGTATACTAATTGTTCCTAACTCTCAACACAATTCAACAAGGAATTCCAACTCAACATAATGTCATACATACTAGAAAAGAGATGGTATTCAGTGCTATCTCTCAAGGATGCAATTAATTCTGTGTGGGGGCATAGAAAGAGCTACAGAGAAGAGGTAACAGATTAAAAACCTCTTTTAAAACCTTTATAAAAACCTCAAAAATATGAAAATGACCTCAAAATATGAATAATAAACTCCTATGTAGATAATGTACTTTGCAGTCTTTCACATCTGAGTTTCAACCCCAGTTCTACCATTCTGTTGCCCATGTAAAATTGATCAAGTTGTTTAAAAATATAGAAAGTAGGCCTTATTCTGCCAATAACTGTGATCTTAGGCAATTCCATTCACCTCTCTAGACATCAATTTCCTAAATCTATGAAAGAAATCATGAAGTCATGCTTTAAGAGCTTTAACTTTCCCTCTGATTCTAACATGAGTCTATATTATATATTATAGAAATTCCTATCCTCTGTTGGATGTGTTCATTTAGCAACTATTTATCCACAATATGTGGGTACAACTAAGTACCCACAATATGTCAGGCAGTGTTCTAGCACATGTGAATGTAACAGTCCAAAATCACATGAAAATTACAGAAAATGTCTATTGAATAACTTATAATTCAATAGATATTGAGTTATATCTATATAATTTATTTGCTTTGTTGTCTCCTTGTTCACAATCATTTCCCTGTAAGTATGACATGTGTATTTAAAACAGTTAACACTGGTACAAAAGAAAAACACAAACATTAACACAAAAAGAGAAATTTAAATGAAGATGAAGTATAGTTAGTAACACTGCCATCAACATGATAATTTCTCTAAATTCACATTCAATCAGTGAGCCTTAGCAACCTGACAAAAAAAGACAGTATGTTAATGACTCTCTAACCAATTTAGTATACAGCCATCTTTTCTTCCTCATTTAAACTATTACATAGTTTCTTAAGAATTATGATATAACCAGGTAAGTTTTCTTTAAAGATAAATAAAATCTGTATATGGCAAGTAAACACAAAAATCTACAATATCACTTTTTAAGATATTTCACTTCTATATCTGGCATTTCTGGCTTTTAGACCATCTATGTCATTACACAAGGTCTTTATTTAAGAATCATATTATCAGTTTTCAAAAACTGACTTATTCTTAGGTAAGTAATTTTAAAATTCAGGAATTGTCAGGCAGTTCCAGAAACTCAAGATTTTGTCAAAAGACAGGGAATTTGGATGGTGAGGTAGGCGGAGGGTGTGGATTGCTGAAAGGATACAAGATGAAAATAGAGCTGAACTGACCTCAGAATACACAGTGACTTGAGGAGTCACAGGGCAACTCAGTTGGACTCCTCTTCTGGGTCTGCTTCTTGCTTTTAGCAAGCTACTAGTTCTTTAGTATGCCTCTTCCCGTTATCTCATGGCAATGTTGTCTTTATGGCTGCTCTAGCCTCCTGGATTCTGCAGCCTACTTTCTCTTAGGAAATCTGAGTACTTCTACATCATTCTAATAACTGCATCCCTCCTCTAAGGAGAAACAATCCTACAAGGGGTGTGGACAGTACACCCTGGAACAGAGTTCTCACACACAGCCCCTTCCATGATGTGCGCCTCTGCCTGCCTTCCTATAGTCAGTGGTCAGGACAATGGGGTCATGTGGTAAGACACATCACCTCATGGCAAATAAATGGGGAAAAAGAGGAAACAGCAACAGATTTTATTTTCCTGGGCTCCAAAATCACTGCAGACTATGAGTGCAGCCACACTTGCTTCTTGGAAGAAAAGCTATGACAAATCTAGACAGCGCATTAAAAAGCAGACATCACTTTGCCAACAATGGTCTGTATGGTCAAAGATATGGTTTTTACAGTAGTCATGTAAGGATGTAAAAACTGGCCCATAAAGAAGGCTGAGTGCCAAAGAACTGATGCTTCTGAGCTGTGGTGCTGGAGAAGACTCGAGAGTCCCTTTAACAG
Organism: Oryx dammah; assembly: GCF_014754425.2. NCBI lineage: Eukaryota > Metazoa > Chordata > Mammalia > Artiodactyla > Bovidae > Oryx > Oryx dammah. The sequence continues at coordinate 57,291,835 of NW_024070202.1, read as the reverse complement.
CAACATCAAACCAGTCAATCCTAAAGGAAATCAACCTTGAATAACCACTGGAAGGACTGATGCTGAAGCTGAAGATCTAATACTTTGGCTACCTGATGTGAAGAGCAGATTCACTGGAAAAGACCAAGATGTTGGAAAACATTGAGGGCAGGAGCAGAAGGGCAAGACAGAGGGTGAGATGGTTGGATGGCATCACTGACTCAATGGACATGAGTTTGGGCAAACTCTGGGAGATACTGAAGGACAGGGAAGCCTGGTGTGTTGTGCTTCATGAGGTCACAGAGTCAGACATGACTTAGCAACTGAACAACAACAATGGTGAGACAGACAACTTGGTATTATATGCATAAGGCACCCTTCAGAAGATTATGGCACAGTAGGTACCTTGAAGTTTCTAAGAAAGACACAGCGTGACAGCATGACTGCTAGGCACCTTCAACAGACTATTCACTATGTAGAGATACAGTCTCACCACAGAGACTGTATGTTCAGAGACTGAACAAGTCATGTTCACCAAGTAAGGCCACTTCTTTACAGGCACAGGAAACAAGTATATAAACTTGAAATTTAAAATTCAAAGAAAAGTGTGATGAAGTGGGTATGTGTTTTTGAAAAAACAAACTCAGCCTGGGAAACTATTCTTTAAAGAAAAACAAAAACATAACATATAAACATGGAAAACAAACTGTAAAATTACTATTTTTAAAGATGAGCCTGTTAGCATCCAATATGCACTGCAAAGTGGCACGTCTTAGATTTCAGCTACTCAGCCACAACTGACAGTCTCCAAATTGTGCAGCTCAGAGTACATGAACAAATGGCCACCACACTGGGTGAGAGCAATCAGCCTGGCTGCTCCCCTGCTTCAGTGCTCCACTTTTACCAGTGAGGGGCAGCCAGCACTGCACAACTCCTAGCCAGAGGGCTCTGTCCTGGCCTCATGTATAAAAATTGCAAGCCACTATAAAACTAAACAATCGGAACAACTATTACTACCATTTGCTTTATAATGATTATTTTAATAAAGTAACGGAGGAATATAAAAGAAAAGGACACCCATCTCTTTTCTCTTTCTGATGGCAGACAAGAAAAAACACATCTGTAAGGTGACTTGCTTGGCTTACAGGGAGGCAGATACCAAAGAAGGCATCGAAGAGCTACAGGAATGGGAGTTTGCAGACCTGGTCAAGGCACTGATTATGACTCACATCTACCTGTCCCAGGTCTAGTCTTCTCACTTACCTGTTGAAGATCCTTGGGGCTTTCATACTTGGGATAAGACATCACTTCCCTTCTCCTGGGCCTCCACAGCACAAATCAATGGGAGGCCCAGCAATTCCAGACAGGAGCAGTCCTTCCAGGGTATACACAGCCATTGACAGGAATGAAAACTGAGAACCTTCCTCCTCCCAAGCAACATTCACATTTTTGGCAAATTTATGTCCTTTATTTCCTCTTCTTATCAGCTCCCAAAGATGTCTCCGAATCTCAGGTCATCTCTATTCCCAAAAGGCTCCAAGGGCAGTGAGGCAACCCCAATGTCATCAGGGACTTGCAAATACAGTTGACAATAATGCATCAATATTTGCTCACCAATTACAACAAATGTTCCACACTAATTCAGGTTGTTAGTAACAGGAGACACTGCAAAGTGACGAGAGGTATATGGGAATTCTGTTCTTCCTGATCAATTTTCTGTAAATCTAAAACTGCTCTAAAAAATAAAGTTTATTATTTTAAAATTGAATAAAGGCATAAACAGACTGTCTACCAGCTTTCAAATGATCACTGACATCATTATCTCTTCTGATGAGGTTTTTTTTTTAATACAAGCTAATTCTGTTTCATAAAGAAAATGGGAGGGGGGAGGACAGAGTAGCAGACAGATAAGGAAGCTGAAGCTGTATGTAACGTATCTCTTCTTCGCTACAAGTCTATCCAAGAGCTCATGAACACAATGTATGAGTGAGGATGGCAAGAAACATGAGTTTTACATGACTACAAACAAATCAACAATAATTATGAGCAGTCAGAATTCCTAATCATTTTCATTTTCCTATTCAAATGTTGTGAGGTCACGAAAACATTTTCATAAAAAGGTCATATGTCTACACACTTAAGGTGAACACCCAGTCAGGACAAAAGTGAAAAATCAAGAGTTGATTCCATCTATTTTGTTACTTAAAGAGGGAAGGGGCCTACAAAAGTATACAGTTTTCTCATTTTAGAGAATTAAGTGACTTTCCCCAAAACACTTAAAAGTGGTATGAATGGAAAAATTAAAAAAAAAAAAAAAAACACTAACTACAGAGGAAAAGATATCAAAAGCTTCAGACAGAATAATTGTTAAATAAGCATTTAATATTAACTGAAATTATATACCAGAGAAAGGAAAACAATAGATTTTCTATGAAAAGGAAAAACAAATCAAAGATGGTCAGAAAAGTTATTTGGATGGAGGGCGGGGGTATGGCATGCTGCAGAAAGGCTTGTACCACCTGCCCAGCAGCAGTGTTATGAGAGCTAGATGAGACATTTGTAAATATACTTGGAAAATGCCAGGTCGTAAAACTGTTAAAACTGAGGAAAATACTAAAGGAGAGAAAACTGGTTTTCATCGCCGTCAAATAAGGCAAGGCCGACAACGAGCAATGTGGTTAGGATCCCTTCCCTGGTCCCTTGGTGTTCCACATGTGGCCACATGAAAAATTGCACTGATATTTGTCCATTTTTCTTGACAACTTTGGTTATAAGCATTGCTAAGATGCTTATAGGAGAAGGCAATGGCCCCCACTCCAGTACTCGTTTGCCTGGAAAATCCCGTGGACAGAGGAGCCTGGCAGGCTTCAGTCCATGGGGTCACTAAGAGTCGGACACGACTGAGTGATTTCGCTTTCACTTTTGTGCATTGGAGAAGGAAATGGCAACCCACTCCAGAGGTCTTGCCTGGAGAATCCCAGGGACAAGGGAGCCTAGTGGGCTGCCATCTATGGGGTCGCACAGAGTCAGACACAACTGAAGTGACTTAGCAGCAGCAGCAGCAAGATGCTTATATGTTCCTCCAGGAGACAAATTGGTTAGTGAAGATTATGAACTAAAGGAAAATGCCTTCAAGAATGAGGTGATGTGGGTAGAATAAATCCTTACCCTGCCCCCAAGAAAGCTAAGAGCTGATTCCACTTATTCTGTGCCAAATTAATTTCTCCTCTGCTGAGTAGTAGCTCATCAATCACCTACTCCTAAGCATGAATGGAGACCTTGGGAAAATACATCAGATTCAAATGAACCCATTTTTAAAGTAAAAGGCACTCACATATCACAAGAATGGCTTATACTTTCAAAAACACTGCTTCGAATCAAATCCAAGTTACAAAATGCTTTTTTTTTTTTGTCCCCTGCTTTTTTAATCATGAAGGAAAAAAATGTTAATACCTCTTTCTAATTCTTGGCTTGCTCTGACAATTCCTACTTAAGTCTCAGTAAAGACCTTGTTCCTGAACAAAACTAAACCCTTACCATAGTTACTTCAAACTATTTAAAGCTGTAACTAAGCACAAAGCAGATCTTTTAAAATTGCTCACACGCTAGAATTTGACAGCGTCCTAAGTGCCTATAAATGAATATTGAATGATGCAAATTGGTAACCAGTTGATAATGCATCTGTGTAAATCAAATGAACATTCATGTAATAAATTCACATCTGACCTTTTTAACCTGTCCCAGTATTGATCATTCTTTGGTGGATAAGGTCCTAAATGAGGCTAATGATACTTGTTTAAAAAATGGAAAGGAAACAAATGCATTCTATGGGAATGACTAAATAAAAGCATTAAAACTTGGTGATAAGAAGCCAGTTCCCAGGAGGAAAAAAAAAATCCAACACTAGAAAAAAGTGACGGGACTTAACAACTTCACAAGATGAGCTTTACCAAGTCTATGCTAACTCCACATTATTATTGCCCTTATATCTAACAATCATAACTCATCTGATACACAACTTATCATCAGGCTCCTTGCATTTTTTCACAGTATTAAAGGCAAGAATGTCATTAATACCATTCTTATCAAATTAAAACCAAAGGACAGTCCAATCCTGAGAGTTAAACAAAGTAAGGACATAAGTGAGATGGCTTTGGTCATAAATCAAAAGCTAATAGGGCCTGAACACATGAGTCTGACCCTTTAACAACATTCTCTCCCAGCTTGACAACTCAAGTGAGAAAAAGTGTAGGGGTTATCCCTTGTGCTAAGACACTGGATGCTACACTTGCTATTAGCTGAAGCTATCACACTATTCAGAAAACTTTTTACATGAAATCAGGTAAAACTGTCACCGGACTTCCCTGATGGCTCAGTGGTAAAGAATCCGCCTGCCAATGCAGGAGACACAGATTCAATCTCTGGGTCAGGGAGATACCTAGGAGAAAGAAATGGCAACCCACTCCAGAATTCTAGCCTGGGCAATCCCATGGACAAGGACGCCTGGTGGGCTACGGTTTGCAGATTCGCAAAATAGTCAGACATGACTAAGCAACTGAACAACAAAAAAATTACCATTATCACCAAGACTAGACTTTTGTTATCTAACAAATTATGAAGCTTTTACACCAGATACATTCAAATACAGTATCATGATCTATTAAGGAGACTTCAGTATTTTTGGTTAACACTTAAAATTCCTATCAGAGTTTTGCCTCTTTTATAACAAAGGTCATACATAGGAGGTGCTATCTACCATATACTCAGGCGGTGCTGAGCAAGACATTCTTAACTCAATGAGTAACTCAGAAGCACTTGCAGGGTCAAACTGCAAGACTAAATGTCCTATCTCCATGCACAACAGGACTATATTTGCCAGCCATCACAAGGGAACAGGATTGTTGAATGTTGCTGCAGAGTCGAGACAGGCCAAATGATAAAGGCTACCGGGAAACAAATGAAGGGACATCCAGCAAAACAATGGCCTTGTGAGACAGGGAGATGTCTGCCACCAAAAAAGTAGTTCTCCATCTACTTGCTTAAAATTTTGTCTCTTGGGCCTGGTATTCAACTGACTCCTTCATGAAACTGGGGGTTAAGCCTGGAAATGTGCATTTCTAACAAACAGCTGATTCTGATGTAGGTAGAAAACAACATGCAATCCAAACTAAGCAACCAGACCTTAGCAAACCTGTGGACATATTTATAAATTGGTCAAAAGCAACAGCTGATGGACTATACGGTCCTTTTGATATTTAACCTTTGTTTCTACAAGATTAGGAAGACAAGTAAAACCACTGAGCCACCTGGAGATGCAAGAGATGTAGGTTCCATTCCTCGGTCAGAAAGATCCCCTGGAGAAGGAAATGGCAACCCACTCCAGTATTCTTGCTTGGAAAATCCCATGGATAAAGGAGCTGGAGGGGTATAGTCTATGGGGTCGCAAAGAGTCGGACATGACAGAGCGTGTGTGTGCGCACATACACACACCCACCCCCCACACACACACACAGCCAATAAGCAAATAAAAAAAAATACAAACATCGTTAGTAATCAAAGAAATGCAAATCAAAATAACAATGAGATGCCACATCACACCCTCTAGGATAGTTCTACAGCAAGACATTTAACATGTTAGAATTTGGAGAAATTTGAGTCTCCCTACTTCTTGGTAATAAAGGTGCAATTTGAAAAACAGTTTGGCAGTTCCTCAAAAGCTAAAATGTAAGAATTATCATATGATCTAGTAATTTCACTCCTAGCTATAGACACAAGTCAACTGAAAACAAGTATTCAAACAAAAACTTCTATACAAATGTTTACAGCAATGTTTTTCATAAGAATCACAAGGTGAAAACAGTTCAAATGTCTATTAACTGATGAGTAGATAAACAGGATATGGAATTATCCAGATGATGGAATATTATTCAGCTGTAAATAGAAGTGTTGACATAAGCTACAACCTAATGAACCTTGAAAATATTATAAGCAAAAGAAGTGAATCACAAAGGACAATATGTTGCTTTAATTCTATTGATATAAAATGTTCAGACTATGTGACTCACAACAAACTGTGGAAAATTCTGAAAGAGATGGGAATACCAGACCACCTGATCTGCCTCTTGAGAAATATGTATGCAGGTCAGGAAGCAACAGTTAGAACTGGACATGGAACAACAGACTGGTCCAAATTGGGAAAGGAATATGTCAAAGCTGTAGATTCTCACCCTGCTTATTTAACTTCTATGCAGAGTACATCATGAGAAATGCTGGGCTGAATGAAGCACAAGCTGGAATCAAGATTGCCGGGAGAAATATCAATAACCTCAGATATGCAGGTGACACCACCCTTATGGCAGAAAGTGAAGAAGAACTAAAAAAAAGCCTCTTGATGAAAGTCAAAGAGGAGAGTGAAAAAGTTGGCTTAAAGCTCAACATTCAGAAAACGAAGATCATGGCATCTGGTCCCATCACTTCGTGGCAAATGGATGGGGAAACAGTGGAAACAGTGACAGACTTTATTTGGGGGGAGGGGGCTCCAAAATCACTGCAGATGGTAACTGCAGCCATGAAATTAAAAGACGCTTACTCCTTGGAAGAAAAGTTATGACCAACCTAGACAGCATATTAAAAAGCAGAGACATTGCTTTGCCAACAAAGGTCCATCTAAGTCAAGGCTATGGTTTTTCCAGTAGTCATGTATGGATGTGAGAGTTGGACTATAAAGAAAGCTGAGCACAGAATTGCTGCTTTTGAACTGTGGTGTTGGAGAAGACTCTTGAGAGTCCCTTGGACTGCAAGGAGATCAACCAGTCCATCCTAAAGGAGATCAGTCCTGAATATTCATTGGAAGGACTGATGCTAAAACTGAAACTCCAATACTTCGGCTGCCTGATGTGAAGAACTGACTCATTTGAAGAGAGTTGGGAAAGATTGAAGGCGGGAGGAGAAGGGGACAACAGATGGCTGGATGGTATCACTGACTCAATGGACATGAGTTTGAGTAAACTTCGGGAGTTGGTGTTAGAAGGGAGGCCTGGCATGCGGCAGTCCATGGAGTCGCAAAGAGTCGAACACTACTGAGCAACTGAACTGAACTGAAAATGTTTAGAATAGGAAAATCTATAGACAGTATATATTACTAGTTTCTAGGGGCAGAGGTGGGGGTGGCGTATTGATCATGGCTATGGGTAGTAGGGTTTCTTTCATGGATAATACAGTACTGATTGTGCAGATGAATGCACAAATTCATACTAAGTCACTGAATTATAAATTCAAGTGGGTGAATCATACGGTATACAGATTAAATCTCGAGCTACTTTTTAAAAAGATTTATCTAAAATAATAAGGAAAACACCCCACCATGATGACCTCCATTCTAGTGGGCTGTCAACTGCAGGAAGTCCCCAAATGCCACTCTAGCCACAGTAGCTGCTCACAAATTTCTGTCACTTAACTCTGGAGTTGTTTCTATTTCTATACTTCCTGAGGCTTACTTATTCAACTCTGTTTCCAATTCTGTGATGTATTCACACATTATCCAATAAACCCCCCAGGTTCCTATGCTTAAATAGTCTCTCATTTTAGGTTGCTTGTAATCACAACACACTATTTGGTATATACTCTACATTCTTCCAGTGGTGCTAGTGGTAAAGAACCCATCTGCCAATGCAGAAGACGTAAGAGACTCGGGTTCGATCTCTGGGTTGGGAAGATCCTCTGGAGTGGGGCATGGCAACCCACCCCAGTATTCTTGCTTGGAAAATCCCATGACAGAGGAGCCTGGCAGGCTACAGTCCGTAGGTCACAAAGAGTTGGATATGACTGAAAAGAATTAGCACCAGCACCAGCACCTACACTCTTCCATTCCCTTGTCTAGAAGTAATTTCATAAACAACTGACTATAAATTCTAACAACTTTTTCTATGGCTATACCATTACGTGTCCACCTATTTAAATATGTCTTAACAGTGTAATAGTATGTATAGCATGATTACATGATAATTGATTTTGTCATTCTTTTACTAGCAAACAGTTCATTATCTTATTTATCCATTTTTCTTTTAGCATCATGGGGAATAGGGAACATCCATCAAAAATATATCTGGCTAAAATCCAATAAACATTAACTGAATATATTTGGTGGTTGGGGAAAAAAATTTTTTTTCATACTTTTAGATTAGAGGAAGGTGAAAAATAATTTCTAATCAATTTTTGTTTACAATCTAGTTTTACACAGAATACATAACAATTACAAAACAATTATGTATCAGGAAATAAGCAAAACTGTACAACAGTTGAAGTCATCTTGTACCAGTTGAAGTTATGCAAATTCAATTCAATTTTACTAAATATCAACTATGTAATGTTTTTCAGTGTGCTGATTATATTATCCTTCAGGTATCCAGAAAAATAGTTTACAGCTTGATATACTCATCCATTAATCAATATTTTGTAATTATCACATATATAAAGACTGATAAAATTTCCAGCAAAATTAAATATGTTTAGGACAAAAACATCCATGACTCTGATAATTATGATTATAAAAATCATCTACATTTTTTAGTACTTACTAACTCTTATTATCTCATTTATGTCTTCAATCAATCCTAGGAGGCAGGTATTGTTATTATAATCACCCAAGGGCATTATGATCACTTTAACTGGCAAATCTGAGATTCAAAGTCAAATCTTTCTATCACAAGAGTTCCTTTCTTAACCAATACTTCTGTAATATCGTAATGATTTTAATGACCAGCTGAAAAATTGAACTGAACAGTTTTTATAATATTAAATTACATTAAAACATCTCTATTTACAAAAACTCTGCAAGCAACAAATTACTTTTCTGAATCAGCCAAAAAAATTACTAAACCTGAGTTCTTTACTTCTTGTCACATGAGAAGTTACAATATCAATTTCTTCAGTGTTATGATAAAGGCAAAATCGAACTAATTCAAGCTACATACTCAATAAACTTGTGATCTTTACACAGAAAACAGGTTAGTATAGACTCTTAATGGTGTAATTATTGTCCATGAGAAATAGGTACACAGTTCCATAAAAATACAAAATAGTATAGAACACATTGTAATTATTGCATTTGTTACACAGTAAATCTTTCTATATTTATGCATATCTAATTGAAATGATATTTATCAAAAGGCTAATGACACCATTTTGAATCCCATTTACTAAAAGGCTAATGAGATAGTAGAATACAAGTTGTTTATTAACTGAAGAACAAGATATGTGACATCTGTACACAGTCAGAGAAAATTGAAATTAAAAATAAAGTATCTCATAAACCTTACAGTAAAGAAGTCGTATCAGAGATAAGAAAGACCATGTACAATGTCAGTTTCCCTTGTAAACTGATAGGTAAAGGCAAATTTATAGTCAAAGAACTTATGTAAGGAAAGTATATAAATTATACATAATGAGACTATGTAATTATATATCCATTTTTTCAGGAACACCATTATTACAGGTATTTAAATACAAGTCATTTTTTTTAATTGCAAGATAGGCCATAATGCTTACATGGTGAAATAAAATTACATATGCTGTACTTTAAGACAACCTCATATTAGATTACTGCACCTCAGAAATACCCTATTGATACTTCATGAGCCAAAAAGCAGTTAGTCCCTTGGACTGCAAGGAGATCCAACCAGTCCATTCTGAAGGAAATCAGTCCTGGGTGTCCTTTGGAAGGAATGATGCTAAAGCTGAAACTGCAATACTTTGGCCTCCTCATGCGAAGAGTTGACTCATTGGAAAAGACTCTGATGCTGGGAGGGATTGGGGGCAGGAGGAGAAGGGGACGACAGAGGATGAGATGGCTGGATGGCATCACTGACTCGATGGACGTGAGTTTGAGTGAACTGCGGGAGATGGTGATGGACAGGGAGGCCTGGCATACTGCGATTCACGGGGTCGCAAAGAGTCGGACACGACTGAGCAACTGAACTGAACTGAACTGAATCATATGAATATATTGATATGCTGCTGCTGCTGCTGCTGCTAAGTCGCTTCAGTCATGTCCAACTCTATGTGACCCCATAGACAGCAGCCCTCTAGGCTCCCCCGTCCCTGGGATTCTCCAGGCAAGAGCACTGGAGTAGGTTGCCATTTCCTTCTCCAATGCATGAAAGTGAAAAGTGAAAGTGAAGTTACTCAATCGTGTCCAACTCTTAGCGACCCCATGGACTGCAGCCCACCATGCTGAACAGCAAATAAAGTGCAGTCACTTTCTTGAATAATGGTGATACTAATGAATATATATCTCAACACTTTTCAGCTTCAAGAACAGAAAACTCCAGACACATCAAAATGGCACATATCAAGCTCTAAATAACAAAATTATTTAACAGGTAATTGCAAACTCTCTGCTCATCAAATAAACAGGAACTCATTTTAAGATTAAGACAAGTAGCAAGTCAGTTTAGGCTGAATTTTTAGATGAAAGAGCAATCATGAGCAACTTTCTAAGCCAGGATCTTGATTAGATTTTTTCCTAACCTTAACAACAATATTCATAAATACACAGTAAGTTTAAGCAAAAAATAAAATTCACATATATTTCAAGAAGCAACTGTTTTCTATAAATAATTTATTATTACAAACTACCTGAATAAAAATTAAAAGTGACTTCCAGCAGTCAGTAAAAGTAACTCCCCAGCAAAAACTTCTGTGTAAATTTCTCAACATGAAGTAACATGAAAGAATTCACACATGGCTAATATATTTGTCAAGAAAAAAATGGTATTTTATTACTGCACCTAAATAATTTGAAGGCACATCAACTGTAATTCATGTGTTTTTTGTTATCATTTATCCAATGGTATATTAATTAGTTGTCATATCAAGGCTCTGCCAGGGGAGTTTTTAAACATTTATTAAGAAACACAGTCTATAGTCAAAATGAGATTATGCATAATATCTTCAAAGAATCTGAAATAGCCTATTATATATTTATTGGCTCCTAGGACATGTTCCAGCCAGATAATGATCTTTTGTCAAAATAAGAGCAATCCAGTAATGTGGTCCTCTTCACCCAAGCTGACAGCAACTCTCAGAAAGTAATCAAAGCAAAACTATTAGCCTAAGTGCAAGTGACAGAACTAGCTCAAACTGCTTAGATTTTTACTTTTGTTTTAAATTTTAGCCCCTTGAAATGTAAGTGGAGCTAATGCACAAGTATTAAAAAGCAGCAGACTTATAATCAATACCTTCACTAACAGCTATTCCCCAGGCTGTCTTAAATAGGAGCACTAGAGTTATGCAAGGTGGAAAATACCCAATTAGGTTTTCCTGGACCAATTTAACTTGTCTAGCTATTGAATATGTTGACAATAAATACGTCCATGCTCTTGAGTATGTGAGAGAAAAATCAGCTCTTTAATCACCCGTAACACTAGTCTAGAAACAAGCCATCTGGCTTATCTCTGATATACTCTGGGATTGTATCATTCTATCTTTTAAAATACCATGCATAAATTGCTAACCTCAGAACAAACTTAAGTTCAGATCTGTTTACAAAAAAGTACAAGAAACTGTTTCTTTTAAGTATCTGGGAGTGATTCTAAGAGAAAGTCATCAACTGCTCTCACTGCTAACCACTTTCCATGGTGCCAGAAACAGAGAACAAACCTGAGCTCCTTGTTCAGATACAAGCCAATAAGAGAAGCATATTTTCACCCAGGTGCTTGTGTCACAGTCAGCCAGTACTGAAACAACACTGTACAAGCTGTTGTAGCTAGATGATTTGGGTGGTTAAATATCGTCTTTGAACACATGTGAACAACTCTTCTGAACCTGAGTCATCCCCTCTCTCTCTCTCTCTCTCTCTCTCTCTCACTTTCTCTCTCTCTCGCTTTCTCTCTCTCTCTTGCCTGCAGTGCAGGAGACCTGGTTGCAATCCCTGGGCTGGGAATATCACCTGGAGAATGTAATGGCTACCCACTCCTGCATTCTTGCCTGGAGAATTCCACAGACAGAGGATCCTGGCAGGCGACATTCCATGGGGTTGCAGAGTCAAAGGTGACTGAGTGACTTTCACTTTCACTTTCTTTCATGTTAAAAAGGACTCACTAGGCTCCTCTGGTTAATGGTAACTACAAATATAGCTCCACAGACCCAAGTATCTGAGAATACTTCTGTAAAGAATATGTTCTAAAGTCAAGGGCACAGAGTTATCACAAGCCAACTCAACTTCAGCCTACTCCACAGCCATTAACTTAATAGGTTCTAGTACAAGAAACCTCTGGGAAAGGATTGTCCTTAAGCTCCATGAGGATTGGAGGGACAGGAAATCCTTCTGTCCCTCTAGGGTTCCCCACTATGTACATGTGAAGTGGAGAGTTAAGAACAAGTTCCATTCTCTCTGCCTAACACTTTAGCAGCTCCTTCCTGGGGAAAAGTCACAGCTGCCACACTGAGTCACACTTTAAGCCTTCTGGGTGGAGTTACTGTTCCTTCAAGACAGGAACCCAGCTTCCTCTACTCGTCCCATTTCTGGCGTTGAAGAGGTACACATGCATGCCTGGGCTGAATCTGGACCACCATGTCCACTCTGCCTGATCACTTTGTGTAACTTTTAAAAATCTGATCTGGCCTTCATCTCCCCTCTGCTCCAATTCTCCACCTACAACTGGGGAGGTAACTGACTGAGGCTCCTTGGAACAGAAAACACAGTTTAGCCTTCAAATCCCTCACTGGAAAAGCCAGACATGGAGGGTTACCAAGCATTCATCCAGCTACGAAGCAGCCCTTCATTTCCCTGCTAGGGGGGAAACAAGTCATTCTTTAGTCCAGAACCCCACAGAAGGGGTAAAAGTGAAAGACGAAAACGTCAAAATCCCACCTTGAAATCGCTTTATCCAGAAGCCCTCAGCAACAGACAAAGGAAAATTTGCACCAAGTTTTTCTTTCTCTTTTTTCATGTGTCTTGACCTCAGTCTGACCCTCCTGAAGTCCTCCCCACTTCTACTAGCACATGTTCAAATCCATGAATTTTCAATATGTCATCTTCTGAAGGAAATCCTCCCAGCCTGCCCAGTAAGATTTAAGCATCACCGCCTCATCTATCGTCTCATGTACCTTATTTATATCTCTATTAAGCACTTTATTTTAATTAGTTATTTAAATATAGCTCCCCTACTAAATCAGCTGTGCATCTCTGGCCTTGAACACATTGTCAAGGTTGGTCCCTGCTATAAGGCACACCTCATTGCCTGTGAACTCCCACAGCACTTTGAGGGGCTCCTATTCGGTCCAGTAGCACTCGATCAGCACTATCCCCCCAACTCCTTTTCTTTTTTTTTGAAGAAATGGAGAGATTGGACGGATTTTGTATCATAGATAAGCAATCTGAACTAATCTGACTGCCCAACCAGGAAGAGCTAAAGGAGCAATGTTTTGCCTCAGCAGATCATAGGTCCATTTGGCCCAGAGCTATGGAAATTCTTAAATCATCAGGCTCAAAGGAAGATCCACACAGAGTAGAAATCAGGCATGACTCAATGTGAATGAGGCACTAATGAAAAACTCAGGCAGGATAGGCAAAAGGTTGGGTTTCTGGTGGTGGAGGAAGTCCTCAGTGACAAAATGACCCTGAGCAGAGACCTGAAAGGGGAGGAAAAGAACTAAGTGGGTGGTGTCCCAGTGTAAACGGTAACCCAAATCTTGGATTTCTACTGCTTATGCTCTTTAAACTAAAGCAATTGCCTCTAGGAGAGGAGGATGCCGATGTTCAGGAAAATAGCAGGAGAAAGAGCCCTATTCTTGACATTTAGGGCACATTAGGAAAGCAGTTCCCAAATCCCCAACAAGACACAGAGCACTATCCCCTGCCCACCAGGGTCCTCAACCACAGAGTCAGAGACTCCAAAAAGATGCCACGTAGTCATTTTCATTGACAGGAATAGCAAACCATTCCAAATTGTAAAATGTTAAAATTATAACTAGAGAATGTTTGATGTTTCATCGCTGTTTTTAAAGGCTGATATACTAAGTGCTTTGTTATGGTTCCTATCATGCAAGTCTTTTGACTCTACTCTGAGTTACTCAGCTGTCACAAGACAGGAAATGGGCTGCAATAAGAAGAGTTTATTCAGAGCAGTGTGTCAGTTGCTCAGTCATGTCCAACTCTTTGCAACCCCATGGTCTATCCATGATTTCTCTAGACAAGAATACTCGAGTGGGTTTCCATTCCCTTCTCCGGGGGATCTTCCCAACCCAGGTATCAAACCAGGGTGTCCTGCACTGAAGGCAGACTTTTTACCCTCTGAATTACCAGGGAAAAGGACAAATATATGGTCCCATATCATGTCTTCACTCCAGGCAACGTTTACCTTTCCCAGGGAAGTATTTGTCCAGTCCAGTTAATCACTCCCTATCAATCACAAGTAAAATATCATTCAGAAAGATGAGGTAAATGAGAAGATTACCTAACAATTTTTGCACACAATTACTAAGTGACTAGAAGTAATCACCTCTACAACAAATAAATCTTTGTGGCGTGAATGACATCTCCACGAGACTGTCCTTTCCTTTGCCCAATTTGTGCCAGTTCTTAAAAATAACTTCTGGTTTTAGGCTCATATTTATTTACTTAATAAACTGAGCCAGATATTTACAATAAACCAAGTACTCAGAGTGATTAACTACTTAAAAATGTGTGTATGTACACACACCTACACAAAAACACACCAATTATATACATAGGTCTTGTGTGACCTTCATTTGGGAATATTTTTATGCATGTCAATTATTTAGAGTCAAGCATGAAGGTATTTATATGTGTGTGAATGACTCTGTATCATGAGAGAGGCAGAAACAAAAAGAAGGGACTGGGATAAGAAGCAAGTAAAATTACACTAGATGAGGTCAGGAGAATGGAGACTCATAAGAAAATACAAATACGTTTAAAGTAAAAGAATGAACTGAGCCTTCACTCACTTATCTTCCCTCTACAATCATACTGACTGTGCATTAACTTCTTTGCCTGCATCCTGCATGCACCCTATGTTCCTTACAGGTTAAACACAACCAAGATCTACCTCTAAAGCCACTTGCAAAAACTTCTATTCCACCAACTTTTAGTTGACAAGTAATTATATTTTATCCTCCAAAAGAAAATCAGGCATAAAAACAGTCTCAAGAAAAATGAAAACTAGTATTCTCGCTTCACAAAAGAGACAAAAAGAGAAAATTTAACCAAGAGAACACCTTCAGTTTCTGTCTTACCATCTATTAATTTTAAATTTGATTTTTCTTTTTGTATCACAAAGCACTTATTCAAAGCTAGAAGAATCCCGATATCCATATATTGCCCTGCAAAAAGAAAACACTATTATTTGTATTTTTGTTCAAACACTGTAAGAATAAAAGAACTGTTTTTACAAGTGATGAGGTTCCTACAGATAACATTTACCCACAGGATCTGAGGCTTTTTTGTGACATAAAGTGCACAGTACTTTGAGGCTGGTTACAGATGCAATGGCACAGAAAAGGCTTTTAACTTTGGCTCATTTCCTCTGACCACCATGCCTCCACTCTAAATTATAACCTCTCAAACCTCCAGATCCTTTAAAACTAGCTTTTAAACTACCTTCCCTTGGTATCCTCACAAAACAAGAATGCTTTCTTACTTGAAAATAAAAGCACAAAATTATTAGAACTCAGTAACTGTTCTCATTATTGCAAACCAATAAACAAGGCTCAAACATTTTTCCTAATAGCTGCTTCTTATTGAGCTGACAAGAAATAAATCCAAAAGAAACCAAAGAAAGATCTGCCTCTGCAATATAGATGGTTTCTTATTCAGAAACTATCTTTTATATCAGAAACCACTAGCGCAAATCCCACTGCTATCATTATCATCCACAATAGAATGGCAAGCTAAGCACTAAAACCCTGTCATTCATACTTTAGAATAATAATTTTTAAAAAAAGGACTTACTGTATAGCACAGGGAACTAGACTCCATATCCTATAATAACCTGTAATGTAAAAGAATCTGGAAAAAGTACATATAGGTATGTGTACATATGTATATATAGATATATACATATAACTGCTTCATTTTGGTCTACACTTGAAACTAACATTATAAATTATACTTCAATTAAAAAATAAAATTCTAGAAAATTTCATTTTTAACTTAGCAATTTCTTTTTTGTATAACCCAAAACAAATGCTATCTGCTAAGCAGACTTGCTTTTAGAGATCCTACAGTACCTTATACTGAAAGGAAAATATCAATAATAATAATAGGGTGAGGAAACATAAAAAGCGTCAGGGCCTCTTCCCCTTGTTTGAGGCAGAAGAATCAGCTGGCATGGCCAGCAAGGCCAAGACCAAATGTTCAACATGGCTGGCTGAAGATAGTAGGGCCAAGCCAAGGAGGTGACCAATTGATATAAGACTCGTTACATTACAGGGGGAGTTGAGAAATAAAGTAAACATATTGAGGATAATGGGAGCCAAGGTTTTCAACACCACAAAAGGAAACTATAAAAATGTGGAAGAAAGAATAAACCCTGCTGTTTGGAGTTGGAATTGGAGATATCAGGGTGAACATATTTTTAGACAGCTCAACTTATATACATACACAGGGATATATACACATATACTGTATATGGTATGTGATATATACAGGCATATATACATATACACACAAACAAACCTCTACTTCCTAAGTATGTTTACTAAGATCTAGAAACAAAGATATCTTAATAGCAATGAGCACCTCTAGAACCTTCTTGGTTCTAGAGGTGGTTTATAAATGTCATTTCCACCCAAAGGAACCAGATGAGTCTTAATAATTCTGAGGCTTGGGAAGAAAAAGTATAAGATAAGCCTGGACTACGTTTTAACATGATGAATTGAGAATATAGCACCAGTTCTGTGATATTTCTGCCCAAAACACATCACCTGAAACTCTCCATGAGTAAACACCAGATAAACCCAAATAGAGAAGCATAATTTGGTGGTATTCTTCAAAGATAAAAGACAAGGAAAGACTTAGGAAGAGTTCCAGTTGAAGGAGACCAAAGCACAGATGATAGATATAAGGCATGGTCCTGGATGCTGCACCTATAAAGAACATCACTGGGTGACTGATGAATTATGAATGGGATAGACAGTAATATTGTATCAATATGAATTTCCTATTTTGATGGTTACATGAAGGTTATGTAGGAGAATGTCCTTGCTTTTAGGAAACACTTTCTGAATTACTAAGGGATTACTAGAGCATCATGTCTGCAACTTTTACTTTCAAGTCAAGAAAAATCTTTAAAATGTGTGAGAGTAAAGGGATAGAGAAAAGAGAGGGAATATGATAAGACAATTGTAATAAATGTTAATACTAGTGGAATAGAAGTGAAGAACATATGAGAGTTCTTTGTCCTATTCTTGGAATGTTTCTGTAAGTTTGAAATCATTGTAAAACTAAAAGTTCAAAAAAGAAACATTTGGTCATAAATGTTCATATACTATTAAAAAAAAACCTTACCTTTCTATGAAGGGTCACAATCTGCTGTGAATTTTTTTAAAAAAATGGTATGCTGTGGCTATAGATAGAAGAGAACTTACATAATACTAAAAGCCCTCAAACACAATAAGGACATTAAAATGGCCTTTGTCAACTCTAAGTCTAAAAAAATGTGAACAGTAATTCTTATGCAAGACTTTGATGATTAAGGGTGATATATTTTCTGGGCATTACAAATATTTTCAGGATAAAACTGCAGAAAATCCCTGATATTCATGAAATAAGATGACCCATGTAGACAAAGAAATGTGTCAACCAGATTCTGCTTCAAGGATGAACTGGTAAGGAGTATGATCAGTAGAGGGTGTTCACGCCAGCAGACGCAATCACGTCCTCAGCTGCAGACAGAGAGTGGGCAGCCCTTCCTTGGGCATTCCATTTCCTTCCACAGAGCAGGGGTGACCCAAGACAATGCCAAGGTCAATATCACCTCCAGAGCCCCCTGCTGGCTTGGCTGGGACTCTGTCCCTCTTGCATACAAGTTTCATCTCTTTCTCAGCCCAGTCCTGTATCTTCCTCCCCTTCCTTTCACAGTAGTTGATCCCTGACATACTCCATGCACCCCCATTCCATCTCACCCTCATTCCATCTCACCCCCATTCCATCTCAAAATGATTACTTCTGGGGAATCCAGCCTACAACAAGTTCCTCCTATACTGTTTGTAAAAACACAGCTTGATATGGACACACATTTTATAATTTTGTCTTCTGAGCGGGCAACATTATTTCTGATTCATAAGACAGTTGTGATTTTCTTAAGGTGAATTCTGCCCATAACTCCTATCCATTTACCTTCTCATGCTGTGTGACAGAAGAATTGTACTTTCCCCTTTTCATGTTAGCCAAATATAAAAGATAATCATTGTTTAAACAACAAATTTCCCTCTTATGGTCCATTAGCTCCTGTGGCTGTTCCTGTAGTGAAATTGAAATATAACAAAATGATTTCCATGGCAATAGATAATAATCTAGTAAATGTGAATTCTGACTTAGCTACAGAACAAAATAAGAGAAGATTACAGGACTGCGATGGGACTAAATTTCAATTTCTGTGTGTGTATTTTCAGTATCACATTTGAAACAAAGAAATTAGACAAATTCATACACACAGAACCAGGAAGAGTAAAACTCTAATTAAAGGCTAAGTTTAAAAAACATATCTCGATCATCAATGTATATTATCACTCCCTACCATTACTACCAGGATACATTCAACTATCACAAAAAATCTTACTTAAAAATTTGATACTTTTTATTTGAGACTCTATTATGTACTATAATTTCGGTTCCAATTACTAATATATCCCATTATGTTCATTTTTACTAATAATTACAAGTATGGTTATGGATAATATGTAAATGAAAGATTCTCAAACATCTACAGAATCTTTAGTAAAGCATAGGAATAGAGGAACTGCAGCATTTCTGAGCATCACAAATACAGTAGCAGATCTCTTGCCAGACTCTCAGTTAGCCAGCCTCTCCATTCATCCCTGTGAAACATGCAGGCTGGAGCCCTTGGGCAGCCAGTCTTTACCACATACCACTTTTCTCCCTCCCAGCCCTCTGAATTGTACACTCAAAGGTGATTGTTTTGTTCCCACACTTATTATCAGTTGTTCTTGTTGCTGTGCAAATTGCTCATAAGCTGATGCAATCAAAGTGCAAAAAGGCAAGAATTATTGTAACTAAGAAAAACAAGTACTTTGCATCACTAAAATGTAATAAAGATGAATCACTAAAAATATTGGGGCTTCCCAGGTGGTGCTAGTGGTAAAGAATTTGCCTTCCAACGCAGGAGACATAAGAGACACGGGTTCGATCCCCAGGTCAGGAAAATCCCCTGGAGACAGGCATGGCAATCTAAACCAGTATTCTTGCCTAGAGAACTCCATGGACAGAGGAACCTTGTGGGCTACAGTCAATAGGGTAGCAAAAGGTTGGACATGACAAGTGACTTAGAGCGTGCGCGCGCGCACACACACACACACACACACACACACATAAATTAACATAAACATAATGGGTATGAAGAAGCCTAGACTAGGTAATTAGAAAAAAATTATTCAAATCTAAAAGGATTCCACACTCAGAATGCTTTGTGTCTTAATTTTTCTTTTTTAATAAACCAGACTAATGTATTGCAGATAACACATCGCATCTGTGCCTTACACAAGAATGATTATGCAAAATTCCACAGTTTTCAAAGGAGTTTCAGCCTTACAACAGAAACTGGCAAATAGAGATAAGAGTATGAGTTCAAGGAAGCCTGGAGAAGATTCTTTAATATTTATCAATACAACCACACCTCTCTTTCATTTGACTCCACTCATTAGATGTGATTACTGCCATCTGTTCTTAAGGATGACATTGAGCATCATCTCCTCATCCCTGATCTACGATAGGCATTGCCTGCATCTCAGGCTAATGTTTCCTGGTTTCCAGCGAAGGCTCAGCAAGTGTTTTTTTCCTGCTTGCTTCACAGTCCTGGCCTTGTTTTGCATATACGGATCCTTCATTACCAACTAGATTTTCTTTGGGTCCAGTGTATCACATCTGAAAATTGTATTTTCTCTTTGGACACCTGCTACACAAGATGGAACTCAGACAAGAACTTATTCTTGGATCCACAGGTACATTACTTAGTGAGACACATATCCAACCCATTAAGTACTCTTGCTTATACTGGCTAACTAGGAAAAAGGGTACCTGGACCACTGAAGGCTCTTTTTATTCTTCTAGCCACAGTTTAGTGGTCAATGTTTCCTGCCCACTGGAAATGCTCAAGAGCTATCATAAATAGTTTTCTGCCATGGGCCCAGCATTTGTAGCTTGAGATCCCAAAGCACCTAGTCTGACTACTTTTTACTCTGTTCCAGCCCACTCTCATCTTCCTGAGCTACCACTCACCTCATTTCCCGTCAGTCTATTACATCCTTACCTCCCTTCTTGAACATTCTGGCCTTGAACTCAGTGCTTCCCCTATTATGCTTGAGCTGTTTTTATTCTACACCACTTCTGACATCAGACAAGTGTTTCTCCTCCTGACATCAATGAATTCTAATACCTCTGGGTGTCCTATAATCCAGTCAATTGTGACACTGAGTTCCCGGGGTTAGCTTCAGACTCCCCACAACATGCTTTCACTATAAATGCCAGTCACCAGTATCAAGTCCCCAGGTTATCCACATTTCTGTCCAACTTGGCAAGGGGTTCCCACAACAGACTCTCCCTGCAGGAGTCAACAATTCACCAGAATGGCTCATTCAACTCTCAAAGACACTTATACACTATTACCAGCTTGTTATAATGGACACAAACGAAGAACCAAATGAAGAGGTACATAGGATGAGATCCCAAAAGATCCCAAACATGAGACTATACATACCCTGGAAGTTGGGGTCTGCTCCCCTCCTGGCACATGGATGCATTCAACCAGTTCTAAAGCTCCCTGAACCCTGTCATCTAGGGCATTTTATGGAGGTTTCATTACAAAGACAAGACTCATTAAATCACTGGTCATTGGTGATCTACTCAATCTCCAGTCTCTCTCCACTAGCCAGAGGGTGTTGGGTGGGGCCCAAAGTTATAAGTTTCCAGTCAAGGCAGGGGCTGTTTTGGTGACCAGCCCTATCCAAAGCTATCTAGGGATCCATCAAGACTTGTTACTAGAACAAAAGATGTTCCTACCACTTCTACCACTCAGAAAACGTCAAGTGTTTTAGGAGCTCTGTGCCAGAAGGTGGAAATATAAATCAAATCTCTCTCTCTAGGACCATAATAAGTTAACTCTTTCTTCCTTTTTCTATAGACAACAAATAATAGCTCTCTGTGACCTAGCCTCTTTAACTGTTCCTCTCACACTACCTCTTGGGCTTCCCTTGTGGCTCAGCTGGTAAAGAATCTGCATGCAATGTGGGAGACCTGGGTTCTATCCCTGGGTTGGGAAGATCCCCTGGAGAAGGAAAAGGCTACCTATTCCAGTATTTTGGCCTGGAGAATTCCACAGGCTGTATAGTCCATGGGGTCGCAAAGAATCAGACACAACTGAGCGACTTTCACTCACTCACTTACTCACTCACATTGTCTCTTAGAAGAAACTTCTCCCATTTATCCTTTCTTTCCCTCTTCCTTGCCCAAGTCTGTACCAGGTAACAGCTAAGATTTAGATTATGCATTTTTGATTAGACTTAATCTGTCAGCTGCTCTGCTCAGACTATCTGCTGTGTGTATACTCTGCATGCTAGGAGAAGCTGTTTAATTTCACTCCTGACATTGTATATAGGAAATAATTGCTTACAGGTTCAATGTCTCTAGAAACACCATTCCTCTGGGAAGAACATATCTATTGCTTAATGTTCATTGACTGTTTTACTTTGAAAATCCTCCCACAGCCATTGCCAACTGTCAACTTTTCAGTCTAATGTCTAATATGAGTGGAAATTAAAGCTTAGTCTCTGCATACATAAAAATGTACCCCTACTTGAAGATAAGCAGTCCCTTTAGAATCCTTTTTCTCTGATTTGATGCTCACATAAATGGGTTCTATACATGTATCTTTTTCCCAAAAAGAACAGGCCTAAAGACAGCCAAGA
The DNA here is from genome assembly GCF_014754425.2 of Oryx dammah. NCBI lineage: Eukaryota > Metazoa > Chordata > Mammalia > Artiodactyla > Bovidae > Oryx > Oryx dammah. Next base: position 57,269,695 of record NW_024070202.1, on the reverse strand, counting down.
GATACAGGATAGACAACTAAACTTCATTCTGAACAGAAAAACAACTTTTTTTTTCATTGCCATCCTGTCACAGTTTCAAAATTTTCTCTCAGTGATGATAACCTTGTTAAAAATTCATCTTTGAGAGAGGGAATAGTAATTGATCAGCCTGCTAGTTCACTCTCCCATCTGCCAACCAATGCATTGCATTTATTAGGATACAATTTTTACAATATTCTGTCATCTCTGGAATCAGCATTTATTTTACAGTCAATGACAGCATAGTTTAAGTACCTTTTTCTTTCTTGGTGGTATATAAAAATAAGGATGCATCTCAGATTTGATAAAATTTAAGTTCCTCTCCCAGCAGCCTCTGGTTGGCCACCAGAGATAACTAATGTAAAACACTTAGAATTGGATATGGAATACAGGAAAAGTACTCAAATTGTATTTGCTGTGCTCATCATGTTTCTAAACATGAAAGAACAGAAAATTCAAAAATAAACACAGATTAAGTTAGAGATCTGATGCATTCTCCTTATTCAACTTTGTCTCTGAATGCATTTTGTTTGTTTCTGTCCTAATTTTATATACTTCTCATTTGTCCCCATGTACATGTGAGTCTAGTAAAAAATATGATGCAATTTCAAAAGGTTATGCTAAATGACCTGGCTCAGAGTATCCAAATCCAATAGATTAGCATCTTTTCATATCAAAGACTTTTAATATCCTTTGAGATCCAATAAGATCCTTTCACTAGCTACCAAATCAAAAGACTATTTGTATAACCTACTATAAAAAATCTCACTGGATAACAGACTAGAAGACAATTCCACAGTTAGGAATTTTTGAAAATGAATCTAATCTTTTCTCTTTTTTTTAAACTAAAAGTGAAAGTGAAAGTCGCTCAGTTGTGTCCGACTCTTTGTGATTCTTTTGTGAATTTTCCAGGCCAGAATACTGGAGTGGGTAGCCATTCCTTTCTCCAGGGGATCCACCCAACCCAAGGACAGAACTCAGGTCTCCTGCATTGCAGGTGGATTCTTTACCGTCAGAGCCGCCAGGGAAACTAAAAGTGCCAAGTTATAACTTCAAATGATATGTTATTTTCCTTCAACATCACTCTGCTACACTTTGTCATTTTTCTCTGTCTCCATACACAATCTGCTGAAATGTATTTCTAATTCAATTAGAGAGCAGTCAGTTAAATTTTCAAATTGTAGCCCAATTTTGCTTTCCTAATCATATATTATTATTACTTCTACTTGCTTTTACTGTATACTGTATCATATGGTAACTTCAGGAAAATCATTTTACTTCTTGTTAATGGATGTGCTAGTATAAGAAATAGCCACATTTTAAAATAAGCTCAGCATCAGTAATTATTAGAATAATGCAAATAAAAACCACAATGAGGTATCACTTTACACCAGTCAGAATGGTTATCATCAAAAAGTCCACCAATAATAAATACTAGAGAGGGTGCTGGAGAAGGAAACAGCAACCCACTCCAGTATTTTGCCTGGGAAAGTCCATGGACAAAGGAGACTGGTGGGCTACAGTCCATGGGGTCACAAAGAGTTGGACATGACTGAAGCAACTTAAGATGCATGTAGATAGAGTATGGAAAAAAGAATGCCTTCCTACACTGTTGGTGGGACTGTAAATTTGAAGCCCCTATAGAAAACAGTATGGAAGTTCTTTACCTTAAAAATAAAGCTACCATATGACCCAGCAATACCACTCCTGGGCATATACTTCAAAAAGATGAAAACTAGTTCAAAAAGTTACCTATACCCCAATGTTCACAGTAACAATATTTGCAGTAGCCAAGACACAGGCACATCCCAAATATCCATCAATAGATTACTGGCTTCAAAAGATACGGTATGTATATATGCCATATATGTAGATATATATATACCATACACAATGGACTATTTCTCAGCCATAAAAAATGAAATATTGTCACTTGCAGAAACATGTATGGACCTAGAAAATAACATACTAAATGAAGTAAGTCAAACAGAAAAGACAAGTATTACATGATACACTTTTATATGGAATCTAAAAAGTAATACAGAGTAATCTATATACTAAACAGAAATAGGGTCACAGATATAGAAAACAAACATCTTTTTACCACAGGGGAGAAGGAGGCAAGAAGGGATAAACTAGGAATATGGGTTTAGGAGTATCGCAAAGAGCTGGACACAACTGAGCAACTTTCACAGACTCACAGACTATCATATAGAGAAATATTGGCTGGCAGATTACTAGTATAAAACACTATTACTCAACATATGTTACCAGTCTGCAGTTGTTAATTTTCTTATTATAACGTTTAAGGCTACAGAAAAAAAAATGTTTTCAAATTATAAATTACATTTAATACATATATCCACAATGTCTACATATTATATATTCTTCCAGTCTGGTCTATACATACATACTTTATTTTTCAATTATTGGAATTATGGCAACATTACATAGTTTGTTTTTTTGTGTATTTTTTTTAAACTGGACAATTTTCCCTCAAGGGATTCAAAACCATAGGAATGCACAGTACTATAGAATTATTGGAAAAACAAATCCTCATGTAAGTGAACTCACCACTTCAAACCTGTGCTGTTCAAGGGTCAACTAATTACAATAGCAAACAAGTCATTTAACCTTTATAGGCCATGGCATCCAATTCAGAAATGGGTCATTTCTTAACAAGATTACCTATTCGGTTTAGTTCAGTTCAGTTCACTCACTTAGTCATTAGACTCTTTGCGACCCCATGAATCACAGCACGCCAGGCCTCCCTGTCCATCACCAACTCCCAGAGTTCACCCAAACTCATATCCATCGAGTCGGTGATGCCATCCAGCCATCTCATCCTCTGTTGTCCCCTTCTCCTCCTGCCAATCCTTCCCAGCATCAGGGTCTTTTCCAATGAGTCAACTCTTCGCATGAGGTAGCCATAGTATTGGAGTTTCAGCTTCAGCATCAGTCCTTCCAATGGAAACTGAGGACTGATCTCCTTTAGGATGGACTGGTTGGACCTCCTTGCAGTCCAACAGACTCTCAAGAGTTTTCTCCAACAATTTCAGGATTCCATGATGACATTACTTCTCTTTCCAGAATCTAGTTTTATACTCCCTGCCGCTGCACTTCCAACCTGTTGATATTCTCTTGTGCCCACTTTCCAACCTTCACCTTCTCTACTTCACCCCAATGTCCATTTAAAATGTTCCTACCCTGTTCTCTTTAAGTCTTTTCTATATGATCAACTATCTATATATGTAGTCTGAATCACAATACAATTTAATGTATCTTCCTCATGCTCAGTTTATATTCAAGTAAACTGCCTGACTCAGTGGGAAGATATTAGTGGCATGGAATATTCAGACATGGAGGGTGGGGAGGAGCTCTCAGCTTATCTGCTTACATCTTTGAAAAGCATACTGCCTGAGGCATGACTGCACATCTAGAGAAATATAATGTCTTCAAAGTGAAGATTATTAGCATCCTTCAAACCCATCAATCCTAAAGGAAATCAATCCTGAATATTCATTGGAAGGACTGATGTTGAAGCTGAAGCTCCAATACTTTGGCCACCTGATGCAAAGAGTTGACTGATTGGAAAAGACACTGATGCTGGGAAAGGATGAGAGCAAGAGGAGAAGAGAACAAAAGAGGATGAGATGGTTGGATGGCATCACTGACTCAATGGACATGAGTTTGAGCAAACTCCAGGAGATAGTGAAGGCAGGGAAGCCTTGTGTGCTGCAGTTCATGGGGTTGCAAAGAGTCGGACACAACTGAGTGACTGAACAATAACATAATTTTACAAATCTCATTTCTATAATAATCACCAATGAAAGTAACACTTAGATTTTTTTAGAGTTGCACCAAAAAAAAAGATTATACTGATAAGTTTTCAAATGTATTCTGATGAGGAAAATTTTGTTTGTGGGGGAAGTTGGTTATGGTTTTATCATGATGTAATTGACACCTAACATTCTATTAGTTTCAGCTGTACAATATAATAATTCAATATTTGTATCTATTGTAAAATAATTACCGTAAGTCTAGTTATTCACCCATGGTTAAAATATTTTTTCAACTTATAAGAACTTTTAAGATCTCTCCCAGCAACTTTCAAAATAGTACATAGTATTCTTACATATAGTCACCATGGCAGACATTACATCTCCAGGACTTACTCTTAAGTCTAAGTTTGTACCTTTTGATTACCTTCACGAGCTTCACCTACCCTCTACTCCCAGCCTCTGGCAACCACCTATCTGTTCTCTGTATCTATACCTATTCAGTATTTTTTGTTTTTTTCTTTTGAGATTTCACATATAAGTGAGATCATACACTATTTGTATTTCTCTGTCCAATTTATTTCAATTAACAAATGTCCTCAAGGTCCATCCACATTGTCCCAAATAGCAAAAAAAAAGGCTTGGTTTTTTGTATTTTCTGCTTTTTTTTTTTGCTCTAGTTTTTCTTAAATATTTACATAAATTTATGCAATAATTTCATTTTGGACTAAACAGATTTGCTTTTATTTTCTAAGGATTTGATGACATGTGTTGAGATTATCTTGAGATGCAATAAAATTTAGCCTATGTTCCAAATGTAACCCACCAAGGTAAACCATGAGTTAAAATTAAGTCAATAAAATAAAATTCCAACTTCCATTATTAAACAATAGTGAATATGCGTAATTATTAAGAATAGTAGCATATGTTAAATATTTTCTGATTGCTTACCTATACTGAGAGATATGGGGGACCAAAAGCAATTAAAACCAGTTTTCTGTCCCAAGTGTATACTCCCAAGTGTAAACTAGAGAGATTCATGCTCAACTAACAATAACACAAGGCAGAATAAAATGGTTCTTTAAAGAAAAGTGAATCCTGTAGCTGCATAAAAGAATTTTAGCATTTAAAGGATATATAGATAAGTGAAATGCAAGAGACCCTGGTTCGATTCCTGGGTCAGGAAGATCCCCTGGAGAAGGGATAGGCAACCCACTCCAGTATTCTTGCCTGGAGAATTCCATGGACAGAGGAGCCTGGTGGGCTACAGGCCATAGGGTCACAAAGAATTTGGCATGACAGCAACTAACATACACAAATAGATTATTCACATAATGAAATGAAGTCACCCTTTTCTTTAATATGCTGCTTTGTTCACATTATTTAGTCAAATCTTAAACTTCCATTTACTACAAATCAAATTGAAATTTCACAAGGAGACATTAAAAACCTTCCATCTCTCTGAATATCCAATCTGTTTCCTATTACCTTCCCAACAGGAAATTTCTGTTCCAGCCTCAATGCCCTCTTGGTTCCACAAGTACATCATCTTCATTTATGTCTACTGACATCTGTTTTTCCATAGCCATCTTAACACAATAAATCCTCTCCCTCCTATCCAAACTTTTTCCAGCTCAACTCAAGCAGCATTTCTTCCAGAAAGTCCTCTTGGATCATCAAAATCCCTACTACTGTCTTCCTTATCATGTATCATTCATTTTGGTAACAAATCTTATTCAGTTTTAAATTACTATCTGCTGTTTTCATACCAACTAGGTTAACATTTTTTTAAGTCAAGTGGTTTGTCATTTATTTATTTTGTACTTCCTAGGATTTGAACTGTGGTGTTGGAGAAGACTCTTGAGAGTCCCTTGGATTGCAAGGAGATCCAACCAGTCCATCCTAAAGGAAATCAGTCCTGAATATTCATTGGAAGAACTGATGCTAAAGCTGAAGCTCCAATACTTTGGCCACCTGATGTGAAGAACTGACTCATTGGAAAAGACCCTGATGCTGGGAAAGATTGAAGGCAGGAGGAGAAGGGAGTGCCAGAGGATGAGATGGGTGGATAGCATCATTGACTTGATGGACATGAGTTTGAATAAGCTCCAGGAGTTGGTGACAGACAGGGAAGCCTGGCATGCTGCAGTCCGTGGGGGTCACAAAGAGTCGGACATGACTGAGTGACTGAACTGAACTCCTAGGATATTTAGTATACCACTTGTTGGATAGTAAACATTCAAAATGTATGTGCTGTTTTAAAAGGATCAAAAAAAAAAAATAAATCTAGTCTAACAAATTTCTTCACACATGAAAAATAAATAAATAAACAAAAACCCCACAAAATATTAAATAACTGTTCCAAACCACAAACAGTTTGAGAGTCAAGTCTGAAAGCTAAAATTCTGTATTCTTCAGGTTGCTCAAATCTGAAAGCTAAAATTCTGTATTCTTCAGGTTGCCAAGAATCCTGTAGTGTGTCCTGAAAGGGTATGAGCAAAGATCCCTTCCTTTTCATATAATATTGTTAAAGTCGGGATCCTCTGATTTAAAAAAGTAACTTGAATTCAGAATGTGAAATGACCATCGTAGTAAAATGTAAAGTAATATTTGGGCAAAATTAGTTATTTTGAAGGCTCTTGAAGGATGTGTTTTTTTAACCAACTTATTATGGTAAGGGCCATACCTGAAACAACTCCAAACACATACACTAATTAATACAAATGACAGCGTAACACGCAAGGAGCTTTTACCATGGAAGCATGACCTACCCATCCTATTTTTGCCCTAGCTCCCAGTACTTTATCATAAAATACCACATAAATTCACACTAGTCAACTGTTTCTTCTGAAACATTTTGGAATAAAGGATATAAATTTATCTAAAGATGACTAGTATACAAAAAACTCAGGTTCGTTATGACACAATTAAAACTGGTTACCACAGTTTGAAATACCAAGAGCTGTAGAAATTCTAGAGAGCCTTAGGAGTATTAGGATTTACTGAGAGCCTTTTAGCAAAAGAGGGCTTGCCCAACCACTATTGTAATGACAATGAAAATTTTTCCTGATGATCTCATCTGTAACACATTACATTTGACAGCATATAAGTGCTATCAAATATAATAGGCACATAGGAATACCAATTATGACCACAGTCACCCACAAGTAAAAAATGACTTTTGAGCACAACTCTGTTTTTAGTGTTTTTTGGAACTTCCCTTCTCCCATTTAGAAATAATCAACTACATAAAACAGTTCATAGAAAACTCAAGCACTTAACTATCTCAGTGAAGAGAGGTAGAAAGAAAATCTATATAAACTTCACTTCCGGTCCATTTGAAAAAAAAAAAAATTCAATTTGGAGAGAAAACTCACCTCTTCCTTAAAGTCCCTACACACTAAAAACAAATTCATTCCACACTTTCATATTTGACAAAGACAATAACATCAAAAAGCAAACCACAATTCCCTGAAGGAATCATGTCAATTGGTATTTCTAAAATTAATTCAGTGACCTATAATAAATGTGAGTTTTCTACACATAATGTCTATAAGTAGGAAATGCAAAAATTTCAGAATCACTTCTGGTGTCAAACTTCCAAAAAGATATGTCTAAGCAGTTCCTTAATTCCTACTTCACCTTGCAGCTGCAGCTGCTGCTTATAACAGTGTCAGAAAAATTAAAATTTCACCAGGAATAGCTTGTGAGAACTCCAATCCTACAAATTAAATGCAAGTTTACCCAAGATTTCCTATAATGTCTCAGTCATATTTCTAAGCTAAGCCATCACACATCTGTGAAATCCCTTTTACCAACTATAGTTTGATGATTTCTCACCTGCTTACACAATTCATTCTTTAGTTACTTAGGAAATGTGCAACAACATTCTTCAAGACTCCAAAGGTCTTAAAAAATTAAAAACGCTCAAATTTAAAGGATTTATCTGCTATTTTCAAAGTCTCTTCCTCTAATTTCACTATTTCTGAATACACAGCTCTCCCCAACCAAAAGAATGGCTGAAAACTCAGGAACAGGAAGTTTCGACTATATCATCTTAATAATGCCACATATTAGAGTATACCAAAAAAAAATGCATTTGGAATAATGCACCAACGTACATTAATTCCAATGTGATTAGAACCTCACACCCAAATATCTAAAGAATTCTGAGCATTTTACATGATACCACTCCATACGTTCTAGACCATGATTAATAAAGTATATTAAAGAAGTAGTAAGTCTAAGACCAAAAAATATTAGAATATTTTATATTTATGTTTTTACATTATTTGCCCAATTACAAATGTAAGTTAAGATAAACATAAATTGTAACCTAAACACATTCTTTGAGCTTTCCTTCTGCATCACTGTCTTCCTTCCAATCTCCCTGGTTCTATGTATTATACTAGCCCAGGGCCCAGCTAAGGGAAGAGCTAAGATCTCTTCTCACTCTCTATTCATTATCCAACTCAGAGGTCAGCAAACTATTACCTACCTGCAAGCCAACTGCAACCAACACTAATTTTTATAAATAAAAATTTATTAGAACATAGCCACACCCACTTAATTATCATTACAGAAAATGCCAATAGAAGGGCAAAGTTTAATGGTTGCAACAAAGACAACTTGGCACTTCTGACTTTTCAGAAAAGGTTTGTCAATCCCTGTCTAGAGGAACTCACTCAGATCCACAGCTTTTTATCTATATTCTGCTGCTGCTGCTGCAGCTGCTGCTGCTGCTGCTGCTAAGTCTCTTCAGTCGTGTCCGACTCTGTGCGACCCCATAGATGGCAGCCCACCAGGGTCCCCCGTCCCTGGGATTCTCCAGGCCAAGAACACTGAGAGCTCCCCAAATTCTATCTTCAGTCTGGACCCAGAATTGCCATCCAACTACTCTCGTATTTCTAGTAGGCATGCAAATTTGATATGTCTAAAACTGGTAACTTGATTTCTACCCACCCTGACCTGCTCTTAAGCTTTTCATGTCTCAATACATCCATCAGAATTCATCTAATTGTTCAGGCCAAAGTCTTCAGATACATCTTTAATTCTTTTCTTTCTCTTACATTTCTCTCATATCCTTATCCCAACCATCAGAAAATTATATTATCAAAATATACTCAAAATCTGGCCACTTCTTGCCCACTGTAATGCTATCACTCCAACTCAAGTCACAACCATTTCTCACCTGGACCAATTACTCCTGACTGGCTTCCTGTTGCTGCTCTATGCCCCTTACATTGTATTATCACAAAGCATCTGGAGTGATCATGGAATCCCACTGCTGAAAATACTTCAAAGGCCACACAGGGCATGACCATCATGGCCCTTCAGGATCTGGCTCCTTTGGTTTCTCCATACAGACCTCCTATTCTCAAGTGTTGTCCTACCCAGTTTCTTTGCACTTACTGTTCTTTCTGGAAAATTCTTCCCTCCAGATACCAAGTTGCCATGCATCTTCATTTTATTCAGGTCTCTGTTCAAATATGTTAAGCTAGAGGCCACCTTCCTCAATCACTCTGAATTACTGACTCCTGTCAACTCTACAACCCAGCTATAGTCAGATTCCCTGGTAAACAGTGCAAGACTCAGATGTGCATGCATCTAGGGGAGCACTTTCAGGAACAACATCTGGAAGGGAGTAAAGGAAGCAGGACAGGTAGATAGAGAAGTTGAACTGCAATGAGGTTATAACAGAGACTTCAGTCAATGCCACTGGAACCTTGAGTGGGAATGGCATTTCAGAATTTCCCAACTGAGCCAATAACCTGAGTTCTTTGCATGTTATAATGCACCAATATGTGGGCTCAGAGTTCTCCCCGAGAGGGGGCATGATTGTGGATAAGACACGTAAGAACATGCTTTAGGGAAACTATGGAAATGTAATACTGCTCTACACAGTGACAGTATACCTATAATTTAAAAGGCAAAGAATAACAAGTGTTGACAAGGATGTGGAGAAACTAGAAACTCATACATTGCTGGTGGAAATGTAAAATGGTACTAGAGCTGCTTTGGAAAACAGTTAAAAGTTTCTTTAAAGGTTCAACACAAATTTATAAAACAATCCAGCAATCACAAACCTAGGAATCTACCAAAAGAAACAGAAATATACATATATGAAAAGACTGGTAAAGAATATTTATAGCAGCACTCTATAATACATAAAAAACACAAATAAACCAAAGGTCCATCAAATGGTGAATAAATTTTAAACACAGACTACATCCATACAAGGAATACTCTTCAGCAATAAAAGTGAATGAAATACTGGTATCTGCTAGAATATGGATGAGCTTCACAAACATTATGTTCAGTAAAAGGAGCCAGACACAAAAGACAATTTATGATCCCATTTAAATGAAATGTCCATTAAAGGGAGAAAGCAGGATGTTGGTTACCTGGAGCTGGGGTAGGAAGGAGGAGTGTCTGCAAACATGCACAAGAAATATTTGGGAGGTCACAGAAATGTTCTAAAATTGGATTGAGGTGATGACTACACAACTCTCAAAATATCATTGCTTTTCAGTCTTAGCATGGGTGAATTTTATGAGATATAAAGAAAAAGGACAAAAAAGATTTTTGACTGATTCTTGAATTAACTAATGTAATATACTGACAGTGATAGCTGATACTCACTGAGTTTGCTAGGGGTCAAGAATTAGTCTGAGTTTCACATGTATTAACTCATTTAATTTTTACCATAATCCCATCTTCATTTCAGAGGTGAGATAACTGAGGCTCAAGGAAATTTAAGTAACATGCTCATATAGTAGTAAAAAATATATTAAGAATATATTAATTGACTCCTACTCATAAAAATAAATCATTCTACCTTGAAATACTAATAGCCTTTAGCTGAATTACCAGCAAAACCAGAAGATATCACAATAGATACCATGTGTGTATAAACATGGAAAGTTTACCATAAGCATACTTAAGATGCTCCAAGTGACCACCTTGCAACATATCTAATTATCTCCATTAGCCATTGAAGCCAGCAATAAATATGCTATTACAGGACAGTTTGGTCAGTAACTGGTGCATATTCAGTGAGAGAATTACTGTAAACAAATACAAAAAACATCTATGATCTTGTCTACTGTATCAATATGTTCATACAGATACAGAAATATCAGTACAGTTTATGTAAATACAACTTTATTCTCTTAGAGTCAAGCATAAACATACACGAACACACAATGAGTCACATACACTCTATAATAAAAATTTTTCTAGCACAACATGTCACAAAAATGAAGGCATATCATTGTTCCTATAACTGAAATGTATGATGAGACAAGATGACAATGTATTTTGTCTTTTTCATATAAAAAAATTTAGTTATAAATTTCACATGGCAGTAAACCAATTTGAATGGAAAACTTGGGGACAACAACTTTTTGTGCATCTTCCAGAAAAATACTCTTAAATTTAGGTATAGATTTATACAAGAAAGCTGATAAATGAACTATCTGGTAAGCAGTTAATATTTTTTTAAAACGAAAGCACCTTGAATAAATGACCACCATGCCTATATATTTCAAAACAATTTATTTTAAACAGTCTAATAAAACACAATACCCAGACAGTGGAAGAAACAGAATGTTTAAATAACACTAAATTCACCTTCAATACCTTTCCAACCTAAGACAAAAATCGACATCAGCACTTTCTGCCTAAATGATATATCGATGAAGGCTAGAATAAAAATGATGCTTTAAAAAAATGCCATTTATAACTGAGAATAAATGTTTCTAAGCACTGACATGCTTCTGTCAGTTAAATTGCTTTTATGTGGAAATATTTTTCCCTAAATATTTCATCTACTATTTTTATTTAAAAACTTTGCAATTAATTTGTGTTCCAAACTAATAATTAATCAACTATTTTTATGTACTGACTATACAAATCAGCGGAGAAGGCAATGGCACCCCACTCCAGTACTCTTGCCTGGAAAATCCCATGGGCGGAGGAGCCTGGTAGGCTGCACTCCATGGGGTCTCAAAGAGTCAGACACGACTGAGCAACTTCCCTTTCACTTTTCACTTTCATGCACTGGAGAAGGAAATGGCAGCCCACTTCAGTGTTCTTGCCTGGAGAATCCCAGGGACGGGGGAGCCTGGTGGGCTGCCGTCTATGGGGTCGCACAGAGTTGGACACGACTGAAGCGACTTAGCAGCAGCATACAAATCAGTAATGTGAATATTTAAACCATTCATTTAAAGTTGAAGAAACCATTCCATAACAGAAATGTAATTCTAATCCTTAATTCTCTTAAAATGTAAATATGTCTGCCTAGAAAGCAATGTATCAATAACAAATTTATGATTCAATACGGATATCAGCCTAGACCTAAAAATTTGCAGATTTATATAACCATGCACATTTAGTAGTCCTCCTAGGTAACAAATAACCTTGAGTGACTTTCATAACTCAATACACACTATGGTAAGAACCATTACAACTGTATGTATTCAATTTGAGTCCCAATTCAATTTTAAAAGAACCTGTAGATATTGTCAATGTAATGAGTTAAATAACTGATGTGCACCAAAAAGAGGGAATGGATGACCAAAAGGGTATTGTACTCTATGAAAAAAATCTCTGTGGATATTATTCTAAGATATTGGTGTAACTTTCATTAAATGATCTTTTGGTCTTTATAAAACAGTTCTTTGAAATCTCTGAAAATAATGTACTACAACATAAAGCTTGCTTCTGAAAGTAACTAGATTCTATATTCAGGTATAGAACAACTACATTTAACACAATGCATTTCAGTGGAAAAAGTAACTTTGCTGGACTGCTGTAAGGTTGCTCTTGCAACTGTCTATATAACTACAAAATGAATAAAATATATAAAGCTATTTCAGATATTGAACAAAAGGCAATAAGCCCCGTGAATTAAGAGAAGGGAAACAAATCAGGTGCTAAGACTTTCCATATTTCATTCTAAAGGCAAAGTCCAATCTGTGGTACAGAGATTGTTGTTTAGTCACTAAATTGTGTATGACACTTTGCGACCTCATGGACTGACTGTGGCCCACAAGGTTCCTTGTGCATGGGATTTACCAGGCAGGAATACTGGAGTGGATTGCCATTTCCTTCTCCAGGTATAGGGAAGGGGAATCCAAAAAAAAGAAACTTCACAGACCATGTAAGAAACAAAAGTTTCTGTCTGGGGCAGAATACTGGTTGGGATGGGTGTAGGGGGGAAGGTGGGGAGAGCTATGTAGGAAAAAAGCTGAAGTAACTGGCGTAGGAATCCAGACAGTCTCTGAGTATCCATGTGTTCTGAATAGGATAAATAAAGATTGAAAGTGAAAGTGAAGTTGCTCAATTGTGTCCCACTCTTTGTGACCCCATGGACTGTAGCCCATCAGGCTCCTCCATCCATGGGATTCTCCAGGCAAGAGTACTGGAGTGGGTTGCCATTTCCTTCTCCAGGGGTTCTTCCTGACCCAGAGATCATACCTGGGTCTCCCACATTGTAGGCAGATGCTTTACCATCTGAGCCACCAGGGAAGTCCTTAATAAAGGTTATTTATATATATAAATAAAGGTTAAATCCTATTTAAAGGAAACAGTAAAGGTCAGCTAAAAAATGTACTGGGTTGACCAAAAGGTTCGTTTGGATTTTTCCTTTCCTGAATGAACCTTTTGGCAAATAAATCCTAGAGTCCAATAAATCCTAATGCTCATTGCCTAATTGAAAAAAAGAAAAGAAAAAGAAACTGGCAAAAAAGATGCAGGAAAAATGTTACCTATAACCCAGAGAAATATTGATCAATTAAAATAGGTCCAGAATTAAGACAGATTATGTTAACATAAAAGGAATTTAAAAATAGCTTTGATGAAATTAAGACTTGAAGGAAAATATGAATACAATGAGAAAAGAAAGTGAAGATATCAAAAAATACCAGATTAAATGTCTAAAGGTAAAAATATAAATATATAGTATTGGACATAAACATTTCACTGGATGGGATTATCAGGAGATTAAGCACAGAAGAAGAAGAAAAAAAGCAGGGAACTATAAACATAGCAATATAAATTGCCTTAATCAAGTATAGAGGAGAAAAAAGGAAAAGAAGTAAATAGAGCATCAATAACACGTGAGACTATCAATTATCTAATATCTGTGCAGCTAGAGTCCTAATAGGGGAAGGAAAAGAAAACAATGTCCAAAAATGTTCTAAATTTAAATTTTAAAAAATCTACCTACAAACCTAAGACATTCAATAAAGTCCAGGCAGAACAGTCATAAGGAAAACACACACACACAAGACATGTTATAACCAAACTGCACTAAGCCACTAATAGAAAATCTTAAAAGCAGCATGGAAAATGTTAAAGTAGATTATATATACATAGGAACAAAGATAAAAATCTAGCAGATGTCTCATCAGGATTATGTAAGCCAGAGGAAATGGAATACCATTTTTTAGAAGCTCAAAAAAAAAAAAAAAAAGAAAAGAAACTAAAATTCTATGTCCAGCCCAAATGTCTCTAAAAAATAAACACAAAATAAAGGCAGAGACATTGTCACCAGCATACTTACATTAAGAGAAAACAATGAAGTTCTTCAAGTTAAAAGAAAAATAATACCAAGATAGAAACTTGGATCTACATAAATGAATAGAAAATAGTGTGAAGAATATGAGGAAAAGTTATGTTTATTATAAATTTTTAATATCTTTAAGAGATACTTGTGTACAGCAAAAATAATGTATTGTGGAATTCAAACACACGTAGATGTAAAATGTATCACCACAATAGCACAAAAGATGGAAGGGGTTACTGGAAGAACACAATTGTAAGATAATTATGTGTAAAGACATATAATTATTTGAAGGTATACTATAAGGTGTTACTAATACATATTCTACCTAAGGTCAGTTCAATTCAGTTCATTTGCTCAGTTGTGTCCAACTCTTTGAGACCCCATGAACCACAACATGCCAGGCCACCCTGTCCATCACCAACTCCCGGAGTTCACCCAAACCCATGTTCATTGAGTCAGTGATGCCATCCAACCGTCTCATCCTCTGTCGTCCCCTTCTCCTCCTGCCCTCAATCTTTCCCAGCATCACGGTCTTTTCAAATGAGTCAGCTCTTTGCATCAGGTGGCCAAAGTATTGGAGTTTCAGCTTCAAACATCAGTCCTACCAATGAACACCCAGGACTGATCTCCTTTAGGATGGACTGGTTGGATCTCCTTGCAGTCCAAGGGACTCTCAAGAGTCTTCTCCAACACCACCATTCAAAAGCATCAATTCTTTGGTGCTCAGCTTTCTTTATAGTCCAACTCTCGCATCCATACCTGACCACTGGAAAAACCATAGCCTTGACTAGATGGACTTTTGTTGACAAAGTAATGTCTCTGCTTTTTAATATGCTGTTTAGATTGGTCATAACTTTCCTTCCAAGGAGTACACTTGTGTACTAATATATATAAATTGTTGTTGTTTAGTCACTAAGTCATGCCCAATTCTTTTGCAACCCCATGGACTGTAGTCCACCAAGCTCCTCAGTCTGTGGGATTTCCTAGGGAAGAAAACTGGTGTGGATTGACATTTCCTCCTTCAGGGAATCTTTGCAACCCAGGGATTGAATCTGCATCTCCAGCACTCCAGGAGAATTCTTTATTGCTAGTGTCACCTGTGAAGCCCTAATATATATAAACACATCCTGTAAACTCCAAAGCAACCACTGGTTGGTTGGTACAAAGCAAAGTACTAATATATAACAGTAGAGATAAAATAGCACATAAAATGTACTCAGTTATCCAAAAAGGCCACAGGAAAAGAAGAAATACAAACAGCCACCAAAAAAAAAAAGAAAGAAAGAAAGAAAAAACAAAGGAACAAAAAGATGACAGATTTAAGTAATTATATTACATGGAAATTCAACCCAGCCTCTCTAGCAGGACTCCCCAAAAGAATCAAGCTCTAGTGTCTAAGGCATTTATTGTATGCTGTAAATTAACTCCTTCCCTGAGCACCTAGATTGAGATGTGTTTAGCCTCACACTCAGGAAAATTGGGAAAATACCTATTCAAATAATTTTCTGTAGACTTATTTCTCTTGCATAAGTCTAGCTGAGTGAGGCTAGTATATATTCAATTTGAAAGGCACAGATTGTTTGGATTGTAAGTAAAGTAAAACCAAATATATGCTAAGTTAAATTCAAATTAATTATAAAAATATGTTAAAAGTAAATATTTTTAAGATTTATCATGCACACACTGATCATAAGAAAGCTTGAGTAGTTACATTAATAGCAACATAGATTTCAGAATAAGTAATATTACCAAAGATAAATATGGGCATTTTATTATAAGAGTCAATTCATCAAGAATACTTAACAATCCTTAATGTATATGTGCCTAATAACAGAGAGTTATCAGGACACATGAAGCAACAATTAATAGAACTGAACGATGAAATACACAAACTTACAGCAACACTTGGAGATTAGTTTCACCTGAAACTATCACAACACTGTTAATCAGCTCACCCTAATACAAAATTGAATTTTGAAAAATAGTATTTAACATTCAATTATAATTACTTTTTCCAAAATTCTTTTCATTCATTATTCATAACACACACACAGTAATACATAGCACCATAGCTAATATCTAACCTTGAATATTACATTTTCATTTGAATACAGTTTACTAACTAAAGATGCTTTAAAGAAAAAAAGAACTTAAGTGATAAACCTTAAGTGATAAACCTTAAGTGATAAACCTTAGCTAGAATGACTAAGGGAATAAAAGAGAGAAGATAAAATTTACAAATACAAGAAATAAAAACAATGACACTCTACAGATGCTTCTAACACTAAAACAATAAGGGAACATTAAGAATAATTTTACATCAATATCCTTGATAACTTAAATGGATAAATTGCTTGACAGATACAAAGTACAAGTGTTTCAAAAAGAAGCTCATCATCAATCTCAAAAACTGAATTTGTTACTCAATGTATTCTCACAAAGAAGATTCCACGACCAGAGGCTTCACTGGTAAAGTCTATCAAAAATTTAAGGAAGAACTGAGACAAATCCTATACAAACTTGTTCACAAAAAGAGAGGAAGAAGGAATACTTCCCAACTTATTTTATGAAGCCACCAAACCCTCCAAAACCAAATGGCATTACAGAAAAAGAAAATCATAGACAACCCATTTAATGGATATAAAGACCTCTATGTGAGAAAGTATTACCAAATCCAATCCAGCAATACAATTGATTGCTGAACAACTTGCCAGTTTGAACTATCGAGACCCACTTACCCAGATTGTTTTTTAGGAATAAATACAACAGTCCTATAAAATCTGAGTTGACTGAATACAAGGATGCAGAACTAGGGATACAGAGGAACCAAGGATACAGAAGGCCAACTATAAATTATACTTGAATTTTGAACTATTCAGAGGGTCAGTGTCCTTTAGTCACACATTTTCAAGGATCAACTATTTATATATATAAAGGAATTACATCATAATCAAGTATGGCTTAGGTAGGAATGTAAGATCGGTTTCACATTCAAAAATCCAATTAAAGTAATTTACCATTTTAACAGATTAAAAGATAAGACCATATGACTATCTTGATAGCTGCAGAAGACCATGTGATAATATTCAATGCTGTCATTGTTTAGGCACTAGGTCATGTCCAATTTTTTTGCAACCCCATGGACTATAGTCATTCAGACTCCTCTGTCTATAGGATTTTCCAGCAAGAATACTGGAGTGAGTTGCCATTTCCTTCTCCAGGGGATCTTCTTTCAGTACTCATTCCTGATTTTTAAAATTCTCAGCAAAGTAGAAACAGAAAGTGTGTTAGTTATCAACTTCTTGCCTGTCAACTCCAAATTTTCCTTCTGCCCTTCACTGTCCTGTATGATACTGAAGCTGTACCCTATATCTTTTCTTCTTTGCCAGTATCCATAATCTTAAGTTTTATTAGCACAGGGTGCTACATGAACATTGCTAGAATAGAGGTCTTCCCTTTCTGGTTACAGTATTCTTTATGCTCTTCTCGTTCCTGGGACACCTAGGGACAATCACCCCCCAGAAGCTTTAATCAGCACCCCTATGAGCCCACCCTAGTGAGTTTCACCATCCCCCAGGTAGTCTCCCAGCAAGTCTCACAGATGCCATAAACAGCAGTCTCCCAGAGTTTCAGTAGCAACCCCATAAGCATCTTCTCAGTGGATTCTGTCCATCCCTTAGGGGTTGGCACACTTCCACCACACACACAGGAGGAGCAAAGTGCATTGGAACCAGAAAGAGAAACCCCTTCCTTCTATTCCAAAGAAGGCTCACTGACACCTCTACAGGCCATTTCCCAGCAATGTTCAAATAAGATCTAGAGAGCAGCCTACCAGATTAAGCAAACTGTGGTACAACCATACAATGCAGTATTTTTCAGCAATAAAAAGAAATAAGCTATCAAGTCACAGAAACACATGGAAGAATATTAAATGCCTATTATTAACTGAAAGAAACCAGTCTGGAAAGGCTATACATTTTATGATCCCACCTATTTGATATTCTGGCAAAGCAGTACTATTAGAGATAGGAAAAAGACCAGAAGTTGCCAAAGGTTCCAGGGGAGGGAGGAGGGAAGGATGAATAGATGGAGCACAGGGGATTCTTTAGGGAGGTGATATCATTTTGTTCGATACTGTAATGGTACATACATGATATTACGTATCTGTCAAAACCCATAGAACAATATGAAACGTAAACCTTAACATAAACTATGGACTTGAGTTAATAATATAGTATCAGTATTGGCTCAGTTTTAACAAGTATACTGCATTAATACAACAACAACAACAACAACAACAACAAAAATCTAGCAAACTGTGTAGAGGGAAAGGGGTATATGGGAGCTCTGTACTTTATGCTCTATTTTTCTGTAAACCTAAAGTTTCTCTTGAAAGTATTGCCTGTTATTTTTAAAAATATATACAGATACAATTTATTAAAAGTATCACCTAATTTCTGTGTAGTTGACAGTATTCCAAGATGGCCTCCATCTTAGAGGATGCCTGCTCCCTGGGGTAGAGTCTCTGCAATCTCTTCCTCTTGAGTACCGCAGGACTATAAGTATGACAGGGTTCATTCTCTGTATTAGATGATATTCTATGACAGAGGTAAGAGGATTTTACAGCTGTAATTAAAGTTAAAAACTAGCTGACTTTAAGTCGGTCAAAGGAAGATTATTCTGGGCTAACCAGGGGAGCTCTCAGAAGAGACTTTGCCTTTCCTGAAGGAAGAGCCTCAGAGCCTAGGAGGGATTTTCCTGCTGCCTTTAAGAAAGGGCCTCATAAGAGGGGCATGTAGCAAGACCCTAAGAGGGCCTCTAGAGACGAAGAGCAGTCTCCAGTCAACAGCTAGCCAAAAAACAAAAAAATTAGGGCCTCAATCAGACAACCCCAAGAAAATGAATTATTCCAACAACAAGACAAATATGCAAGAAGACCCCATGAGCCCTCAGCCCAGCCAAGACCTTGAACTCAGCCTGTGAGGTCCTGAGCACAGAATCCATCTATTCTGAACCCGTATTCTCGACCCACAGAAACTGTAAGATCTGCTACTTATGTTGTTTTAAGCCATTATGTTTGCGGCAACTTGTTACTCGGGGATGGAAACTAATACAGTCTGTTACTCACACACTGACAAATCACCAAAGTCAACAAATTAGACTAAAAGAAGTCATTTGAGGTTTCTGTTTATTCTGAAAAATGAGCTAAATTTCACAGTCATAAAATGTAAATTACCTTATTTTGCATATGGCTGGCATTTGACATTTTGAAAAGCCAAATTACAACAAGCATATATGACACAACCACAGCCTGTTAAAAAAAAAAAAAGTGCACAACCAAGAAAGAATGCAAGAATAAATCCATCAGGAAGCAACTTTTTAAGATGCTACTGAGAATTTTGCAAATGATTACCAAGTGATAATTTTTTTTAAACATAGACAGGTTCTGCTCCTCCAAAAAATACCAAGAGAAAACAAAATTTTGAAAATCTGCAAATAACACATATCATGAGTCCTGAGTTTCTGAAGAGATTTACAATGAGCAATGTTCATGTCTTTCTATGTGCCACTCTCCAGAAAAGTGAGGCCCAGCCTAATGGAACAAGAGATTAAAAACAAAGAGCCCTTACAACATGATGCAATACATCTTATATCACAGATTCAATATGGTGAAGCTCACCATTTTTGAAAGACATCTATATTCACTGATAGGAAAGAGAATATTAAAAATCTAATATCTGGAGATTTCTTTTGACTTTCCTTTAAAAAAAACTGGAGTACAGCCACTTTACAATATTGTGTTACTGTGTTAGTTTCTGCTATACAACGAAGTGAATTAGTTATATGTACGCATTTATCCTCTCCCTCTTGGACCTCCCTCTCAACACCCCCCCACACACACACACACACAGTCTAGGCACCACAGAGAACCAAGCTGAGCTCCCTGTGATATACAGCAGGTTCCCACCAGCTATCTGTTTTAGACATGGTAGTGTATACATGTCAATCCCAATCTCTCAATTCATCCCACCTCCCTAACCCCCTACTCCATGTCTACACATCTGTTCTCTCCATCTGCATCTCTATTCCTGCCCTACAAATGACTTTCCTCAATGGATAAAAAGGATATATAATTTTACTGTTTATTTTCTTATCAAATTATAGTTTAAAATATCAGTCTCATAGATCAAATTTTATTTTTCTTTCAGCTTTATCATTCTATGATTTAGAATAAATTTAGACTATATCAGGGAGAAGGCAATGGCAACTCACTCCAGTACTCTTGCCTGGAGAATCCCAGGGATGGGGGAGCCTGGTGGGCTGTGTCTATCGAGCAGAGTCGGACACGACCGAAGCGACTTAGCAGCAGCAGCAGACTATATCAGACTATCTCGCTAACATTTAAAAATAATTTTAAGAGAGGTTTATATAAAATGTTTAGCACAAACAGCATTAAAAAATGAGTGAATGGGAATGTGATTGAGGGTAAAAAATGAAACACTGGTCATATTTCAATAAGCTAAACATGAAGAGTATTGAATAACTATAAACAAGAAGGTTCATAGTCAATTAAGGTTTAGAACTGATTAAGAAAAATTACTGGAGTTCCTAGTTTCAATTTTATTTAAAAGCTATTCTACATAGCATTATGAATCAACTCTATTTCAATTTAAATTTTTTTTTTAATTTCTTAAAACTTAGTCTGATTGATGAATGGAAAAACAAAATGTGGTATATTTATACAAGAGAATATTGCTATTGTTTGTTGTTTAGTCACTAAGCCGCGCCTAAATCTTTTGCAAACCTATGGACTGTAGCCCACCAGGCTCTTGTGTCCAAGAGATTCTCCAGGCAAGAAATCTAGAGTGGGTTGCCATTTCCTTCTCAAGGGGGTCTCCCCAAACCCAGGATTGAATGTGCATTTCCTTCACTGGCAGGCAGATTCTCTACCACTGAGTCACAAGGGAAGCCTTACAATATAATATTCAAACTTAAAAAGAAATAAAGTACTAATACAAAGATAAGCCTTGAAAAAATTATATTAAAATGTAAAAGAAGCCAAGAAACAAAAGTCCATGTGCTGTATTATTTCATTTCTATGAAATATTTGGAATATCTGTATCCATTTTGAATATGGGAGATTTCTTCGGTGATGTTGAAAATGTTTTGAAACTAAAAAGAGGTAGAAGAACATTGTGAATGTCAATGATTATATACTTCAAAGCAGTTAATTTTATATTATTCAAATTTTACCTCAATTAAAAAAGTCAATCCAGTAAATCTAAATATTAATTATAATTATTACATGCAGATGTACAGAAAACATCTATTCCCATTTCTATCAACACTCAGCTGTTCAAATAAAATTCACCAGTACATGAACAGAAAATTATTAATTATTCCACTCAAATACACACTGAAATTTTATACACAAATCTTGAAAGGTCACCTGTACACTGCATTAATAATTATGAAAATGTTCCATTCTTCATGAGGCATATAATAAATAAAATTTGCACAGTTTCAGAAAATTGTATGCAATGATAAGCCATAGAGGTGGTTCCCAGAACTCTACTAAGCAATATTCATGTTTCCCCTTTTCTTTGACCAATTTAAATATTCATGAATTACTGTCAAATGCCAAGTCATAGCAAAACAAGATCTAGCCCAAATCTTGGAATCTTGTTTGGAGCACTTGAATTAGCAAACTAATCAGCCAAAAATAATATTAAACATATCAACCAAATATTACACTTACCCTCTGTCTCTGGAAATGTTCCATTAGGTTTCTAAAGAAAAATATAAAATGCTTCATACAAAAAGGCTTTAAGCCCTACTTTGAAAACACATTTCAGCTCATAATATTTTAATACTTCTGATTCAAGACAATTTTCCAGCAAGACAATATCCCCATCAGAAGAAACACTTAAGCTTAAATTTAAATAGATTTTCAAATATAAATCTTGTCTATAATTATGAGAATTCCCTACTTTGCTCAACAGGCAGTATCATGTAATCAAGAATTCAGGTTACAATGGAGAGTTTATATCTAAATAAACTAAGTAAAGCTGAATATGATACATCAATACATAGTATCTTTAACAGGATTACATGAGCACTAATTTTACATAAAATAGTAATAAAGATGCTAGACCTATACTATCCAACACAGTACATCAGTCACAAATATCTCCTTAACTTTAAAGTATAAAATTAAAGATTCATTTCTTTGGGGGCACTAATCATATTTCAAGTATTCAACAGGCACATATGACTAGTGGCAACTATATTAGATAGCAGATTTCCTTCACCATAGAAACAGCACTACAGAATCCACAGAGGTGAATTTACCATAAATTTGTTTCACGAAGCTTAGGCTTCAGGGTTATTTTCTCATGTCAAATGGTGTGAGTCACAGCAGGCACTTTGAGGTTCCAACAAAGAGGAGAGGGAATTGGTGACACATTCAATTTGGGTTTAGTAGGATGTATGTATCTGGTTCTCACTCATATCCTTGTGTAATTAATGATTCCACTGTAGGACTAGCTTCTAGGAATACACCTTTTTTACCCATTGCACCAACTACCTGGAGTCATGAAATGAAAGTTTAGAGACAGAGGTCTAAGGAGACATATGATGTGTCCCATGGAAACTAGAACTACAAGTATGTGGTAAGTGGGGGAGGAAGTCTGAAACACACACAGCTAAAAGGTAGTCTGGGGTAAATTCTTCCAATCATGATATATGAAATAGTATAAGTAGATAATTCAGTCTTTAGCCAATGCCTAGTAAATCAGGCATTTTCTTTTATTATGAATATATTTGATAAGTCTTAAATAATTATAAATGCAGCACACATTTCCTTTTTCATTTTTGTAGGACTCTTGAAATAGAATTTCTCAAACTCTCTTTGTAGAGCACAAACATGTAACATAACCATGCCACAGGAAGAGGCAATCAAAGACTACACATCCTATACGTGTCAATTTTTAAATTTTAGTAGTTTTAAAGTATGATCAGGAATTCAAAAATGTCCATTTTTCAACATTCTGATGATTATGTCATCGGCCATCTTTTTAAAAACATGTCATCCATTTTCTTTTCTCAGTGTAAGTATTAAACTTGTACACATTAATCTGTAGTTGCAATTTTGAATTTTTTTCTCAAAAAATGTTTAAATTTCAGGTCCGAAACAAAGCCTTCATGCCCCTGAAACTAGGAAATTCTGTCTTGATCAAAGTATTTACCAATTAGCAATATCTACATTTTTGTTTCTTCATTCCAGGAGTCATAGCATTTAATAACTCAGTTATATCACTGTCATTGGAATCCCAGGATTTAAAAAGGTCAATTTGAAAAACATGTGTCCCATCCACTCTGGACCAACCTTCAATACAAAAAAAAGCAAAAACAGAAGCATCATTATATCTCACTGGCATTCAACAAACATCATTTCTGATAACTAGGTTACACTGAGTGCCTTTAAGCTTTGTACTGCTTATACCAGTGAAATTCTTCATACAATTAGAGTTATGGTTATTCAAATGACTAGGACTTTTCTTTTAGTACACAATATATTGAACCAAATGCTGGCCTGAAAATATCGAATCATTGAAAATAAAAAACAAAAATTTCAATCATCTAATTACCTTTATAAAATGTTCTAAATGATACCAACATCTAAATGATACCAACATTAGTAAAACCACCTTTATATATTATGAAAAAGCACTTGCAGTATAAATTTTAAAATGCCCAACAGCTAAATGCCATTTATGCAAATATTCCCTAGGTTACATGTTATTTATCTTTCATTTCATACCCTTTACACTTCATTAAGTCATACTTCAAATAACCTAAGTTCTAATTATTGCATTGCAAAGATACACAACCTGAAATCACATCAAATAAATTGTAAATCAAACTTCTCAAAGCCATAGCCATAGGTGGAAATCAAATGAAATGCCTAATATCAAATAAATGGCTAGTTTAAATGCATTACATTTATACAATTGCCTAGGCACATTTATTTCAAAGTGTTTCTGTTGCTGTCTCCATGGCTGTAGAATAAAAATTAGAGAATATGTTAAAACATTAAAGAACTGAATTTAGACTTGGAATATACATAATTCTAGTAGTTAACCCTCAATAATACAGTTAAGAAAAAAAACTTCTTAAAACTAAGAGAAATGGAAGGAAAGAGAAAACTTAGCCCTCTTAACAACACACAAAAAATCTTCTATAATCCTAAAGACAAAAGATAGAATGGTGGTGTCCAGAGGTGGGAAATTTGGAAAACTCAGCAGTGGCCACAGGACTGGAAAAGGTCAGTTTTCATTCCAATCCCTAAGAAAGGCAATGCCAAAGAATGATCAAACTAGCACACAATTGCACTCATCTCTCAGGCTAGTAAGAAGTGAAGAAGTGAAGTGAAGTCGTTCAGTCGTGTCCAACTCTTTGCGATCCCGTGGACTGTAGCCTACCAGGCTTCTCTGCCCATGGGATTCTCCAGGGAAGAGTACTGGAGTAAGTAATGCTCAAAATTCTCCAAGCCAGGCTTCAGCAATACGTGAACCATGAACTTCCAGATGTTCAAGCTGGTTTTAGAAAAGGCAGAGGAACCAGAGATCAAATTGCCAACATCCGCTAGATCATTGAAAAAGCAAGAGAGTTCCAGAAAAACACCTATTTCTGCTTTATTGACTATGTCAAAGCCTTTGACAGTGAGGATCACAATAAAATGTGGAAAATTCTGAAAGAGATGGGAATACCAGACCACCTGGCCTGCCTCCTGAGAAATCTGTATGCAGGTCAGGAAGCAACAGTTAGAACTGGACATGGAACAACCTACTGATTCCAAATAGGAAAAGGAGTATGTCGAGGCTGTATATTGTCACCCTGTTTATTTAACTTAAATGCACAGTACATCATGAGAAACACTGGACTGGAAGAAACACAAGCTGGAATTAAGATTGCTGGAGAAATATCAATAACCTCAGATATGCAGGTGACACCACCCTTATGGCAGAAAGTGAACAAGAACTAAAGAGCCTCTTGATGAAAGTGAAGAGAAGAGTGAAAAAGTTGGCTTAAAGCTCAATATTCAGAAAACTAAGATCATGGCATCCGGTCCCATCACTTCATGGCAAATAGATGGGGAAACAGTGGCTGACTTTATTTGGGGGGCTCCAAAATCACCGCAGATGGTGACTGCAGCCATGAAATTAAAAGATGCTTACTCCTTGGGAGGAAAGTTATGATAAACCTAGACAGCATATTAAAAAGCAGAGATATTCTTTTGCCAACAAAGGTCCATCTAGCCAGGGCTATAGTTTTTCCAGTAGTCACGTATGGATGTGAGAGTTGGACTATAAAGAAAGCTAAGTGCCGAAGAATTGATGCTTTTGAACTGTGGTGTTGGAGAAGACTCTTGAGAGTCCCTTGGACTGCAAGGAGATCCAACTAGTCTATCCTAGGGGAGATCAGTCCTGGGTATTCATTGGAAAGACTGATGTTTGAAGCTGAAACTCCAATACTTTGGCCACCTGATGCAAAGAACTGACTCATTGGAAAGGACTCTGATGCTGGGAAAGATTGAAGGCAGGAGGAGAAGGGGACAAGAGAGGATGAGATAGTTGGATGGCATCACCGACTCAGTGGACATGAGTTTGAGTAAACTCTGGGAGTTGGTGATCGACAGGGAGGCCTGGCATGCTGTAGTCCATGGGGTCGCAAAGAGCTGGACACGACTGAGCGACTGAATGGAAGAGAACCGAACTGAGAAGCGGCAGGGAGGAGGTATGAGGAGTCACTGAGTTACTATTTAACAGGTACAGACTTTCAGTGTGGAAAAGATGAAAAATTCTGGAGATGGATGGGAGTGACAGTGGTACAATAAGGAGAATATGTTTAAGGTACTAAAAATGGTTAAAATAATACATTCTATGTTATGCATATTTTCCTACAATTAAAAAAAAGTTCTAAAGTAATTACACTTCAATTTTTGTATACACATATTTTTTCTTTTCTGAGATGCAGCCTAAATTGGAAAGTGCTTCATTGTAAGTAACAGCAACTAAGCACCTAAGTTGTCCCAGGTCATAGCTAATAAAATGGAGAAAATCAGTTTCCTGACTTCTAGCTCCATGAACTTTGTTCTCTAATACTATGCAAATTGAGAGATCACAGAAGAAATTCCAGACTTCTGTGACCAAGAACAGTTTTTTAAAAACAAATAAAAAACTACCTGTAGAAGCAGAGGCACAAGTCAATCTTTATTAAAGTAAAAGAGAGCTAAATATACAGATGACTACACTGAGCATGAAGGAGAAAGCAATGGCAACCCACTCCAATACTCCTGCCTGGAGAATCCTATGGATGGAGGAGCCTGGTGGGCTGCAGTTCATGGGGTCGCTAAGAGTCGGACACGACTGAGCGACTTCACTTTCACTTTTCACTTTCATGCATTGGAGAAGGAAATGGCAACCCACTCTAGTGTTCTTGCCTGGAGAATCCTAGGGACAGAGGAGCCTGTTGGGTGCCGTCTATGGGGTCACACAGAGTCGGACACGACTGACATGACTTAGCAGCAGCACACTGAGCATGAAGAGTTGATGGGTAGGGCAGGTGTCAATGATAAACCAGGTCCAGTGTTTCAGTTGTGAAAATAAAAGAATTATGTCCACACCACAAATATCCAATCAACTTAGATCTCGTATACCACCATATTTCATTTTCTACAAAAGCTACTGAAAAACTTTAAGATGCATGATTGCTTTTAAAGTGAGCTCTGACTCATCAGAATTTAATGTTTACAAATCTAAGTACTAGTTTTACAATGTGATTTACATTAAGATATTTTCTACTCACAGTATCTCCAGAATCTTATACAATGTTATATAGTCAGTGCACAATAAATACATTTTTAAGTAGCAGGAAAGGAAGGAGAAAGGGAAGGAGAGAATTAAGGAAGAGAGAAATGGTGGGTGGGGGTGGGAGTTGGTGATGTACATTCTAATAAACCATCAGCTAATATTCAGTTTTTATGCAAAAGAGAGGTTAGAGACTAGAAATAGTGATAAATTGAAGATCATTTCCCAAACTATGTTCTACTATTTTATAGATTTTAATGGTGATTTCTTTGGCTAAGGTTCAGAATTTAAACATATTAGTGATGGATACAAAGTACATGATTAATTCATTATACTTGCACAACCCTACACTATTAAAACTGTATTTTTAAATACAAACACTCTTAATACAAAGTGATTTTATACATTCCAAGATTTTTCTCCATTGTACAATCAAAACTTTGTATTTGCATCAACTTTTTATTTTAAAAGCCAAGTATTAGCTAGCTCAATCACAAAAGCAAAATACTTGAAACAAATGCCATATTTCAACTTTACAACCTTTGTAAAGATATGCGTTTATTTGGGTCATAGAATTAGGTCACTCTCACTGACAACCAGGCAAAAATCTGTCAAGTGACTTTCAGATTTGTATGGTCCAATACCATTATAAGTAATTACAAGACTTAATGGCCGCTACCTGTGTGTACTTCTGGCATTGCCCTAAATTTGTGTGACAGTCATCTCATGAAGTCGTTTTAGCTTTCCTTCATCAACTGCCCTCTCAGGTTTTAGAGTTGTCATTCTTAAGATCATTTCACACAACAATCTGTCACCTTCCTATGTTTTCCAGTTAAACATTTACATACTTTGACTCCTTAAAGATGTCATGTTT
The DNA here is from genome assembly GCF_014754425.2 of Oryx dammah. Classification (NCBI taxonomy): domain Eukaryota; kingdom Metazoa; phylum Chordata; class Mammalia; order Artiodactyla; family Bovidae; genus Oryx; species Oryx dammah. The sequence goes on along the minus strand of NW_024070202.1, from coordinate 57,241,582 downwards.
TGGTAAAACTTACCAAGGAACAGAAAAAAGGTCAGAAAAATTGTTTCCCATGAGGTGTGATGGTAAAAGCTGACTGGGAATGGACATGAGGGAACTTTCTGAGGTGATGATAATGTTATCTTGATAGAAGTTTGTAACAGGTATAAGCATCTGTCAAAATTAGCAAACGTTCACTTAAGATTATGTATGTCCATTGTACTTCAATTTACCTCAAGAAGAAAAAAAAAAGGAAACTATTACTGAATTCTAGATGGTGATACGCATGCTAAAGCATTTACCTTTAAATGTATCATAAGATAGATGGAATAGAGGGATGAATAGAGGGACAAACAAATGGACCAGATACTTGACAAATTGATATGTGACAGATAATTGACAAATGTTTGCTCCCCCAGTGGATCAGCAGTAAAGAATCCAACTGCATTGCAGGAGACACAGGTTTGATCCCAGGGTCAGGAAGATCCCCTGGAAGGAAATGGCAACCCACCCCAGTATGCTTGGGGACATAGAACCCTGGTGGGCTGCAGTCCCTGGAGTCAGACACAACTGAGCAACCAAACAACAAAAACAACAATTGCTAAAACGAGTGGTAAGTAAACTGGTATTCACTAAATTTCTTTCAACTTCCCTATGTATGAAAACTTCCATAATAAAATGCTTTAGAATTTAGAATGTCATTATTCATAACCCTTTTTACTCTAAAACTCACTGGGTAAAGAAAGAGGAATCAGCAAGTGTTCCCAAAGACAATGAACTATGATGGTAGTTGCTCATTTACTTGAACGCTTCAGATGTTTATATAAATTGATCTGAATAGCTAAAACTGGCTAAAAATTGTTAAATTAATTAAAAGTATAACCTATTCACCCATTCTTTCATTCATTCTACAAATACTTGTCAATCACCTTCTATGTACCAGATGTCTCCAAGTCCTAAAGAAGAAGGACAACTTAAATGTAATACATCATAATTTTTACTGTTTCAGGAATATGGCTGGAAGGACATTTTCTCGACCATGAAGGATAAGCGAAATTTTTCCAGATAGAGGAAGTTGATTCTAAACTGTACAAAAATGTGTACATAAGCATATAATACAAAAACTTTATTTTATAGCAAAAAGTAACACATTTATGGTAGTTGCTTCTTAAATATATCAAGATATTTCTTTTACTATCTAATATACTGCTATTGAAAAACTCTTCAATCTTTTCAGTCTCCAATATAATCTAGGCATTTCTTGTTTACCATTCAACCCAAGCTGCAAATAATGAATTTTAAATAATTGAAAGTATGTTGCTGTTTACTTGCTAAGTCAGGTCTCACTCTTTTTTATGACCTCATGAACTGTAGCCCGCCAGGCTCCTGTGTCCACGGGATTTCTCAGACAAGAATACTGGAGTGGCCATCTCCTTTTCCAGGGGATTTTCCTAACCCAGGGATCAAATTTCCTGCTTGGCAAGCAGATTCTTTCACACCTGATTGTATTACTTCATAGGGATTTTTTTTTTCCATTACAAATTTTACCTGGAACTCACTACATGAAACAGTTGCTCTAAAGTCTTAAAATTCCAAGAGTATATATTCTGAAATTAGAAAAGTTTCCTAGACCAGGCAGCAAATGAAAATGTAACTATCTCACACAGCAACTTGGCCCACTATAAAATGCACAAAGGACAAATATTGATATCAAAGTACTGTCTAGATTGTATATAATCTACTTAGGTATTTTAAATATTTTAAACCTTTTTTAAGGCATATGGATAGTCACATTACCTTTAAAAAGCAGTCTGCCTCTCTAACCAACTCTAACAAAATTCTAGCATATGTGGGTTTACTTCAATGTATCATATCTACAAAATGTAGGTATCACTAAAATACTCACAAGTTTAATGAGAATTAAATGATATTTTGTTTAGAAATAAATGCAGTTAGTGCTTAAAATGTTTATCCATACATATTCATGCAATTCCACAGGCACTTTTTAATCTGGGTCATGAACTAGAGTAAACGTAAACCAGAATTCATTATATCTTTTCTGTTTCTGTCTTACTGCATTACTGACCACTTCAGAGTCATGATAGTTTTTCATTTGCTCCCTTTCAGATCCAAACTCCTTACTTCACTGCTCACCCAAGACTGGCACTCTTTACAGAGTTCACTAGCAAAGACCTTAAAATTCTTTTATCATTTATCTGTTAGTGGCCAAGAACAGAAATATCACTGGACCTTCACCTCAAATAATCCTCTAAAAAAATACTGAGTGACTGAGTTGGGCCAGAGGTTCAGACTCAAGATGCTTTATAATTTGTTTCAAACCATTTTCTATAGGTTCCTTCAAATGATCCCTGGGCTGAATGAGATATTTTTGTTCTTAGGGAAAAAGTTAGGTAGGAAAAGTAATATGTGGAGAGTTCTTAAGACTGAACACTGCATTATTAAAGGAGAGGCAGAATATTCAGAAAGTCTACAGAAAAGAGATATCTAGGATGAAAAAAAAATGAAACAGAAGCCTGATTTCATTCTTTAGTACACATAATAATGACTCACAGTATTTCATAAAAAAACTACATTGTCACTTGGAGACAGAAAAAGATCTTTTCTATTGATGAGCTTATTAATCTCCATGCTTTATTTCCACTAGGGAAAAAATATTCTTCATATTTACCATTAAATTACAAATCTACCCCAACATATCAAATATTTCAAAACAGTTAAATTTTCCTTCATACCCTAAGAGCAAAGACAGAACCTAAGGCTTAGTCGTATTCAGTTCAGTTCAGTCACTCAGTCGTGTCCGACTCTTTGCGACCCCATGAATCGCAGCACACCAAGGCCTTCCTGTCCATCACGAACTCCCGGAGTTCACTCAGACTCACGTCCATCAAGTCAGTGATGCCATCCAGCCATCTCATCCTCGGTCGTCCCCTTCTTCTCCTGCCCCCAATCCCTCCCAGCATCAAAGTCTTTTCCAGTGAGTCAACTCTTCACATGAGGTGGCCAAAGTACTGGAGTTTCAGCTTTAGCATCATTCCTTCCAAAGAAAACCCAGGACTGATCTTCAGATGGACTGGTTGGATCTCCTTACAGTCCAAGGGACTCTCAAGAGTCTTCTCCAACACCACAGTTCAAAAGAATCAATTCTTCGGCACTCAGCCTTCTTCACAGTCCAACTCTCACATCCATACATGACCACAGGAAAAACCACAGTCAAGGCTGTGGTTTTTTCTGTGGTTATGTATGGATGTGGACCTTAGTCAGCAAAGTAAAGTCTCAGGCAAGTCCGTAACATTGACATTTTCTTCTCATGAAATATGTTTAATTTAAGATAGAGGAATGAATCTTTTTTGCTAGAATATTATATTTACTTAAAACCTAAATGCTATCAAAGCTGACATATTTTTTAATCTTTCATGATATGCTCTTAATACAAGTGTTGGCTATGAGGATCCACTCAGGCTGCTCTCCTCATTGGCTAAGACTCTGCAGCAGGCTGTACACATGTGAACACATTGCTTTTTCTCATGTTCAGTACGCTGAGAGTAACTCTTCCCTGATCTTATATTTCAGTCTTAATGAAAATGATAGGGCAATGAGGACCTTATTTAGAAAATAAGTCAGTTTGCCTTCCTTGTCTACATAAAAAAATAGATGCTTAATTTCTTATCTAAGTGAGAAAGACATGGGCAGTAGAAAAATGAATACTGAAAATAAACGTCAAAAAGAAATAAGGTTTCAACAGTAATTTTTTAAAGAAATAGGACTAGGAGAAAAACAATTTAATACGAAAATTTTTCATGTCTAAAATTATTTAGGTGAATCCCTACAGTCCTAAAAATATCTTCACAAAATGATTCATATGTGAAATAAACAAATAACTTTAAAAAGAAAAAAGAAACTTTTGGTAAAAGGAATATAATCTTCATTTAAAATGTTTTAAAAAATACTCTGATAGAGTACCTTTTGGAAGAAATGGTCAGATGCCTAGTGATTTTATTTTTACCCAAGAAAATCCTATTCTGCTTTACTGACAATGTACTTTATTTTGAAACTAGAGCAGAACAAAAGGTTCAAAGGAATACTTGCCAAAGGAGAAGAAAAGAGATGACAGTAAACCAAGCCAAGCTAAAATGACTATCTGTACAACTTTCCCAAAGTTATAAATGCTTAAAATTGTAGTATTATAAAAAACAAATATGTGTATATTCTCTACTTGAACAGCTTCATAGTTGCCATGAATCATTCTTCCATTTTCTGTGTTTAGAAAGCAGTCTAGTTCCTGATTTAAGAAGAAAGAAAAGAAAGGAAAAGCAGAAAATAAAGTGTTTCAACAACAAAAAAAGCACCTGATAAAGCATGGATAGATGGGTGGCTGGATGAACAGATGCTGTAGAATGACAGGTGATTAAATAAATAAGCTACCTTTTACCCAAGGTGTGGGGTAGGGTGGGGTGGAGTGGGGGTGGGAGGGAACATCTTGCTTTCTTCCTTTCTCTTAAAACTTGTGTAAGTTCTTAAACTGGAGGTTGTCAATGTACTTCAAGAGGGGATTTACAAATCTCCAGGAACTAGGAGGGATGGGGATGCATGTTGATATGAGTATACACATGAACTGGGGTGGAGAGGTGAATGTGTGTAGACATCCATTCATGCATGTATTTCTGAATTAGATTAAGAGCGTCTAAAAGGTATAGTGACCTAGAAGAAGACTAAGGGCCGCAACTTTAGATTGTTTTGCTTGTTTAATTAAATGGCAGGGCAATACTAGGTAGTCTTCTTTAAGCTGGGGAACCATACTAAGAATTTCAAGCAAACAAAGACTCAAACTCAGGGCTCTCATTAACTAGAGTTGTTAGCTACCCTAAGAGGTGGGGAAAGTATTGTTTAACATAAAAAGCACTTTTTAAAATATGAAATTAAAAGCTTAAATGGGCAAAAACTCATTTTTAATGTTCTTGGAACTTACTTTTAATGAAACTGAAGTTAGGACACAAAAGCTCTCAGGTGTCAGTACTGAGCACTCTATGCAGGGAAATTTCTCCAGTGTGGCCTGAGTTCCCACAGTGTGTCTGAACATACAGACACACATAAGCATCTCTCTAATTATTAAAGTATATACCAAAGGTCCCTTCTTCTGTCTCCAGAAACATATTAACCCACTCTTTCTTAAAAGTCTACTTCAGCAGAGTCTTTCATCTGTCACCAAAAGCAGCAAGACCTGAGTGAAGAAGCTGGCAAGGCAGCCTGAACAAGCGAAGTTTCCCTGCACAGACTAGGCAGGTCTGGTGCTCACAGATGGTGCAGGCATGGGTCCTGAATTGACAGCAGCAGGATTCTGTCTACCCAATAGATAACAAAGCCACTGAAAGTCAGCCAAAAACAAAAATAAAAAAAAATTTTAATTCCTGATTTCATATTTATCAAGCCTTTCACAATAGTCAAGAAGAATTAAGAATTTAAAGTCTCATCTAATTTAACTCCAACCCAAATGAAACAGTGTTTCTTAAATTGAAACTTCTTCCACTAAATTTTGCCTTTCAATAGCAACAGAACTTTAGAGAAATGATACCTTCTCAGGGACCTTTTCCAGCTTTTCACAAACATTTATCATGGTGGCAAATAATTTCATAAGTTTCTTTACTGGACATGTCAGCTCACACTTGAGAAATGCAGACTGAAGAATCAAATTCACAGCAGGAGAGGGAAACATGGAAAGCATGCGGGACCAGAATTACATCAGAAAGCTTAGGGGTTTAGCTTTAAAACTAGATGGATGGATGAGAATTCCTAGATATGAATGGTCATAATACATCTGGCTTTAAGTAGCTACTGCCACATGTATACAAAGCAAACACAAGATAACACACTATATACTTAAGTCACTCTACTTTCTGTCTGGCTTTATCTCATATATAAAAAGCCCTGTTTGAGGTCCAAATTAGAACATTCTAATTGGGAAAAAAAAAAAGTGAATTTTGAGAATATATAATAAGGTCAGGATATTGCAAATTAATACAATGAAAAAACATATTTAATATTTTCACAATATCTGCAATATGCCTCCTGAATAACCTAAATGACATATATCTGGAAACTACTGCTATTTTATGTAAAAATAACACACACTAAAATATTGTTCTTCCTTTCATTCCCGGTAGGAAGAAGTTTTTAGGCTTCCCTGATGATTCAGTTGGTAAAGAACCTGCCTCCAATGTAGGAGATCTGGGTTCGATCCCTGTGTCAGGAAGATCCCATGGAGAAGGAAATAGCAACACACTCCAGTAATCTTGCCTAGGAAATTCCAAGGACAGAGGAGCCCAGCGGGCTACAGTCCATGTGGTCCAAGAGTCGGACACAACTTAGCAACTAAACCACAGGCAGAAGTTTTTACAGCACGTAAATATAAATTTTTAGGGAAAGTTAGATATCAAGCTTGCCTTTTACCTTGTTTAATTTTCTTCTTAATCTGGGTTTATAACAGATCTATAATTCTAGAGAGTATCTGTTGCTTATAGAACAGATAAGAAATTGAAGATAAAATTTTTGTACTTTACACCCAATTTTCTTAATTTAGCAGATACTTCATCCTCAAACCAAAAGCCTTACTTAAGCAAGCCAAATATAATGAACTTTTTTTTGGCCACACTGTGTTGCATAGCATGTGGGATCTTAGTTTCTGGACCACACTTCAAACCTGTGCCCCCTGCACTGGAAGTTTGGAATCGTAACCCCTGGACTTTGTTTTAAAGAATCTAAGTAGGGTAACAAAGTATTTTCCTGGATGCTGTATGCAAAAACTAAGAATATTTACCAGCTCATGCATATTTTTATTTTCTTTTTTACTCCAGGAAGTGAACAAACAATACACACTATTAAATTTAATTATTACTGTGCCTTATTTTGAGGACAAAAAGTGCTCAATCTCAGTAATAGTTTCTACAAGTGCAGCACTCCTATGGTATAAGACCAGAATTTATAGCACTTCTGTTAGATAATAAAACCCAGATAAGTAAAAGAAGAAATGCAATTCACGACAAGGTAACATCCACTAGTAATGCACTTAAGACCTTCAAGATTTCACTGGTTGATGAGAAAGGAAAGTGCTGTATACTCACAAGCAATCTGTTTGGCTACCAGATCTCCAGTTCTCATAGAGCATTTTACTTATTAGTTTTATTAATCCATAAACCCGTTGTTGGCAAAGACCAGAGAATCCTAACACCAATCCACCCAGAAGTGGCCAGAGAAACAATGTTCAGGCTGCAAACAACCAAGGTTCTCTCTAGTCTGTTTAATCTTCAAAGATTTTCTAAGTCTGATCACTGGGTGATAAGTCCATAAAATGTCATCAAACAAATAAGAGGACAGGAGATCCATAAAAGCATGGTAGAACTGAACTGAAGAGTGTAAGAGAAAGAAATGACCTGCACAGTTGAAGATTAGCTGAAGAACTATCTACTTTTATCTTTTTTTGTTAATTAGAAAGTTTTCAGAGGATCCCAAAGACAGAAATTAAGACATGAGAACATAAATTAATCAGTTAAACTTTAACATTGCTTTTTGAAAAATATAACTGGTGGCAAGCTTTGAATACCCACTGGAATAAATCATTGCCTCCATCAGACTTTACCAAAACTATACCAAATACTTTAGTTCTAAACTTTGTTCTACAAAGTATAGTTTCTCTTTCAGATGTTTTTGCTTTGTTTTTTCTAGTTAAAACCTTCCTAGAATGGCTAATCATAATTTCTTACAACCATAAAATGAAAACTTTCTTAAATTCTATGTAAAAAAATGTTTACACTTTTATTTTTTTAATTTATTTATTTTAATTGGAGGCTAATTACTTTATAATATTGTAGTGGGTTTTGCCATACATTGACATGAATTACACTCTTTTGGCAACAAAGAAATTAATACTTAGAAATTCACATTTGGATAATATCCCTTAAGATACCCAACATGCAGAAAAAAATCAGTAAGCCACAAAACATCTATCACAGAAATACTTATAACAGTGAAATTCCAGTAATAATTTCTAAAATTATAAAAAAAGAATGAGTATATAAATTACCACATACCTACTTTATCTTCTATTTTGAAGCTATTTAAAATAACTGACATAAAATCCAAGTAGCAACATGGAAACACTTTGTGAAAAACAAAAGAGAGATAGAAAGTAGGCTGGAAAAAAATACAGTATTTCCTAAAAAATGAACATTTTTAAGCAAACAATGTAAGAACACAAAAGATAAACTGCTCATAACATTTCATAGACATTAGAAAAGTTAAATAAAGATTCATTTTTAACTGAAGACTAAGTTACCTTCTGAATCTTTTATTTTCAAGTTTAGATATACATAGCACTGAATACTTAAAAAAATTTTTTTCTCATATAAAAACAAAGTTACTCAAATTTTTTAAAACTCTGTTTTATACTTAGAATCTTGTCACTGAGTTAAACTCAAAGAATTTGACATTATATAGTTATTCTTTATTTATGAAAACCAGCCAAAATAAATCTTTTAAAAAATACATCCACTGCTAAAACAGTTTGAAAAACTCCAGAGTGAAACAAAGAACTGTGTCAGACTCAGTATCCTTAGCAACAGAAGTACAAAAATGACAATCTTAAAAGATGTATATAAAATAATTTTAATTGTGCCACTTAAAGGTTTTTGCATTGTTTTCTCATTATATTATTTCTTTCTGACCACCTAATCTAAAGTAGCTATCAGGCCACTATCACATCACACTTTTTTGTATAGCACTTATTTTTATCTGATATACTCGACAGAAATATTTACTAGTTTACTATTGCAATTCAGTTCAGTTCAGTCGCTCAGTCGTGTCCGACTCTTTGTGACCTCATGGACTGCAGCAAGCCAGGCCTCCCTGTCTATCACCAACTCCCGGAGTTTACCCAAACTCATGTCCACTGAGTTGGTGACACCATCCAGCTACCTCATCCTCTGTTGTCCCCCTTTTCCTCCTGCCCTCAATCTTTCCCAGCATCAGGGTCTTTTCAAATGAGTCAGCTCTTCGCATCAGGTGGCCAAAGTATTAGAGTTTCAGCTTCAGCATCAGTCCTTCCAGTGAACGCCCAGGACTGATCTCCTTTAGGATGGACTGGTTGGATCTCCTGGCATACAAAAATACAGACCTCAAGAATAAAACAGTATTTTCCATCTTATTCACCCCCAGAGTTGCAACATACAGACTTGTAAGCTCTATATACATCTCTATAGTTATGTAATGCACAACCTATAGAACTGAATATGACTTGCTTATAAATAATTAATTATATACATGTCATAAAGCACCACAATCTTAACAATGTCATTGTCTCTCATGATGCAACACTCTCAGCATGCATACCAGAAAAACCTGTTCCTCAAAGTTTAACTCCTAAATTTTCTTTAATATTATTTCACATTAACATGTGTGAATTTGTTTCTTGTTAGGCCATGAAATTTATAAAAGCAAAATATTCCTGAGGCAGAAACCAATCCACAAGATTGGTAAACCAATGCCTTCACCTATTAAAGGTTCATCCATAATGAGTGATGATAGCACTACATTTTTTAAAGTATCTCTCAATCAAAATTACTGTTTCTTACTACTGGGTACATCTCAATTTTAAAATGACCTCCAGGTAGTTTTAAAGAATACTGCTTATACATGCATACATATACACACACACACACATACACACATACACCATAATCTAATCCATTTGAACTGTAAACACAGAAGGGATTTTTAACATTAAAAATTATAGAACTACTTACAGAACTACTAAGACTAATAGTTTATTATTTTATTTGAGAGTCCCCTGCTGCTTCCAAACATGGTTCTTTTTATAATAATGTCTGAAATACTCTGGAAAACAAAAACTCCAATTTTAATCAAAGGTAAAGGCTAGAACTATTTCCTGGGAAGCCTAATTAAAGGCAAATAACCTCTCCTTTACTAGACTGTTCTATTCACACAAAACTGTTTGGCTAGAAGAAATGATAATAGAGTATAAAACCTTTGTCTTCTGGGTTGCTGTATACAATCTGGATGAAGCTGATAGCCAAAAGAAAGCACACAAAGGCCAATGTGAAAAGAATGTGTAGGCTTGGTCACTCATCTTCCTAGAAGACATATGCTGATCAGTAAGACTATCAGCTACTAAATAATAACTTTCTCATCTCCCCACACACATAAAATATAAATTACAACCTTTATAACCCACTTGGAAAATATAAACTAAATTCAATATTTTTTTAAAAATGTGTCTACTATGTGCTAGGCAACAATAGGATAACATATGACTAAAAAACACTATCTACCCCCAGAGAAGCTTCACATTCATATGAAGGCATGATTTGGCAACAAAGAAGCAATGGACACAGCTTCAAATCAAGGTGGGCTCCAGCTATTAGAAGCAGCCTGGCCATGCACTGACCCAGGACAGCCTCATCTCAAACCATGCACCCCAGTATCTACTCCTCTTCTAGAACTGCTTCCCTCTGGAGCTTATTTCCTTACCTAGCCATTCCACCCAGATACTCCACAGCTAATGCTCTCACCTCTGTTTTTCAGAAATGGTTCTTCCCAATCATCCTTCCAATCTCTACTCTACCACCCAGAGTCCCCATCTCAGGCATTCTGTCTGCCTCAATTATTCTCAAACCTCCTCAGAACTGCACTCCCAGACCTGATGACCTGGAGAGAACAAACTTGTGTCTGCACATTATATCAGAGAAAGTCAAGTACACAGCTACCTAGAACACAAGGCAGGGTGAAAATGCATGAGAGCTCTGCGGGTACTGTGATCTGAGCTGGTCATCACAAGAACATCCAAAGATGTACAGATAAGTGTTCACTGGAGAGTAGAGATTCCCTTCTGGGAGGCACCTACCATGTTCCACAAATCAGTCCCAAGATAGTCTGATTGCACTTTTTCTACAGGAAGTTTTATTAGAAACTATTTCAAGTTTTCACATTTTCAAAATTGGTTTCAATCACTGGAAGTAGCTTTAGAGACATACATTTGAGAACTTCATCATTTGCAGTTGACTGATCTTCTAGACTTTCCAAATGCTGGATTTTACCCCTTTAATGACCTTCTGCTCCCAATATAAACTTTCATCAAAGCCAGGATATTGGACAAAATAACCCTGAAACCAGGTGTCAGATTAAAGAGGGACACAAGGAGGTCTCTAGCTTTCAGTAATGGCCTGTGCTAATGAGAAGGCCCAGGTGTTCATTGAAATGTATGTGGAGCTACCTCAAAAGATTGCCAGCTACCAACCAAAAAAATCTGGTACAAATAAAGTAGGACTAGATGCAATTAATGAGGCAAAAAACACTGTAATGCTGAATGTAAATGCTAACAAAATTTTCTAAAGTTACATGCGAGGAGGCTCCTTGTAAATCACAGGAAGAAAAGTGTTTTTAACCTTAAATTTTCCCATATAATTAACTGCTGCTACCCAAGCAAGTCCTTTGAATGCAAAAACCAAACTGAGCTGGCTTGGTCCTAGTTATAATTACCATTTAAATACAACAGAACAAAAGCCTCTATGTTGACAAGAATATCAAAGGGGAACACAACACAAAATCTAGAATGTCTCAATTACACAACTGCTTTAGAAATACTGAGGGTTGTTCACTCCACTTTTTTTTCCCCTCAGAATATCCAACAAAACTTTTAAATCTGTCCACAAAAATACATACATATAATAACATAGTTTGGGGTTTTTTGGAGACTTCAAGATTATCTCATGAATCCTCTTCCTTTTAAAAGTGAGAAAATGAAGCCTAGAAAAGATAAGTCACATAATACCACACAGTATATTAAACAAAAAGTTCTTATGCCCTATGACACAGCCCTTTCTTCAAATACAACAGAGTGAGTTATTTTGTGAGTCTATCCAAGCACTAGGCTACCTTCAAACAGCACAATACCCACAGTCACCGGAAGAGGAAACCTGAGAGGACTGGTAAAAAACAAAAGCAGGGCGCTCTTAATGGTGTGAACTTAATCCCCAGGAAACCGGAAGCGTCTTGGCTCACCTAAGCACAAAGAACTCAAATGTGTAGCAAGGCCCCTCGGAACAGTTCTCAGTATGCGGACATCTTAGAGTGCTGCTTTTCATTCCAAGTCCGACCTTCACACAACAGAATTCTCAAAATATCTAAGTGGGATTCCACAGTCTACTTGTTCAAATGCTCTGACAAAACATTGAAAAGGCTGAAATTATAAAATCTCAAAAGCTATTCTGTTGAATTCAAATGTGTTCAGCTACTACCCATTTTCCCTCCATTTTTAAACACATGGATCACTGTAAACATTCTAAAACTTACTGTATTTTCAACTCTTTGTACAGAGGTACAATGGAAAGAAATGGGGATGTGGTAGAAGGGGAGTAATTTGATTTTCTATCCATTATATCACACATATAATTTAAATACATTATATGTGTGAAAATTTAACTGTAAAGATTATTGTGTATATATCTTGACAGTATCCAATTTTGAAAAACAAAAATGTTTAAACAGAATTTCAAATTACTTCTCTATAAATCATACAACATTAAATGTATAGCCTTAGTTACCATGAAAGTAATTTTTAAATGCAGTATTTTTATTTAAAAAAAAAAAATAGTTCCCTTATCCTTTGGAAGAAATAAGCTTGTTATTTACTTCTCTGATTCCCTATTATCGGACTCATGAATTTGTTTTTCTACATTGCTTTGTCTTTGTCACGTAAGACATTTTTTCTTAAACTCTGAGTTATGACAACAATCTTTAAGACTAACTTTCTTTAAGCCCAGAGCTGGTGGCTCAGAGGTTAAAGCGTCTGCCTGCAATGTGGGAGACCTGGGTTTGATCCCTGGGTTGGGAAGATCCCTTGGAGAAGGAAATGGCAACCCACTCCAGTATTCTTGCCTGGAGAATCCCATGGACGGAGGAGCCTGGTGGGCTACAGTCCATAGGGTCGCAAAGAGTCGGACAGGACTGAGTGAGGCACAGTAATGATTACACAACAAAACAACTCATCTTGCTCAAGGGTATATTCTTCCTTAAGCTCTATACTAACAATTATATAACAACAAGTATCTTGCTCAAGGAAAAGCTTCTCCATCTTAACAGGAAGCTTCTGACTAATCTGATTATCTTATATGGGAGTGGGTCTGATAAGACTTTTCTATTGTTAGTTCTAATCTTGTTAATTTAAGATGTATGTAATGGCAGTGGATCTAGTAAAAGTTTATAAGGTCTTGATAAGACTAGAGAGTAGGACACCCCTTCTGATGTCTCTGGTCCCTTTTTGTGCTTAGTCGCAGTCATGTCCCACTGTTTGGGACCCCACAGACTGCAGCCCTCCAGCCCCCTTGTCCCTTTTTATACTTTAATAAAATGCTGCTACACAGAAACCTTTAAATGATCAAGCTTGGTCCCTGGTCCCAAAGCTAAGTCTTCAGAGATCATGAATCTGACATCATTCACTGTAAGCTATCACTTTCTCTTATGTTTTAACACAATCTGCATGTTTATATATCTGTTAATAAACACACACAGCTAATGCACTGGCAAACATGTGTGTACACACAAACATACACACACACATACACACACACATCAGTTTAAACTGTTGTAGGCTTCAGAGGAACAACACCATACAAGGTTATGGTGAATAAAAAGGAGCACAATTTGAAGACTGAGAATAAAGTACACATAGAGAATAGGAGTTCAAGTGCACTCAAGATATGAGCATTTTCAAATACTTCTGAAAGCTCAAATTAGAAGATCCTTTTTGTGGAATGCTGAAAAGGTAAAGGTTGGAAAACAGGATTAACTGAAGAAAGTTCAGTTTAGTTGCTCAGTCGTGTCTGACTCTTTGCAATCCCATGAATCGCAGCACACCAGGCCTCCCTGTCCATCACCAACTCCCAGAGTTCGCTCAGACTCGCATCCATCGAGTCAATGATGCCATCCAGCTGTCTCATCCTCTGTCGTCCCCTTCTCCTCCTGCTCCCAACCCCTCCCAGCATCAGAGTCTTTTCCAGTGAGTCAACTCTTCGCATGAGGTGGCCAAAATACTGGAGTTTCAGCTTTAGCATCATTCCTTCCAAAGAAATCCCAGGGCTGATCTCCTTCTGAATGGACTGGTTGGATCTCCTTGCAGTCCAAGGGACTCTCAAGAGTCTTCTCCAACACCACAGTTCAAAAGCATCAATTCTTCGGCACTCAGCCTTCTTCACAGTTCAACTCTCACATCCATACATGACTACTGGAGAAACCATAGCCTTGACTAGACGGACCTTAGTCGGCAAAGTAATGTCTCTGCTTTTGAATATGCTGTCTAGGTTGGTCATAACTTTTCTTCCAAGGAGTAAGCATCTTTTAATTTCATGGCTGCAGTCACCATCTGCAGTGATTTTGGAGCCCAAAAAAATAAAGTCTGACACTGTTTCCCCATCTATTTCCCATGAAGTGATGGGACCAGATGCCATGATCTTTGTTTTCTGAATGTTGAGCTTTAAGCCAACTTTTTCACTCTCCACTTTCACTTTCATCAAGAGGCTTTTTAGTTCCTCTTCACTTTCTGCCATAAGGGTGGTGTCATCTGCATATCTGAGGTTATCCCGGCAATCTTGATTCCAGCTTGTGCTTCTTCCAGCCCAGCGTTTCTCATGATCACAATAAACTGTGGAAAATTCTGAAAGAGATGGGAATACCAGACCACCTAACCTGCCTCTTGAGAAATCTGTATGCAGGCTGGGAAGCAACAGTAGAACTGGACATGGAACAACAGACTGGTTCCAAATAGGAAAAGGAGTACATCAAGGCTGTAAATTGTCACCCTGCTTATTTAAGTTATATGCAGAGTACATCATGAGAAACTGAAGAAAAGGGAGGGACAAAAAAGCAAAGTAGGAAAGAAAAAGGGAGGAAAGGCACACCTAAAGGATGAAATCTTATCAAACAGACCAACTGCACAAAGGCCACAAATTAATAGCTTAATTGGTGATTGAAACACCTTATTAGCAAAACAAAATGCCCAAATGCTACTTAGTCAAGAAATAAATCCTTCATTTCTTCTGGACAAAGCATTCATAGCATAAGAAATCAATAAATACTTTTTTAAAAGGAAGGCTTAAGCAGAACACAATATAAAATGTATAGGTCATTGGAAATGTAAAACTAATAGTGTCTTTCCATACAGACTTAAAACAATTTTAATCACTAATAGAATAATAGGCAGTGGAAGTGAGTTAGAGAGATACTTCTAGGAGATACTAGACCACTCATGTTATTCACAGGGAGGATCGCTATCCTTTTGTTCACTGACCTATCCCAAGTACCTAGAGCAGTGCCTGAAACATAATAGGTACTCAAAAAAACAAAAAAAGAAGGAAGAGACTATCACTTTGCCTGAGGCTCTATCTATACCAAATCCCCTGAGATTGCACTAACTAAATACATTATGGTTATTTAATTTGCATTTGACTTTTCTCACTCTATTGTCATTATCATGGGTGATAGTCTAAAACAACTGAAAGTGTTCTCTGTACAGATCAGCTTTTATTAAAGCTTTAAGGATACTTCTCTGCTGATTTCATTTTATGGCCTTAAGAAATGGAAGCATCTAATCCTTTAGCCTGTTTACTTTATGCCTCCGCCCCACCTTTACAATAGATTTACTCCTCTGAGTTTTCCTTGATGAACAAAGTCCCTCATGGAGACATATTAACATAAAAGATAGTGAAGTGAAGTCTCTCAATGTCCAACTCTTTGCAACCCCGTGGACTGTAGCCTACTATGCTCCTCTGTCCATGGGATTCTCCAGGCAAGTGTACTAGAGTGGGTTGCCATTTCCTTCTCCAGAGGATCTTCCTGACCCAGGGATCGAACACAGGTCTCCTGCACTGTAGGCAGACACTTTACCGTCTGAGCCACCAGGGAAGTCCCTACATAAAAGATAGTAATGATTAAATTAAATAACTATGGAGGACCCAAATCTAATATGACCAGTATCCTTATGCGAAGAGGAAATCTGAAAAAAGTCTTGTGCACAGAGGAGAGATCATGTGAAGACATAAGAGGTCAACCAACTACAAGGCAAGAAGAGAGCCTTCAAAATGTCACGTGAATTTATGTTCTTCGGTTCCTTGTCTCGTCACAACAAAGATTTGGAGCGATGGACATTAAAGCCCTCAGCGCATCACAGCTCTCGGGTCTTGGACAAACTGTGTTATAGCTCTTAGGCAAATCAGTGTTACAGCTCTATTTTATTTAGACGATAGCAAGAGAATCCATCCTCGAAGTGTGAGGGCATGCCAACCCAAAGACTTGAAAACAGAGTGGAGCAGCGTGTGGGGGAGGGAGAGAGAGAGAGAGAAAGAGCGCATGCATGCGGGAGAGAAAGAAAGAAAGAAAGAAAGCACTTTGGCTCCTCCTTTTATGTTTTTTTCCTCCACCTGGGCCTGCCCTATGCAAATTGGGCTTAGCCAGGAGTGCTGTTTGTTCTACCTGAAGTCTTCACTCTGGTCCTCAGACCTTCTTTTGCTCTATTTTGCGGGCTTTTCCCTTCCTTGTCTTTTAGCCACTGCCATTTTGGACTCCTTTTCCCTATTCTACCTACCTAACAAAAAGAAACCAACATTTGCTAACACTTGGATCTCAGACTGTTAAGGGACCAGACCTGAGCCATGACAGGCTCAACAAGCTATACTAGGCCTAAGATTCAGATTCTTGTAAAACCTGAGTCATGATTCCAGGAAACCACACCCTAGGAAAGTCCCTGCTGGCGCCAAACTGGATTAAAACCTGAGTCATGATTTGGGGAACCACACCCTGGGAAAGTCCCCGATGGCGCCAAATCTGAGCCAATCCAGATAGGGATGCAGGATTTGAAAATTGCACACCTACGGCTCAGCCAATCATTACCCGCCAGCTGTACTAAGAACCGCCTGTATAAAAGCAGCTGTGACTCAGAGCTCAGGGCTCTGTCAAGACTCCACTGAACTGGATGAGACAGGAGCCCTAGCTTGAGCTAGCAATAAAACCCCTTTATGCTTTTGCATTGCTGTGGATGTCTTATTCTCTCAGTTTTGGGGACTCGGACTTCAGGCATAACAAGACTTCTAGCCTCTAGAACTGTGCGAAAATAATGTCTGTTGTTTAAGATCAAGAAAAAAAAATTTCCTTAGTAATAGATTCATAGACACATTTGTGAATCTATTTAACTTACAAATGGATGTTGTAACATGTATTACTGTAAAAGTATTCAGATTAAGTTGTAGCTTTATTTGATGTCAACTTTAGCCTTAAATTAAGTACATATAGAGGTTAATGTCAACTACAGGACCAGATGAAACAAAGAGATGACTGTTACTATTAATATGGACTCTACAATCTGTCCTTGAATCAGTGAGGGACAAGAAAAAAGACTGGAGGGGAGCTGCCACTAGTGCACAGGGTGATTATGAGCAGTGCAGGTATTAACTGACTGGCTGCCAGCTATCTCTTACCAAAGTCTCAAACTAACCCTAAATCACTTCCACAAAGTTAAGCCCAATCATTCCTGTTTTTTCAGCTGCGGAAAGGAAAAAAAACTCCTTAAAATAACGTGCAATTTACAAATGATTAGTACACAGAAGGCACTCAAATGTTTGCTAAATTAATGAGTACCTTCCTATGGTTTGGGAAATTCAGCCCAAATTGAATGCCAAATTTTTTTAGGTAAAGGGTTATGTCTCAAAAATGTGTATTACCAACATATTAGCATATGAAAAAAATGTGCCTGGATACTCAATAAGATCTTTATGCATTCATATATTCAACACAGGCAGTTTTGTAACAATAAATTGAGACACTTTTGATTTGAAGTAATTCTCAAGTGACAATTTATGCTCAGTCATACAGTTACCAGAAAATGAAATACCTGTTTCCAAAATTAATGAGTCAAAAACAGTAAGAAACTGCTAATTTATTCTCAATTTGAAGTAATATGTATTTTGTTATAATAATTTTCATTCTGCTCTCTACAAAGCACACTTGATTTTCTATTTTCCCATATTTAAGATCACACAAAATATGGAAACATTTTATTCTCAGTTCACTAAAGTATACAAGGTATTAAATACAAAGACTCATTTTCAGATATAGCTAAGTTCACTAAGAATCTGTTGTTTATATGGTTTCAAAGAAACATTTCTAGAAAGTATTACCAGAAATTTTTACTTTGGACAATTTCATTATTAATAATTATTCTTGGGACAAATAATTATTTAAATTAGCTGGGATTTAACAAGGTATGCAATCAGTAAGTAAATTTTTTTTTTTTACATTTTTTTCTCTACCCCAAAATATAATCTGGGCTAAAGTCAATCTACTGACCCAAGATATGAGAAATTCAAAATTAGTAACATTCTGGAGTTTTCTGGTGCCCCAGTTGTTAAGTCTCTGCACTCTCATTGCCAGAGCTGGGGTTCACACTCTAGTTAGGGAACTGAGATCTGGCAAGCTACATAGGGTGGCCAAAAAGAAGAAAAAAAAAGAAAAGAGTAACATGGAATAATTAGTGACGGAGGAAGAGGCCATAAGATAAGGTACTGATCTTTCTCAGTTCAGTTCAGTTCAGTTCAGTCGCTCAGTCGTGTCCAACTCTGCGACCCCATGAATCGCAGCACTCCAGGCCTCCCTGTCCATCACCAACTCCCAGAGTTCACCCAGACTCACGTCCATCGAGTCATTGATGCCATCCAGCCATCTCATCCTCTGTCGTCCCCTTCTCCTCCTGCCCCCAATCCCTCCCAGCATCAGAGTCTTTTCCAATGAGTCAACTCTTCTCATGAGGTGGCCAAAGTACTGGAGTTTCAGCTTTAGCATCAGTCCTTCCAAAGAAATCCCAGGGCTGATCTCCTTCATAATGGACTGGTTGGATCTCCTTGCAGTCCAAGGGATTCTCAAGAGTCTTCTCCAACACCACAGTTCAAAAGCATCAATTCTTCGGCGCTCAGCTTTCTTCACAGTCCAACTCTCACATCCATACATGACTACTGGTACGTGAATAAGGTTGGTATTTTTGACTACTTGGTTAGCATGTAACTTTATATGAATTTTCCTTGTATGAGTACATGTACTTTGTATGAACAAATATCTATAAGACTTAAATTATCTGCACTTATCACTTAAGTCTCTTACTAAAAGTAGTTTTAAAATGGACCAAAAAACTTGTCAGTTTTTATGGAATGGTATTATTACCATCAATATCTATCATATGCTTCAATTTTAATAAGTTACCTAGCATTGTACCAGCCTGTTCCAAAAAACAACTATTTAAATAACCAATAAAATTACTCCCCCAATCTCTTTCTCCTTTGCCTCTCAGTTCTATTACCCTCAAAAAATTCTTTCCTCAAAAATTTCCCCAAACTGCAAATTTTCTAGCTCTCTTGTCCCTCTCAACTTTTCATCACTTTTTCCAGGATCCTTTTCATCCTTTCTCCCACAACCACTCCTCTCTGATTTTCTGCCTGCATTCTTCTTCCTCTTAAAGTTCATCTATTTCCAAGTTCAACTAACATTTCTAGATTGATGAATCCCTAAAGAACATTTTTAACCCTCATCTCCAACCAATCTCTGATCCCATATTTCCAGTTGCCTACAGGATCTATCTACTTGAATGATTGGACATCCTATCAGAACTCAAAACTTTCTCTCCATCCTCCTTACTTTCCTATCCATTTAATCATACTTGAGTGAAGTCTCTCAGTCATGTTTGACTCTTTTTAATCATACTTGGAGACATCTAATTTGTCTATGTAATCCTAAAGACTTAAAATCCTCACAATCTTGCTAGCCTCCAAGCTCAGATACAACTATGTTACCTGCTTTATTTCATCAGAGATGCTATAATGGCCACTAAGTCACCACTACAAATGAACAACTGCTTTCAGTAGAAACTCATAAATTCATAATATTCCATGAGCAAATTTATTAAAGCTATTTCCCTACTGGATATTTGTTGCTAATTTTTCAGTATTACAAATTAAATCATTAAAGTTTATCATTTCCCATAGTTTTGTATTTAAGAATATTGCTTTACTGTTGCAATTCAGAAGTGGAATTATGGGGCCAGAAGATATGTTCATAATGAAGATTCTTAATTAATATTGACAAGCTGATTTCCTAAATAGTGCTATCACAAGAATATTGGCTCCAGGAGAGCTATATACTGTTTTGTATATATTGCAGGCATGATAATACAACAGTGTACAACAAAAAGGACTCAGGTTTAGTTAAATAAATTAACCAACCAATCATACCTATGAAAATACTCTCAAATATTTAACATTATTTCATATACTCACTATACTTTTCCATTTACTTTTAACAGTGACCATGTCATTTGTTTAATAAAATATGAGAAAAAGTGACCTGGGATACTTCTAGACAAAAGTTTTAAAAGCCATTTGTCAGATTTTTTCCTCTATCATGGCACTGAAAATGACAGGCAAAAGTTTTCTATTACTTTATTATAATGAATCATTATTATTTTCATATGGTAAAATGCAGTTTTCTTCCTTAAAACATGTCCTCTTTGTTGAGCAGAAAGTCACAGGGAACTTCCTACCAGGAAGCTCAATGCAAGGAGGCCCTTTGACAGGAAGATTGCAGGTATGCAGTCCCCTCTTCTAAGATAAAATGTGGAGCAATAAAAGAAATTGCTAAAAACTAGAAGGATCATTGAAATCAAGCTGACTTCAAAAATTAGAGAATATTTGAATTCAGAGAATTCAGATCAAATTTTGATAGATTTCAGAAAAAAGAAAAAAAAAATGCTTCATTGTACAGCTCTAAGATAGTTTTACTGCAGCTCTACCAGCTCCAAAAAGGCATCTAGAAACAAGGCAAAATGCTTCATACTAAGATTCAGCTGTATAGGCTGAAATGCTAGCCTGGCATAAAGACAGGGTGGATAAAGGAGAGAAAGTGGGCAGAACCTCGGATACAAAATGTAATTCAAACTCAACATATCTGAATTGCAAAGAATAAAGCAAACAGAATAAACATATAAAGATGTACATACAGAAATTTACTTTTTAAAGACACTTTAATTGTTTGCCATGTACTCAGACATGTCTGACTCTCTGCAGCCCCATAGACAGTAGCCTATCAGGTTCCTCTGTCCATGGGATTTTCCAGGCAAGAACACTGGAGTGGGTTGCCATTTCCTCCTTCAGGGGATCTTCCCAACCCAGGAGTCGAACCCACCTCTCCTATGTCTCCTGCATTGCAGGCAGATTCTTAAGGAATACTGCTACAAATACAGCTAAACATGGGGATTACGAGTTTTAGTGGAAATTTCAGGAGTAAGAACTTTAAAGGAAGCCCAATCAGAAATGAGAACCAAGTTTAATGCCAATCAACATTTCAAAAGTTAGAAGAATGGAGTATTTATAATTGTTTTTCTTTGTATTTCATAGGTAAATGTATTTGTGGGAGATTTTTAAATAAATGTTTGCCTTTTTTTTTTTTTTTGAAGTGGTAAAGGTAAAAAAGGTAACTAAGAAAAGGAGGGAAAGACAGCATTCAGTTCTGCATTTTGCAATCCAGGAAAACCCTATTATTTCTTTGATGGTATTCTTGTAAGTAGGTCCCACAATTACCATAAATGATTAGAGCCAGGTAGTATGATTACCAAAAGTCAAATACCATGTTTCTTGTTTTTAATCACAATTCAAGTTTATTGCATTTTTCCCATCATAAAACTATACATGATATGGAACATATTGAACAGCAGACAAAAGGAAAAATAACTCAAAATACTATGATTCAAGTAAATCATTATTTCATATTTTGGTTGATTGCTTTCTTATGATTTCTCTAAGCCAAGCTTTTGTTTGCTTATTTTATTCTATACATCTTTTAAGTTCTCATTATTTAAACATAAGCTTTACTCATGTTGCCTACAACTGTTTACAGGCTTCAGTTTAATACAGCATTCTATCAAATGGACATTTTACAAATTATATTTTGCCTTAGTGCTCGATAGTTGCTTTCAATTTCTTTTACCATTATAAATAATTCTGTAAGGAACATATTGGGTAAAAAGGTTTTCAATTATTTCAAATTCTTTCCTTGGAATATAATCCTCAAAATTGAACTATTTATCAAAAACAATAATCAAAATTAAAGGGCAATGTGATGTCTGGGATTTGTAACAAAATTATACAGAGTAGCAAAATGGATGGGAGTTACAGATGAAATAAGATTGTATATATTTAAAATTTTCCAGAAGAGTATGTTCAAACAAAAATAAAAAGCAGGTAATGTCCTGAGGGAGAAAAAAAAAATATATATATATATATATATACACACAAACATTATATAATACTAGCCAACATGAAAGTTAAGACTCTTTCTGCACATTGTGACATTGCTTCCCTCAAGGACTGTAATCATTTTTACTTCCAACATATAGCTTAAGGTTTATTGTGAAGTATTCTTTAACTTTGAAATCTTTGTTTATACATTGACTTTGGCACATCTCTCCAACCTACTGAAATTTTTTTTCTACTGAGATATGATGCTGAGTTTTCACTTTATTCTGGACACTGGCAATTGCTTTTTTGATGCTCTGTTGTTTATCATGCAAATATGATCTTAAGCAGAATAAAATAAAGTTATTTACCTATAGGAATATTTATCATATGGTTTTTAAGCTACCTCATATAACAAGAAAATGCTGGTTTAAGTACAAACTAGGAACATACCAACAATTAATGCTCCCAAATTATTAACAAATAAAAATCTGAAAACTTATAGTGATAAGGTTTTTCTTACCTAAAAGGTGAGCAATGCAGTGTCTAAATACACGTATTACCTGTATGGCTCTAGCTCTGACTCCACCATTAAAGTTCTCTGACCCTGGGAAAAGCTCTCATCTCCAAAATCAGAGTTTTACACTAACTCTCATTTCTAGACTCTTTATGACTCTATGATTCTATATAAGGTTGAAGTAAAATTTTAAAAACAGCTGGTCAACTTCACACCAGTCAGAATGTCTGCGATTCAAAAGTCTGCAAGCAGTAAATGCTGGAGAGGGTGTGGAGAAAAGGGAACCCTCCTACACTGTTGGTGGGAATGCAAACTAATACAGCCACTATGGAGAACAGTGTGGAGATTCCTTAAAAAATTGCAAATAGAACTGCCTTATGAACCAGCAATCCCACTGCTGGGCATACACACTGAGGAAAGCAGAATTGAAAGAGACACATGTACCCCAATGTTCATTGCAGCACTGTTTATAATAGCCAGGACATGGAAACAACCTAGATGTCCATCAGCAGATGAATGGATAAGAAATCTGTGGTACATATACACAATGGAATATTATTCAGCCATTAAAAAGAATACATTTGAATCAGTTCTAATGAGATGGATGAAACTGGAGCCAATTATACAGAGTGAAGTAAGCCAGAAAGAAAAACACCAATACAGTATACTAACACATATATATGGAATTTAGAAAGATGGCAATGATGACCCTGTATGCAAGACAGCAAAAGAGACACAGATGTGTAGAATGGACTTTTGGACTCTGAGGGAGAGGGAGAGGGTGGGATGATTTGGGAGAATGGCATTGAAACATGTATACTATCATGTAAGAAACGAACTGCCAGTCTATGTCTGATGCTGGATACAGGATGCTTGGGGCTGGTGCACGGGGATGACCCAGAGGGATGTTATGGGGAGGGAGGTGGGAGGGGGGTTCACGTTTGGGAACGCATGTACACCCGTGGTGGATTCATGTCAATGTATGGCAAAACCAATACAGTATTGTAAAGTAAAATAAAGTAAAAATAAAAATTTAAATAAATAAATAAAAATAAAAACAGCTGGTCAATGAGAAACTTCATCACCATATATGGTATATCAGCTTCCTGGATCTGCTATCACCAAGTACCAAGAACGAAATGGCTGCGAGCAATGGCAATGTATTGTGTCACAGATATGGAGGTCAGAAGTGTGAACGAAGGGGTGTGCACAGCCATATTCTCTCTCAAGTGGCTAGGAAGAGATCTGCTCCAGGCATCTTACCTAGTTTCTAGTAGATGCAATTAATACTTGGCTTGTAAACAGCCATCTTCTCCTTGTGTCAACATCATCTTCTTCTATGTATGTTCATTCAAATTTCCCCATTTTATAAAGACACCAGTCATATTGGATTAGGGATCACCCTTATGAGCTCAGTTTATATGATTACCTATTTCTGAAAAGGTCCACATTCTGAGAAACTGAGGTTCAAAAATTCAATATATATGAGGTTTTGGAGGCGGGGAGGGGGATGAGAGTATACACAATTTGACCCATAATAAATGGCACACTGGTTAATTCCTGTTGCCCTCTAGATCCATTCCCTGATCTTTTCTGACCTCTACCCCAGAGACCTCTACCCCAAGTCTGTGAACTACATCACCCAAGCTTCCTTGCCTCTAGCTTCCATTTGGGTTCAGCAAATAGGAGGCGCCTGGAGGAGATCACAAGCTAATGGAAGAGAGAAGGTGGGAAATCTCTTGCCACTGCCAATCTCCCACCAGGCTGCTGTCTTGGTAGTCACTACATTCAGTCACTCAGGGCCCTGATTCCTGTCCACTGGCCCCTCTCCCACGCCTCGCACTCTCACCAGTAAAGTCCATTCCCTCTTCCTCACCCTCCAGCACAAGGCTCTCACGACTTCCCACTGCCACTAGTCCCTGGGTGCTTCACTGTTTCTTTCTGGTTGAATCCTGTACTATTGCCTACCCCTTTGTGAACAGCCCCATTCATTAACCTCTCTTCATCACCCTCATTCATGTACTATCTGTTTCTCACCAAGACCCTGTGTGATACATAGGGATAAGCCACTTTTTTACTTCAGATGATCTAAATGGTTTATCAAAACTCTAAACAAGAGTGTAACCTCAGGCATGGATGCCTCCAGTCGATATTTTAAATAAGTGGTAGTAAAGGTATCCCTCTATATCATATATGCATTTGTTATTCTTTGCCCTCTCTCTTCCATCGCCATCTGGAGAATATACGAGAAAGTTTAGGATTAAGAGCGTGGATTGTGGAGGCAGACTGCTTCCCTTCGACTCTTGCCTCCACAACTTACCAGACGGTATAAACTGAGCAAGTTACTTAATCTTGCTGTATATTAATAAAATGGACATTAAAGTAATAGTATATAATTCATAGGGTTGCTATATGAGACAGACATCAAATTACTTATATTAATTTGATGTTTTTCACTTGATCTATGCTTTTAAGTCCATCTAGCCTCATCATTTTATGTGGACCCCAACTGCCCATTCAAAGGTATGCTAGAAATACATAAAAGCACAGACAACCCTTAACTTTTACCATCCAAACTACCTACCAAACTCAGAAGGTCAATAAGACCTGTTGCTCCTGCCATACCTGGCTGTCTGACCACTATTGCATACCTTCAATTGTCAGTTTTATTTCCTTACAATTCATGTTTGATGACTTCACATGCTGTCAGACAAGCCCATGATGTTCATCAATCCCCAACCTGGGCTACTCCAAGCTACATGTGAGACACCACGCTCCACCCACTACCCCAAGCTCTATTCAGCCTTTTAAACAATAGTTATCAAAATCCTCCTTCAGTCAGAGAGACAGTCTTTAACAGAGATTTTCATCTCAAGATGTTTACACTTGGTTTTATAATTGTGGAGAAGATGTTACTCAAAAAAAGACATAATGTATAGTCAAAACTATGGTTTTTCCAGTAGTCATGTACAGATGTGAGTGATGGACCATAAAGAAGGCTGAGTGCTGAAGGATTGATGCTTTCCACCTGTGGTGTTGGGGAAGACTCTCAAAACTCCCTTGGACAGTAAGGAGATCAAACCAGTCAATCCTAAAGGAAATCAACCTTGAATATTCATTGGAAGGACTGATGCTGAAGCACAAGCTCCAATACTTTGGCCACCTGGTGCAAAGAGCCGATTCATTTGAAAAGACCCTGATGCTGGGAAAGATTGAGGGCAGGAGGAGAAGGGGGTGACAGAGAATGAGATGGTTGGATGACATCATCAACTCAATGGACATGAGTTTGAGCAAACTCTGGGATATGGTGAAGGACAGGGAAGCTTGGCATACTGTAGTCCATGGGGTTGCAAAGAGACACAACTGAGCAACTGAACAACAGCAACAATTTATGTTTTTATATAAGCACTTATTTATTAACACATCAAAATATTTTATCAACATCCCCAAAGAGGTTCAACTTAGAAATCAGAGTACTAGCTTTGAGTTGACTGGTAGCTATAGAGATCACTGTTGTAAAACCTGACTGACTGGCTGACCTTGTGGACTAGTTGGCAGAAAGGCCCAGTGGCCAAGAGCACAGATCTGAGGTGAGAAAGCCCTGGTCAGAGTCCTCCCTCCCACACTTACTTAATGATCTTGGGCATGTTAAAGTCACCACATGCCAGAAGTTCCTCACTGTAAAATAATAGTTCTTACCTCCCATGATATTGGAAAGATTAAATGAGATGATATGTACAAAGTATTTAGGACAATCACTAATACAATTCCTGACACAAGTAAACTCTCAAACACTTTCAGTTCTAAAACTTCCAATTGTATATAATCAATCCAGAACTACATACAGTTCCATAAAAGATCATTTTTATAATATTCTGAATAACTCTCTTAATTATTACCTGGGAATGTGGGCCAGTTCTTTGACTTCCCTTAGCCTTGGCATCCTCATGAGTAAAACGAGCATAACATAGTTTCAAGGGCTCCTTGTGATGTTCAAATGAAACAGTGAATATATAAAGCCCAAAATGAGTACAAGGGGCTATTCTCATTGTTATACCCCAGACTCTGGACTAGGAAGAACATGTGATGGTGGTAAGGCAATAATGTGGGGTCTAAATTTCCACAATAGTAGGAGACAAGGGTTCAGTCCCTGGGTGAAAATCCACTGGAGAAGAGAATGGCTACCCGCTCCATTATTCTTGCCTGGAGATTCCCATGGACAGATGAGCCAGAGGGGTTATAGTCCACGGGGTCACTGAAGAGTTGAACACAACTCAGCAACTAAAGAACAAAAACATGCTTAGTAATCCTTCACAGGGAACCTGGAACACAGCCTGGGATGTGGGGAAGCATTTTTTTCTCCTTAAAAATTAACAGAGAAATGGCATGAAGAGCTTAAACTTTGGAGTTAAATAAATTTGAGTCAAATCTGGTTCTGTCACATACTAGGTAAATGGACGGAATCAAGCAAATTATTTCTCTAAGCCTCAGCTTAATTATCTGTAAATGGAAAAATAACAATATCTGCTTCATGATACTGTTTGAGAAAAAAGAGGAATAATGTTTAAAAGGTATTTAGCAGAGTATCTAGAAGATTGTATGTACCAAATAAATGGTAGTAACTGTTGTTAAAAAAAAAAAAAGATTAATTTTACTTTAAAGGAAATATTCTGTGGCAGTTACAGTTTGGGACTTTTTTCTGCTCCTACTTACAACTCTCACTGCTCGTATTCACTTTACCATTATATTGGTGATTTTAGAAAGTAAGTTTTCACTGGTGACCCATGTTTACATTAAAACAATATATGCTAAATCCTGAGTTCACGCCTGAACTTCCTTGGAATTAGAGATGAGAAGGTATCACTACCATTTTAAATATGATTAATGGCTATTATCTTGCTTTCCTTTTAAGACAAGGGCAAAACATTTTTACTATATGCAAAAACATTCCTGTGGACAATTTATTCATCATTGTTTATGACCTGCAGTTTTCTTTCAAATCAAGCAATTAGATTTAACACAAACCTCCATAAAATAGCAGCAAAAATGACTTCCTCCGCATATTTAGTATTTTTGTTAAGGTTTCCCAGATCTAACACCCTCCAATTAATATTTATCTTCTTCCTTCCAGCATCAATGACTATGCTGCCTAAGGGAAGCCCCATGCCACCTAAGGCACATGAGGTTAGTAATAAGATTGGGCTGGATGAAATAATATGTTGCATTATAAGGAATGAACATCTCATCCAAGTGAAATATGCTAGGAGAATAAAGAAGCTAGGAGACAACCAATTGTAATAATATGAAACAGGCAACAAGTCATTCTTTCTCAATGCAACTAGATGTACTAACTGCCATAGTTACTTTCTACTTACATTAGTATTACCTCAGGGGATCTATTGTTTTCCTATAAAAGTCAGCCAAGCTGAACAGCTTAACTAAGATATTTCTCTATATTAGTTTCCAAGTACAGAAAGTATATCTGTAAATAAAACATACATTATTCATTGCTGCCAGGATGTTATTAATTCTTGCTGCTCAGAAACTGAAATCGCTATACAGGACTTCTTTTATAGGGAAACAAAGAAACCTGCTTGTTAACCTAGCTTTGAGTATCACATAAGCATACCATGTATTTCCCCATTTATTATGAGTTTCCAAGTGCTGTCAAGCCATACTATCCACACTTGATGCCGAGTTTCTTCCACTAATATCAAGAAGCCTAAAATTCCATCTTTAAAATAAATTTATGTCTTAAAGTGTTTCAGAGGAAAGGAAAATACTGAAGAGTATGTCTAGGGTTAAAGATAGAAGAGTAGTCTAGGACTTAAATGCCACACAAGAGAACAAACGGAACTAGTAAAAGTTTTGACAGGCAAAGGGTATTATCCGACTGTGCTTGGAACTTTGGAAGCAATATCAAAAATGTATTAAAGGAAACAAAGAGAGACCGTGTGCGATTTTAGCACGGGTGGGAGGGACATGAAGTAAAACACTGCAAAAAAAGAGAAAATAAAAATATTCGGTATGTATTTCACAGGTAAACCCAAAAATATTGAGTATCTAATTGTATGAGGTTGTTAAAAAAAATTTTTTTTTAAAGGAAGAAGCTGAAGATTATAGTAAAGTCTCTAACTTTGACTTGTGACCAAATATGGTGAGGTCAAGAATCAAAATAATAACCAGAGAAAGAAAAGTTTGGTATGGAGCAAAGGTTAGGTTGGGTTGGAATAATTCACAGAGTATCATCGTACAGATATATCCAATAAATAGCTAAAAGTATAGGCTTGATTCTTAGGCAAGAAGTCAAGGACACTGGGCAAAGGAAACAGAAAATAGATCCAAGAGAAGAATCAGCAAAACACAGAACTCAGGGAATAACCAAGAAAGAGGAGTGCCGTATATGACAAGGGACAGGGAAGTTTCAAGGAGAAAGTATATACAGTGCCTGAGTTAGCTATGGTATCAGGAAGCATTCACACTGTGGCCACTGTATTTAGCACCAAGAAGGTATGGGAACTTTTTCAAGGAGTTTCTGTCCAGTATTGAACATAGAAGTCTGATTTCACTAAACTAAGGAAGTATGTTAAGGATCTGAAGAGAACTCAGGCTACTCTTTTCTGGATGTTTGAAAATAAAGAGAAAATGTACCGATTTGGCTCTAAGCTCTGTCACTACTCGATAGAAAAGGGGAGAAAACAAGAGGAATTAAGGGTGATTCTATAGTCCCTAAATTTGATTGATGGGTAGTGATATAAAGATCCAGTAATCTCAGCTGCACAGTCCAGTACAGTAGCCACGAGCCTCCATGAAGCTACCGAACACGGGAAAAGGAGTTAGTCCCAAGATGAGACGTGCTCTTGGAAAGCCACACCAGATTTATGACTTAGCATCTCAAACATGGTAAAATATCTCACTAATAGTTTAATATTAATTACATGTGGAAATAATATTTGGGATACTACACTGAGCTAAATAATTATTAAAATTAATTTCACCTATCTCTTTTTAGTTTGGCAATGTGCCAAGTAGACAATTTAAAATTACATATATGACTCACACTGTATTTTTATTAGGCATCTCTGATCTAGAGAATAAATACTGAAATTGGAATAAGAATAGGAATCAAAAAGGTTCTGTGGAAACCAGCCCTTCTATTTCACTTTAGGGTAAAAGTTTATGATATGGTCACCCAGGACAATGTCATGACAATGTAACTTAAGAAACTTAGGTCCTAGCTGATGAGGTGGCTTACTCTGGTTCTCTGGCTGCTGCTGCTGAGTCACTTCAGTTGTGTCCGACTCTGTGCAACCCCATAGACGGCAGCCCACCAGGCTCCGCTGTCCCTGGGATTCTCCAGGCAAGAACACTGGAGTGGGTTGCCATTCCCTTCTCCGGTTCTCTGGCTAGTCAGAAGCAAAACTCAAACTAGAACTCACCCATGACTATTACTTCTATTATTCCACCTTTTGAAATGTCAGTGAAAATTTTAAAAGTTTGAATTTTAAAAAAGGTAACAGCAGCTTGGCTGTAATATATATCCCATTCTATGCCACATCTAATAAACTCACTTACAGCAAAAAACACAGCCTCGAAACATTAAAATCACGACCTCAGTAAAAACAGCATCCTATGTTCACCACTCAATCCATATTGGAACTAATCTTTTAAGGTACCCATGCTAGGTTTTGCTTTTATTTGGGGCATATATGCACTCTGAATTTATTTCAACACAATTCTACATTAGTTTTAAAGACAGTATCATCCATTCAAGTATATGTCTCTTAAAAAATAGGTTTAAGAAAAAATTTGAAAAAGCTCAAATAATTTACTTCTTAATTCCTGTATTGTTGTCTGCCATTCATGAGTGGTAACTCAGTAAAACAGCAGGGGTTTTTAGTGCAATAGTCATGAGAAGTTAAAAATTACTATGTTCAAAACATAGCTACAGTATATAATATACTATATTTCAAATTCTTACAGAATTTAAAGTCCAACTTTGTCCAATGAAACCTTAAAAGTTCATTTAATCTCTATGTTACAGGTTAGCCACAGTTTCACCAATAATTATAACCAACCAAAAATTTCTGGTTATAATTTCTTCAATATTCCAAGCTCCTATAAATCTGTTTATATTTCCCATGTAAAAATGGGTACAATTGTATTGTTAATGACCTATTCTTTTAGAGCTAATTTTCCATAAGAAACTGAAAAAATAAACTTACTGCTTTCAACAGTACATAGTACTAAATTTTGTGAAATAGTTTAATAAGCTATTAACTGCCAAAATGATGATAGCTATTTTCATTGTAGAGTTACTGCTCCAAAATGCAGTGCTGAAAAATGAAGAGTATTTGATTAGGCAGCATGTTTATCTCACATTGTATATACACACCCTGTATTTATTTTAACAAAGAAAACTACTATTGGTATTCAAAAATGACATGATTGAGAGAAATAAAGAATGCCAGCTTCTACCTCTTGTCTACGTGCTGCTCTCTCATTGCACCAGGCTGATAAAAGGCTGATGCAAATCTAGCTGATGTAGGCAGGCATGCACATACCAATTGTGTTTTCCAAAGGGGCCTTTTCCATATTGATCCACATGTTTGCATTTTTTGCTTGCTGTTTGTGACCCCTCCTCACATAACTGGAATTAGTGTGCTCATCTGTTTCAAAGATTCCAGATTCCTGTATGGCAGCCTGTCCACCGGCTCCAGATATCACATTTAAAACAGAGTTTCAGCACATTCTTAGAAGATTTTTCCAGTTTCCCCTGCTTGTACTGGCCTCTTTCAGCTTACTACACAGCGGAGATGCAGGTGTCCCGCTGTCATCCACTCCTGCAAACCGTAATCCAGCCTGGTGCCACAGAGGGTCCCTGCTCCCGCAGAGTTGCAGAGCACAGTCACATGCCAACCCACTGCACCGTAAGAGAAACTTGCAGTTCATGGTGAGGAAAGTGCATAAGTATCTGTGATACACTCAGTATCAATATTCAATAAAACTTTTACTGCAAGCAACATGTTACAGGCCTTCAGTTTGGTATAGAGTCTATATTCTACTGTAAAGGATTTTTATTTCCTTAACTCTCAAAGCATCACTAAGATAAAGTCAAAAAATTCAAGAATGGTCTTCCATTTTTAACTACAGAGCTAGTGAAAAACTGGTCATGTTTAGGACTTCTGATACAGCTTAACACATGATTTAGACATTGTTATATTCCTATGAGGTGAAGCTTTGACACCTTGTTCAACGAACCTACTTAACCACTTCTCCCACACAGCTATTCATTCTTGCCTCAAAATTCTTACACATGCCACCTCCTCCCCATGCCTCAAAATTGTTACACATGCCATCTCTGAAACTCTTTTGCTTCTCTCGTCAAGCATCTCCACTCGATCTTTAAAATCAGGTTCCAAATTCACACCTACTTTTCTTGCAGTGCCTCTCCCTTCACTCATTATTTTCAGTATCCCATCAATAGCAGTTCCTTCGGAGAAGGCAATGGCACCCCCACTCCAGTACTCTTGCCTGGAGAGTCCCATGGACGCAGGAGCCTGGTGGGCTGCAGTCCATGGGGTCGAGGAGAGTCAGACATGACTCAGTGACTTCACTTTCACTTTTCACTTTCACGCACTGGAGAAGGAAATGGCAACCCACTCCAGTGTTCTTGCTTGGAGAATCCCAGGGACGGGGGAGCCTGGTGGGCTGCCATCTATGGGGTCGCAAAGAGTCGGACACAACTGAAGCGACACAGCAGCAGCAGCAGCAGTAGCATGATTCTATAAACTCGCATACACCTGGTGTCTCCGCTGTGGCTACTTTAATCATAAGATACATATAGATAGGAACAATGTCTGCCATTTCTGTTGCACCACCTGACATTTTCCACAAGTGATATGCTATTAAACCAGATAATTTTAAAACCTGTAAACCGTCATGTGAACTGTTTACCAATTTTGATGACAAATATTCCCACCATGGCTCATTTCAAGCAACCAACATAAAGTCGCTGAATCTTGGGATAGGAAGATATGGGCACTCTGACTCTGGAACCAGAACAAAGCACTGTACCATGCTCACCACAACTCCTGAGTTGTGCTGAGCATAATTTACTGAATATTAAGTTTCCCCTTCTGATAGGCCCACCTGGTACATTTTTGACAATTTTCAAAAATGTCTCTTTTCAACTTGGGCTCATTCAAAACACATCTATTTAGTGGAATCATAAGTTACATGAGGGAAGATGCTTGTCTATTTTCTTTACAGCTGTAAAAATGGCTAGTTCTGGGCCCAGAATAAACACTTGAAAAATTAATTGCCAAAGGAATGAATTGTCAATAATTTAAACTATGTAAAATCCAGTAGGAGTTGCTATATGCCTCCCATCATAAAATAAGTTTAACCTACATGTGAAAATAAAATAATCATACAGAAAAGAACTATCAAGTTAAAAGATACCTTAGAAATTATCAGGTGTGATCCCTTCATTTTATTAAAAAGGAAAACCTTTCCACAGTAGTTAATTGACAAGTTAATTGACATTCAGTCCCACAGTGCCAGAGGAAGCCTAGAACTCAGGTCTCTTGGTATCTGGTCCAAATCTTTTTTGACTAGGTAATCATTAACTGCCCCTTGGGTTATTACCTATTTGAGATATTAACCTATTGGGAAACTGCTAACATTTTGAAAAGCAGACTTTTTCACTGTATATTAATGTTGAAAACCAACACAGAAAAGCATTTGATAGAATATCTAATAAAGAAAAGCCAAACTAATTGTAAGACTATCAGTGACAGATTATAATTATATAGTTCTGTATAAATCAAATGACATTTTCCTCAACATAGCATCATAGGAGCTGAGATTAGCCCAATTTCTATATTCATACCATCTTTAAATTTGGAATCATCTATGAACTTAATTATCTTGGTTACTATTACCTCTTAACTGATCATTAGTATAGAGGTCATATAAAATTAGTCCTTATATTAATTCCAAAAATTACCACCAAGATCTTCCCTTAATTCAGAAGCATAAGAAGCTTTAAAAATGGCCAAGAATCTACCATCTTTAAAAGTTTAATTTATTTATATATATGTGTATATATAATTATACATATGTTACATATGTTATTGGGATCTCAGTTATGGTCTTATTAAAAACACCTAAGTAAAAATTATAAATATTGTGTAAAGAAAGATTTTTTTTCTTCCAAGAATTGTAATATTCTATACTGAATTTCTGTGAATGAGTCAAGTAGGTTGAGAGTCTCTAAAGTTGTTTCTACTATGAAACAGATGAGTAAAGCAGAATCCAAGTGTAAATAACCAGTAATATATATAGTGAAAATTACAGTATTTTAACAAGTGACAGATGTTACATATGCTTCTCATGAGAAATCCTTTATCCATTTCATTATTTGCTACCATTTAAAAAATCCACAATAAAATCAAAGTGCTTAATGTGCTATTTCCTCCCTGAAAATAACCAAAATCCCCACCCTCTCCATTCCTAGACCAAAAGTGAATATTCGAAGATAACTGCAGCAGGTGAAGTTCATTAGCCAATGTTCCCCTAACACCTAAGGCAGTTTTCTGATTTTTTTTTTGGTATGATCTTATTACTGTCTAATTATCCATATTGCTTTTCTTCCTTTTTGTTAAACAGAAATTCACAGAAGCAGTTTAACCTTTCATTCAGAATCATTAAATACACCCCCCTCCTTCACTGATAATTGGCCTCTTTATTAACTGATTTCTCCCGTTGATTTATTACATATCTTTTTCTTTTTTTTGCCAAACTTGTATCCATTCTGTTAATACATTCTTTACCTTCTTTCAACTTGATTAACATACTGTCACTGTTACCAAAGCTTTCCTATTATTTCTTCAGGTTCTTACTGCTCTTTGAAGATCCTCTAGTAGAATAATGAATTCTTAATAACCTGGAACATTTTGAGGATTCATACTTAATTATATAGTACAATTTACATGAGACATACAACTAACACTTAAATGTTTCCTATTGTGTTGTCTTAATACTCTACAGTAACTTTGCAGCAATCCAAATACACAAATCTTTGCAATATAACTTATGACCTCTAAAAGCACAGAGAGCCATATTACAATTATCATATTCGTAGCCAAATCAAACTGAGTCAGCCTCTGTCAGCAGTTTCCATATAGTTTTTAATAAAATGAAATAGGTACTTGTTGTGCCTTCAGTAAATATTAATGTGACCTCTGAATATGAGTAAACCGGTCACTAGATTATGCAAGGAGTAACCTTTCATAATAATGGGTCATTGAGGCTTCTCTTTAATGGAAATAAACAATTACCAAAAAAAAAAAAAAAAAGGTATTTCTGTTCTTGGAAAGAAATGTTTTCCTGAATTCTAAAACACTGATAAAGTTTGGTGGCTGTCACTTTAAGCTCTCTCCCTTTCTTATCAGCCTCAGACACATTTCCCAGCAATGCCACCTCCTCTCATCAAAAACAGTGCTTTTATTGTTTTTTGGTTTTTTTTTTTTTTTTTTAAAAAGAAAAAAAAAAAAAAAAAAACAGGAAGGTAGCTATTGACCTTAGATCAAATAAGGTGATATTGAAGTTCTGAGATTTCTTCCACTTTTCAAGGACTTAAGCTATGAAATGGAATATGGGATCTAGGATCATTTTTTTTTTTCTAAGAACAGGTGCACGGAGTATTGACTGGTGCAAAGTGCATATGAAGTCGACAAAAGAGATGGAAGCAACCAGAACTAGATTAACCAGTAGAGCCAAAAACTCAACACCCATGATAAACAATAGAGAAAGAAATAGAAGATGTCTATAGCTTTCGTATTCTGAATAATTTTAAACAAAAAAAAGAATTTTGTGCTCATCCTCTTATAAAATACCTGCCTGCCAACTTTAGATTTTCTGATTTTTAATCATTTCAACTGAAGTCAATCTTAATAAGCATATATTCATCTGACTTCTTAGACAAAAAAAGCCCTGGTGTTCAAAGTCCCCTTATCTGTTATAAAGTGTCTGTTTAATCTATCTACAGAGCTTCTCATCTTTTAAAAGTATCATATCAATTTGACTCCAGCTTCAAAAGTTTGCAACATATTTTTCCAATGTTCTGAGGGATTGAGATTTATGTCTAGCTCTTTTAACAATTTCATCTGGATTCCTAAATCTATTTCACATAATTTACTTTGAATGGAAGACATCTTAAAGATCAACTAGTCTATACCTCTTACTTTGCAGGTGCTAAAACTTGACCCTAAGAGTAGTCAAGAAAATCTCTCCCAGTCACTCAGCCACTTAGTGATTGAAAACAGCTAAAAGGAACAATATTTTCTGAAGCTTATTCTTATATCTGGGGCTTCCCTAGTGGCTCAGTTGGTAAAGAATTTGCCTGCAATGCAGGAGACCATGGCTCAATCCCTGGGTCAGGAAGATCCCCTAGAGAAGGAGATGGAACCCACTTCAGTACTCTTCCCTGGAAAATTCCTTGGATAGAAGACAGAGATGCCTGGTGGGCTACAGTCCCTGGGTTCACAAGAGTCAGATATGACTTAGCAACTAAACCACCACCACTCTTATATTCTTATATAAAGCAACTTGCAGGTAGAGGCTTACAGGTTTGTTTCACATAAAAGAAAATAATTTTTAATTACTTAGGCAAGTAGTTAATAAAATTTTTCAAATACTTAGTAAGAGTCTTCCATAAAAGTTCATCTCCTTATACATTCTAAGGGTAGTATTAGAACTATTTGCATCTTTCCTTTGCTAAACACAGTTTTATATTGCCACTCTAACAAATTAAAACAAATGAAGGGGTTTAAAGTTAAAATAACAGCCATTTAAAATTTAACAAGCTCAGCGCCCTCCGGGACTGCAGTCTGGCAAGTTCAGTTGGGTACTCTGCTTGGAGTCTCCAAAGGCCCAAATCAAGCTGTAGGCATCTCTGGGTCCTTCTCTAGAAACTGGGGTAGAGTCCATTTCCAGAGTCACTAGCTTGTTGGCAAAATTCAATTCTGTGTATGACTGGCCTTTGGCAAGAGTTCATTCTTAGTTTCTAGAGGTAGTCTGTTTTCTTCTTATGGTCCTTGAATCTTCAAAGCCAGCAAAAGTACATGGAAGAGTTCCCATTCTTTGGCTCTCTCTGACTTGTTCCACTGCACTTTCCTCACTTCCGCCTCTGCCTGCTTTTAAAGACTCAGGTGACTACATTGGGCCCACCTGGATAATCTAGGCTAGCTTCTGCTCCTAAGGATTCCTGAGACAGCATGGATGGGACTCATCTGGATAACCTAAGCTAGCCTCCTGGCTTTAAGATCAACTGAAGGTCAACCTTAATTACAACCACAAAGTCCCTTTGCCAATACAAGGTAACATATCCAGGGCACAATATCTCAACATATTCATTGTCCTAGGAATTAGGCTTGGAAACTTGAGGACCAAAATTCTGCCTACTACAGCTAGCACCTATTTTATTGATGTAACCTTAAAGAAATGACTTTTTTTTTCAAACAGATCATATTGTTCAAACTTAACAACTCTAACAAAAATGTAAATTTTCACCCTTAATATCCATTTCCAGGAATGACACAGATTGGCCCTGTTTAGACGCAGTGCCTAACAGTGAACCAATCCCAGTGAACCAATCACCCATGGCCTAGATATTTCCCAACTGACCTATCACCCAGTTCATAATCCTCCCCCTAGTTGTCTCTAATTTGCATTAAACTGATCTAGCTCTTCAGTTACACTAGTTTTCGTCTCTAGAATCCCTTTCAATTCTTCTACATTCTCTAATAAACTCTATCTTTTCATCAATTTTTAATATATTGATTATAATTATTTTATACATCACGTCCAATAACTCCAAAAAC
Source organism: Oryx dammah (assembly GCF_014754425.2). Taxonomy (NCBI): domain Eukaryota; kingdom Metazoa; phylum Chordata; class Mammalia; order Artiodactyla; family Bovidae; genus Oryx; species Oryx dammah. The sequence continues at coordinate 57,203,852 of NW_024070202.1, read as the reverse complement.
TAGAACACCATGCAAGTGTTTCTACTGTTTGCTGTTTTATATTTTTAAAGCTTGGACCTGGCTTGTGATACACATGGTAATTTTTTATAGAATGTGAGCTACTGTTGCTTCTGGCAATGACAGACAGTTAAAGTGAAGACAGATTACCTTAAAATCAAGATTGAGTTTATCAGAGGCTGCATTGTAATTTTTATAACTTATAGTCTATTTCTAGTTCTCCCTAACTCCTAGGACATAGCCTTTTGGGGATTTCAATTAAAAGTTGAAAACGCTTCACCAGGGTCCTGCAATATGCCTGAATTCTACTTTGTGGCTTCTTAGCCCTGTGAAACTGCCAAAAATTATGCCCAGCATCTCCCATCTTAGCCTCCACAGCTTCGCTTCTCAGCCTCATGGCATGAGCTGTTTATAAAGTGACAAAAACCCAAGATGAGAAGTGGCACTAAATACAAGGCTCACCCCAGCGTGTTGCTCTTCCCTCTGGGATCTTTCCTCCTTGGTAGTACTATAATGCCTTTAGATAGTCTTTTTAACAGTATTTTCTCATTTTTTCAAAATGGGCCTTAGTTTGAAATAAACTAAGAAATCAGATACTGATTGATCTCAGTGGTCTCTGTTTATATGGGCATGCATATCTTATTGATTCCAAAAGTATTAAAGATGGGTTGACATACATATGGGATAGTTAATTTTTTGTGTATTATATTTTCTGCTTGAAAGCTCAACTATTTACTTCTTAAATTTTTAAGTTATTCCTCTGTTAGAATTATTATTTAAAGCTTATCTTCAAAATGCTTCTCCTTCACAGTTCAACCTGACACCTTACATATAACAAACAACAAGCATTTAGGAGTGTCTTTTCTGTAAATACTGTCCTGTACCTTTTATTTTTTTTAAGTAGGGTAACAGTGTCCTCAGAGACTGGGTTTTTTTCACAATAAAAATAAAAAGTTACAAACATAAGTACCACTATTTCATGGACTGCTGCCTATATAACTTCATTCTTTGACAACTTCTAGTCATCTCTCAGAGGATATAAGATTTATGAAAAGAGTGGAGCAGAGGCTATGGATAGCTCCTATAGTTACATTACCATAAAATATCAATAATTCAAAATTGAAATTTATGATCACTGAAACATCTCTAAGCTATAATTTGTCTCTGAACTAAGAAAATGTTTTATTGCATAATTAAATGTATAAAAATTGTGAAGGCAATTTATCCTGCTCAAGAAAGGAAATTGCTTTTAAGGACCACCTTAAGGTTACCAACTTCCTATCTATATGCCTCTAAACAGTATTTATAAAATCAATTTAATCTAGATCAAATAATAGCAAACAAAAGTTACACTATCTCATTTTTTAAGTATCATTTGTAAATATACTTAGTAATGAATACAAATTATTATGGGTAATTGAAAGTGCCAAAACCTAAATCTCTCATCAAAATAAATTACAGCCCAAGACTTCACTCTCCCGCATTTTGAATACCAGTTAATTAAAAACAATGAACAAAAGCCTAGGCACTTCCTCTCTTAAAGTCATGTTCTTTCTAGATTTGTGTTCCTGAAATGTACAATATTAACTACAAACTAAAAAAAAAAAAAAAAAATCGCTCTCAACCAAAAAAATTAGGAATAAGTACAATGGATAGACTAGATAAGTATTCACGATTATATCCTCCCAGCTCAACAGATTAAATGGCTTTTAATACAATTATAAGTCATTATTCAGTATTATCATTGCCCTGGGCATTTGTTACAAAACATGAATTTCGTGTTTTAGCAGACTGCAGTTAATTTCCAGTGGTGGGTCAAGGGACCTTTAAAGATTTATGAGCACTCAAGACACAAAGGCCCACTACAGCACTCTTGCATGGAAAATCCCATGGACGGAGGAGCCTGGTAGGCTGCAGTCCATGGGGTCGCTAAGAGTCGGGCACGACTGAGCGACTTCACTTTCGTTTTTCACTTTCATGCACTGGAGAAGGAAATGGCAACCCACTCCAGTGTTCTTGCCTGGAGAATCCCAGGGACAGGGGAGCCTAGTAGGCTGCCGTCTGTGGGGTCACACAGAGTCGGACACGACTGAAGCGACTCAGCAGCAGCAGCAGCAAGACACAAAGGAACTAGCACCTTTCTATTTTTCCCCAAAGGCTCTATTCTATTTCATCTATTTCCCTGGCTCATATCTTCATAACTCTTTGCATATTTACTGCTACAGATGTTGCCATCACAGAAAGTGGCAATTAGCTTAGCATATTGCAAACCAGCTGTCAAAATTGTATGCAGATTCTATGTTTATAATAAAGTATTATTGCTATTAATGAAGAGACTACATTTCAAGAACCAGTGTATCAGAAATTTCATGGGATAATCCAATTGATGTAGAGATGCAAGGGCTTGTGTGACTTGTTTGCTAAGAATAAGTAAGGATCCTCAACCAAACCATCACCACTATACACAGAAGCTTTACATTTTGACAGTCAAGAACACTAGGTTTGATGGGAAGCCCTTCAAACCTTCATTCCTCCATTTACCAGTCAGCTATATGATCTTAAACAAGTTACTTAGCCTCTTTATACCTCAGTGTTCTCACCTATAAATGGGAATAACCACATACCTGCTTTACTGGGGTTTATTTTAGTGAGGATTAAATAAAAATGAATATAGAATTCAGTCTTGGGACTGGGAAATGATAAACAATCAATAAATATTAGAATTGTTGTGAAGCACATAAAAGAGATGCTCAGTTATAATTATTAGTAAAATATAAATCAAACCTACAATGGGATATTGCATCACACTGATCAGAATGGCTATCAACAAAAATTCTACCAACAATAAATGCTGGGGAGGGTGTGGAGAAAAGGGAACCCTCCTATACTGTTGATGGGAATGTAAACTGATGCACCCACTATGGAAAACAATATGGAGGTTACTTAAGAAACTAAAAATAGAGCTACCATATGATACAACCAAGATCATGGCATCTGGTCCCATCACTTCATGGCAAATAGATGGGGGAAACAGTGGAAACGATGGCTGACTTTATTATTCTGGGCTCCAAAATCACTGCAGATGGTGACTGTAGCCATGAAATTAAAAGACATTTACTCCTTGGAAGGAAAGTTATGACCAACCTAGATAGCATATTGAAAAGCAGAGATATTACTTTGTCAGCAAAGGTCCGTCTAGTCAAAGCTATGGTTTTTCCAGTGGTCATGTATGGATGTGAGAGTTGAACTATCACTGAAGAATTGATACTTTTGAACTGTGGTGTTGGAGAAGACTCTTGAGAGTCCCTTGGACTGCAAGGAGATCCAACCAGTCCATTCTGAAGGAGATCAGTCCTAGGTGTTCACTGGAAGGACTGATGCTGAAGCTGAAACTCCGATACTTTGGCCACCTCATGGAAAGAGTTGACTCACTGGAAAAGACCCTGATGCTGGGAAAGATTGAGGGCAGGAAGAGAAGGGAACGACAGAGGATGAAATGGTTGGATGGTACCACCAACTTGAGGGACATGGGTTTGCGTAGACTCTGGGAGTTGGTGGTGGACAGGGCGACCTGGCATGCTGCGGTTCATGGGGTCGCAAAGAGTTGGAGATGACTGAGCGACTGAACTGAACTGATAATACAGCAATCCCACTCCTGGACATACATCCAGAAAAGATAAAAATTCTAATTCAAAAAAAAAATGCATCCCAAAGTTCACAGCAGTACTATTTACAATAACCAAGACATGGAAGCAATCCAAGTGCCCATCAAGAGATGACTGATGAGATATATATTAATATATAATATGAGGTATGTACACACAATGGAATTTTACTTAACCATAAAAAAGCATGAAATATTGCCATTTACAGCAACATAAATGGACCTAGAAAATATCATATGAAGTGAAGTCAGAGAAAGACAAATATATGATATCACTTTCATGCAGAATCTAAAAATAATACAAATGAATCCATACACAAAACAGAAACAGACTTACAGAGACACAAAACAAACATGGTTACCAAAGTGGGGAAAAGAGGTAAAAAAGAATAAATTAGGAACTTAGGATCAACAGATACAAACTGCTATATATAAAATAGATAAGCAAAAAAAATGTACTGTATAGCACAAGAAACTATATTCAGTATCTTGTAATAGCCTATAGTGGAAAATAATATGAAAAAAAATATATATATATATAACTGATCATTGTGCTATACACTGGAAACTAATGTTGTAAATCAACTACAATTCAATAAATAAATACTTTTAAAAAATAAAGAGACTTCAGTCCTACAAGAAAAAAAAATAATAAACTATAGTGGGTACTTTTCTCTCTTTGTAAATTATATGTCCTTTTTCCTTTGTCTCTGAACCTGATCATCCCAACACTCACCAACACAGTGTTTACCTCTCTTTGGGAGTCTACTGTACTTCATAGAAACTACATTAGTATTTCTCCACTTCAGACTTTAGGATCTCATCTTAGTTCACCCTTAGATGAGACACCTTAGACACACTCCAGGAAAGCAGCAGGTACAATGGAAGATTTAGACAGAGCATTTGTCCACTTAAGATGCAATGTGTGTCACATAGGTGATTTCAAATTTTCTACTAGCTACATTAAAAAAAGGAAAAAGAAACAGGTGAAATTAATTTTAATAATATATTTTATTTGACTGAATATATCCAAAATATGTCTTTCCCATTGGTTCAGTGCTAAAGAACACACCTGCCAATGCAGGTGATACAAGAGACTCAGGTTCAAACTCTGAGTTGGGAAGATCCCCTGGAGAAGGAAATGACAACCCATTCCAATATTTTTGCTTGGAAAATTCCATGGACAGAGGAGCCTGGTGGGCTGCAGTCCATGGGGTTGCAAAGACTTGGACATGACTGAGCACACAAGCACTTGGTATACAAAATACTATCATTTTAACAAGCAGCAGTAGCCATATTACATAACAAGCACACAATAGCAGAAGTAAAGAAGGCAGAGTGCCAAAGAACTGATGCCTTTACTGTGGTGCTGGAGAAGACTCCTGAGAGTCCCTTGGGCTACAAGGAGATCCAACCAGTCAATCTTAAGGGAAATCAACCCTGAATGTTTATCGGAAGGACTGATGCTGAAACTGAAACTCCAGTATCTTGGTCATCTAATGCTGACTCATTGGAAAAGTTCCTGATGCTGGGAAAGACTGAGGACAGAAGGAGAAGAGGGTGTCAGAGGATGAGACGGATGGCATCACCAACGCAATAGACATGAACTTGGGTAAACTTTGGGAGATGGTGAGGGGGAGAGAGGCCTGGTGTGTCGCAGTCCATGGGGTTGCAGAGTGGGACACTCCTGGGCGGCTGAATAACAACAAAAGCCATATGTAACTGCTCAATAGCCACAAAAGCGTACTATATCAAGCAATTCAGGTTTAATTGGACCTGTATTCAAATACAGGTTCAAATGGACCGGTGTGCAAATTCTGGCTCTGCCATTTGCTTGCTAAATCTTAGTTTTATCACTTTAACTATGTCTGCAAGATTTAGTGTATACAGAAGTAGAAATGTAATGTTTGCATATGAAACATATAATGTTATAAACCAAAGTTACCTGAATAAAAAGTACATTAAAAAATAAATAAATAATGTCCACTACCCACAAAAATAATAATAACTATTTCCTGTTACTGTTATGAGAAATAAAATGGCAATCCAAAGCACTTAGTGTAATGCCTGACATACAGGAGTGTTCATTAAAGGAGAATTCGCTCGCCCTCGCCTTCTACTGTAGAAGTGAATGCTGGCTCAGTGTAGTATAATCTGTCACCTAGCCTTAGTTCCTTCCCTTCTAACCCTACTACAAACTGTAGCTCTCCCCAGCTGCACAGGCCTCCTTCCTTGCTTCCTAGCATCCAAAGAATTATCTGTGTGGACTTATAGAGGCTATGGGATTTCTTAGTCAGGACACAAATATGTGGTTCCAAGAACCTGAAAAGCTCTGTGCCTGACAATTTCCATCTCCTCTGACCCTGTCTTACCCACCTTCCCAACTGTTACCACTGCTGCAGCCTCCCCAGCAACTGCCATCAACAGCACCACCTCCTCACTGGAGACAAGACTGACCCTCAAACAGTCAAAGGGATCATTCTCCAAATTACCTGGTCAGGACCCTTCAAAACTGTCAAGCTTAAAAAAGATGAAGAGTGACCAAGGATATGCCACAGATTAGTAGAGACTAGAGAGACAAGAAAAAAAAAAAAAATATATAGGATCCTGGGTAGGAGTTTGGTCTAGAAAGAGGACATTAGTGGGAACACTAGTGAAATTTAAATAAGGTCTGTAGATTAGTTAACAGTATTGTATCAGTGTCAATTTCTCAGTCTCCATAATTATGCAATGGTTGTGTATGATGTTAATATTTGGAGGGCATACGAATAAGGTTTGAGAAGCTAATCTATAACATGGTAATGACAGTTAATAAATTGTGTTATATAACTGAAATTCACCAACAGTAGAACTTAAATGTTCTCTCTCTCTCTCTAGCTTATGCCCAACCCCCTCTCTGCCCCCCCCACACAAAATGTAAATAGGTGATGAGTGAGTTAATTAACTTGATGAGGGAAATTCTTTCACAATGTGTGCATATATCAGTTCATCCCAGTATACATTTTAAATATCTTACAATTTTGTCAATTTTATATTAACAAAATTTAAAAAAATAAACAAGGGGATATGTGGGGATTCCCTGTACTATTTTTACAAACTTTAAGTTGATAATATCTCAAAATGAAAAGTTAAAACACTCTTAAACATGATTATTTGAAACTTTATTATGAATGAAACTCTGTCCCAATGGTTCTGTTAATTGATATATCATTATAAAATAGTGCTACTTATGTTAAGTCTGTGGCAGTAAGGCCATCACACAGGTTAATGAAAAGTCAATTCCGAGGTATAGAAAATCCACCTTAATCACCACTATTAGTCTGCAAATCCACCAAGAGAGTATGATGTCTCCTGCATACACTCAGTAACACTGAGGACTCAATGACAGCAAATAATGTTTTGTGTGATGTTATTAAACAAAGACACCTTTCATTTTAACATTACTGAATAACGTGCTTAAACAGTTGCTGCACTGCTACAGTCTTTTACGGAAAGAAAGTGACAGGAAAAGAGAAGGAAGAGATGCAAAGAAGCATATTCCAATATGTACCCTTCCCCCACCCAGACCTCCCTTGCATTAGGAAATAGAGTTGGTCAATAAACTGAATGAAATAGATGGGACAGTCTGCTCTGCTACATACTGTCTTACTGTAACATGAATTAGTTCATAGGCAGCTGGTGAGAAAGAATGGAGAAAGAAGTCGGTATAAAGCAGAAGCTTCACTGGTTCACATCTGATTTTCTCCCAAAATCATCAATGTCTCATTAATATCAGTTGAAGGCTGAGTACACTAAAAGCAGCAAGCTAAGAAGGAATCAGTATTATACATTCAACTCTTTTCCTAGAAAGCTTACTGCAAGTTTAACTCAGACCTTTAAAAAAAAAAAAAACTTACAACAAATAAAACAACACAAAACAGTGAGCTGAACATCCATCTCTGGGATCAGTACATTTTGTACATAGCCTGCAATCTTTCTCTTCTTGCAAATTCTGGTAATAATAACCCTGGCCCTTGAAAACATAGATAGCCTCAAACCTTCCTTATATCTTCTTCCATCAAGCTATCTTCATCTTTATTGTTTTAAGTAAATCCAACATTTACTGCAGTGTTTATTTATTAGAAACTTCAGATGTCTTTTAAATAATGCTATTGGAATTATTGTGATTTTAATTGGTGTTCTGGTTATGAAGATGCATAAGCCCTAGTAATTTAAGAATGAATTTGCCAACCACAGAGTTTTCCAGAAAGGCATATATATTATAGTAGAAATGCTGCATTTCCACATACTCTGAATACATAAAATGCTGTCCAGGAATGATTTAAAATATAAGCTGTCACACTACTTTGTTACCAAAGATTACTTATGTATCAATAAAATGCATAATTAACATCAATTTGTTATCTTTGTATTTTATATTTAGCCATAAATTCAAAATTTAGTCATGTGTTTCTGTATTAGTCACACATTTCTTATATTGACAGGATATTCTAACGTAAGAACATGTGTCCAGAAAGCATTTTTGTTCATGAAACTAAAAAGATACTTTAAACAGTGTCTTTTATTAGTATTGCATCATACTAAACAAATATAAGCCTGGTTGTTCACCAAAAGAAAGCAACAGTTACTGCTTGATGATTATTTATTGTTAAATAATATGATACCAATCACTAAGCATTTTTACATGTAAATAGCTCCTACTAACAATAAGCATTATGAAAGAAAATTTGTGTTATTTGTACCTGACAGAGATACATCACATAGTTAACTCATTTAAAATACAGTTCAATTGAGGTAGCTATCATTTAGTATATCAACCTCAATTTGAATATACTGTTTTTGAAGTTAATTTATATAATAAGTATCAATCACTTTAATATTTACATAAAAGGATAACATTTTCTTTTTTTATATATAGTCTAGGATATGCTAGGGTACCGTTTTGGATCCATGCAGACTTGGATTTTAAGGAGCCTTTTTTTTCTCCCCAATTACCTATTCAGATTCATTTGGTTAAAGATAGTCAGCATGTTTCTCACAGAAAAAATACACCACACAATAGTCTGCTTATAAGGTGACCTCTTTCACTTGGGTGGGTATCCTCTCCATCACGGACTAAGTGAGGATGTAACCTTGTCAAACCAAAAGCAAAAGAATAATGAGCACACGACAGGCTAACCCAGCATGGGAAGGTTGTTAAGGAGGTTGCAGAAACAGTTCCCTGAATGACAAAGTAAAAGGATACTCTGAAGAGTAGGTTAATATTAAAGAAAGCACTCAAGAATATGAGAAGCATTAATCCCCATCCTTGGATGTCTGCCATACAAAACTCCACTCAAATTTATTTCATTTGTTACTGACCAGTTTTAGTTAATATGTTTTCAAATAAATCTTAGTAGAATAGGCTTGATAGAGACACATTTAGAAAATATCTGTTTCCACAAAGCAGTAACCAAAGATAAGTAAAAGCAAGTAGATAACGTTTTGCTTTTACCAATTATAAATTATCACCCAACAATAAACAATTATTCTAATTCAAGAATCATACTTATAAGTTCGAAGTCTTCACCAAACAGTAGGATTTTACTATCATTAAAACAAATAACAGTAACTACTACATTAATTGCTTCCCCAATGCACTAACTGGCATAACAGGGAATCCTGTTAAAACAGTTGTATAAGTAGCTGAAAAGAGGAGAAATTAGGCAAGTTCTGTTGCAGTCTTCTCAGTGTAAATTTACTTTTAAAATAAACAAACCTCAAGTCTTAATCATTCAAACATAGGAATATCATTGTGTCAGTCATGTACATTTTGACATTCCTTCTCTACACTAAGACTGGAGTGAAATTCTTGTTCCTGACCAGTCGTAGTACTTTAACAGAGAAACACTGCCACCTTTTGGTCCCAAACAAAAGCCTCCAGTCTACCATCTTCCAAACTTCCTTTTTTCAGTTAAATCACTGATACATATATATAAATGCCACTGAATTTCCAGTCACACTTACAATGGTCTACAAATATTTTGTAGCTATACAGCTAATAAAGTATGAGAGTAACATACAAGTTGCTTCCAAAATACAATATTTCAAAATAACTCAAATACCAGCTACACGTACTCTAGATCATCAATACAATAATTTCTAATCAATATTTCATCAAACACGTTTTGCCAAACCAAGTATGTCAATCAAGTGATAAATTTTAAGTATCATAGAAAAAAATATTCTTTCATAGTCTTGTTACATTTCAAAATAGATTTTGAAAAATGTATTACATTTTAAATGACCTATTAATTTAGTAATTGACAATATGGTATAAACAGGGAATTACTAGCTAAATCAGATAATTATAAACCGTCTTATATAGGAATATAGTATGTTTCTGATTTACTTACACTAATGACACAATGTCACCACGTTGTACTTCAAAATTCCTCACTTTCCAATGGTTCAAAAGCACCACATCAGATGATTGGCTCCCCCCAGGATTCAAAGAAGGCTAAAAAATAAGAAGAAAGAGACACATCTGTCATTTGTAATTTTCAATCTTCATGGTTCCTTGCACTTCATAGCTGTAGTGCAGTGCAATAAAACATTTCTAATATAGTAGCTTTCAATAAATTGCTGTTCTAAAATAACTGCAAATGATGAGTTTTCAAAAAGGCTCATCTGGATTCTTCACAGGTATTTACCAATACTCATTTCAAAGGAAAATGTGCTAGATAGTCAACTCTTTACTAAACTCCCTTAAAGAGGCATGGAAAATTGTAAGAAGAAATAAAAGAAAAAAGTGAATCAAGCCTCCCCATAGAATATTCAGATAGGACCTAATTCCATAGTAGGTACATGTGATTGCTCCATTTGGAGAAGAAGAAGAAATAATCTCAAATCAACCAGAAAAATACCATAGGAAACAGTAGAGACCAGAAGTAGCAAGTGATGAAATAATCTTGGAAAATATGGGAATTTCCCACTTTGATCTCTTTTTTCTACAGAGAGCTTGCAGGAAGGGTCCTGGCTTCAGTCTAAGCCTAGTAAACAGTCTTCACCCTAGGATTTAGACAAGTCTAGATATGCCTAAGGACCAATGGGGCAGACACAGAGAAACATTTTCTGTAAGAGTTCATCTGATGGTCAGGAATCATCTAGGCATAAGAAACTGATTAAGGAACCATAAAGCCAACACATCTATCACCTGGACAGGACTGCTGAAAAAGTCAATGGATATCAAGTCTGAAACTTGATGGTAGAATAAGAAAAAGGAAAGCTTTTTCACCACTGACTCTCCAGGGTCTCTGGGAATGTCATTGGTCTAAAAGAGCAATTGCTGTGGTGGTAGGGAAGGTGCTAAACCACAATGGAGGCTCCCCCCATTCACAGATGGTGGGTTGGCAGCAAGAACAGACAGAGCCACAGAAGCCAGGGCAGCAGTGAGGAAAACAGAACATGCCCAACAACAGGATGTCCCTGGAGCAGTAGTGCCGCGGTGATGTTTCAATCACTCAGTTATGTCTGACTCTTGGGACCCATGGACTGTAACCTGCCAGTCTCTGTCTATGGGATTTCCCAGGCAAGAATATTGGAATGGGTTGCCATTTCCTTCTCCAGGGGATCTTCTTGACACAGACATCAAACTCTTGCATTGCAGGAGGATTCTTTGCAGACTGACCCACCAGGCAAGCCCTAGCAGTAACATATTCTTTTTAAAGATTCCTGGAATTACTTGTAGGTTTTCTAAAAAGCAGGTGTGAACAAAGGCGTAGAAATGTTGTGTGGGGCTATTATTACGACTTTATTTTTGACTCCCCAGATTTTTTGTGACCAAAAACTTACTGGTTATCCTTGGGGATCTCAAACACTCTTGTAGCTTCTGCAACTCCTTTACATGATAATGCCTAAACATCTCTAACTTCAGTTTTGAATTCCCTGCTAATCCTCACTTGACTACCTGACATAAAATTCAATTCTATTAAATGGAATTGTCATCATTCCCTAGTATAAAAGTTTTCTCCCTTTCTTACATCCTACTCACTATTTCCCCAGACAACCAACTTTAAATCTTACTTACCTTTTTACTTCATGTCCAACCAGTCACCAAGCCAAAGGGATTTTTTTTTTCATGTCTTTCACTGAAGACCCATTCTGTCTATTCTCTCTTCTGTCATCATCTTTCAAGCACCAATCAACATATAACCCTTCACTGTTGTTTAGTCGCCAAGTCATGTCCAACTCTTTTGTAACCCCATGGACTGTAGTCCACCAGACTCCTCTGTCCGTGGGATTTTCCAGTCAAGAATACCAGAGTGGGTAGCTACGCACCTATACTAATCAGTCGCTCACCTCCAACTCAAAAGTGAATGATTCTATTTCTTTCCAGCTATAAGATTTTGAGAAAGTTACTTAACTTTGTTATACTCCAATTTCCTTACTAGTAAAATGGCGATATTTAGTAACTTTTCTCTAATTAGTAATTAAATAATAATAATATCCAATACTCACCAAGTGCTTACCATGTGCCAGACATTGTTCTAAGGGCTTAACAAATATTTACTTACTTGGTGAGATCATGCATTTAAAGTGCTTAGAATGGCTCTTGACCCCTAGTTAAGCCCTCAATAACTTTCATTAGTGATATAACTAAATCACAATTTTAATTAGAGGTACTTTTGTACCCTTACCCCAGGTTCTTCATCCAGCTTTATCCCTAATAAGAAACAGAGCAGCAGTGGCAGGACAAATCCAAGGCGCATTGTTGGGCCATGGTGCTAGGGAATGGAGCTCCTGGAGTCAGTCAGGTTAGGCTAAAAGCCAGGCTTCCATATGTGGTTTATTCTCTTTCATCCATATTTCTCATTCATATTTTCTCTTTCTTCCTCTCCTTCTCTATCCTTGAGTTCATTATCTTGCAAGCTCTTTCCCCTTATTTCTTTGTATTTTTCCTTCTTACATAACTGATGTGGTAAAGGTGGCCTAGGGAGAAAGCGACTGTACAATGGAAAGAAAAATCTACTTCCCACTGCACTTTCACTGGGTCCATTTCTTTTCCTTGCCATCAGAGAAGTGAAGAACAAAAGTGATTTAATTATTTCCAACTGTTCTTCCTTAGTCTCTTTTGTTGTTTTTCAAAAGTTTGTGATTACAACTCATAATAAAGACATTTTATACTGTACCCAAAGTACAAATGCACATATCTGAACAAAACATCACAAAAGAATAATCACCTTTACCACACATACCCTGATGTCGTAATTTATATTCTCTCCTAATCCATGTTTTTAAAATCCTGTCTATAATCAATCATATTAATTTCCCATTCACTATTATTGATTTTGGTGGTGGTGGTTTAGTTGCTAAGTCATTATTGATTTTGCAACCTAATAATCAATTATAACCACAGTGCTAACATCATAGATTTAGATGATTCTTCTTTAACCATTATCCTATGAAGGTTGCTTTTGTCTAGAAGTTTACCTTCAGATCTTTCATCTCTGTTTTATTTTCTTAGAAAATCACATGAATATTCTAGGTGCAAATACCACCCATAGACCTATGACTCTTAAATGTGCAGTCCCAAACAACTTGCTCCTCTTCTATATGCAATCCATACCACTTCATACTACACCACTCAGAATGCAGTAATGCCATATTTATTTACCTGCCTCACAACCAAGCAAGATGTACTTTTTACTCATTATTATGTCCCTTAGCTAAATTTATACTCTACCCTCAACTGCATTTCTGAGATTCTAGAACATGATTCTAACTGGTTGTTCAGCATCAAATTTCATCAAGCCACTCCCCTATTTAAAATCCTTTATAATAAGCTTCCCTGACTACCAGCAAGACTGTCTCCAACATAAAAATCAACACACACATGACATATAGGATCCTACCAATCCCTACTTATATTGTTCCTACAAGTGACACTCAATCACAAGCAGTACTCCCTGCACAAGTTACTTCCTCACACTCCAAGACATCATATTGTTCTTGTTCAGTTGTTAAGTCACATCCAACTCTTTGCAACCCCATGGACTGCAGCACACCAGGCTTTCCTGTCCTTCACTATCTCCCAGAGTTTGCTCAAACTCATGTCCATAGAGTCAGTGATGCCATCCAACCATCTTATCCTCTGTCACCACCTTCTCTTCCTGTTTTCAATCTTTCCCAGATCAAGGTCTTCTACAGTGAGTCAGCTCTTTGCATCAGGTGGCCAAAGTATTGGAGCTTCAGCTTCAGCATGAGTCCTTTCAATGAACATTCAGGATTGATTTTCCTTCGGATTGACTGGTTTGATCTCCTTGCCACCCAAGGGACTCTCAAGAGTCTTCTCTAGCACACTTCAGTTCAGTCGCTCAGTTGTGTCCGATTCTTTTCGACCCCATGAATCACAGCACGCCAGGCCTCCCTGTCTATCACCAACTCCCGGAGTTCACTCAAACTCAGGTCCATTGAGTCAGTGATACCATCCAGCCATCTCATCCTCTGTCATCCCCTTTTCCTCCTGCCCCCAATCCCTCCCAGCATCAGAGTCTTTTCCAATGAGTCAACTCTTCGAATGAGGTGGCCAAAGTATTGGAGTTTCAGCTTCAGCATCAGTCCTTCCAATGAATACCAAGGACTGATCTCCTTTACGATGGACTGGTTGGATCTCCTTGCAGTCCAAGGGACTCTCAAGAGTCTTCTCCAACACCACAGTTCAAAAGCATCAATTCTTCAGTGCTCAGCTTTCTTCACAGTCCAACTCTCACATCCATACTTGACCACAGGAAAAACCATAGCCTTGACTAGATGGACCTTTGCTGGCAAAGTAATATCTCTGCCTTTCAATATGCTATCTAGGTTGGTCATAACTTTCCTTCCAAGGAGTAAGTGTCTTTTAATTTCATGGCTGCCATCACCATCTGCAGTGATTTGGCAAGCATCAAATCTTCAATGCTCAACCTACTTTGTGGTCCAACTCTCACATCCATACTTGACTCATGGAAAAACCACAGCTTTGACTATATGGACCTTCGTCGGCAAAGTGATGTCACTACTTTTTAATATGCTGTCTAGGTTTGTCATAGCTTTCCTTTCAAGGAGCAAGTGTCTTAATTTCATGGCTGCAGTCACCATCTGCAGTGATTTTGGAGCCCAAGAAAATAAAATTCACCACTGTTTCTACTTTCCCCCCATCTATTTGCCATGAAATGATGGGAGCAGATGCCAGGATCTTAGTTTTTTGAATGTTGCATTGTAGACCAGCTTTTTTTCTCTCCTCTTTCACCTTCATCCAGAGGCTCTTTAGTTCCTCTTTCTACCAAAAGAGTGGTATCATCTGCATATCTGAGGCTGTTGATATTTCTCCTGACAATCTTGATTCCAGCTTGTGATTCACCCAGGCTGGCATTTTGCATCATGTACTCTGAATATAAGTTAAATAAGCAGTGTGACAATATACAGCCCTGATGTACTACTTCTTTCTCAATTTTGAACCAGTCCCCTGTTCCATGTAAGGTTCTAACTGTTGCCTCTTGGCCTGCATACAGGTTTCTCAGGAGACAGGTAAGGTGGTCTGGTATTCCCATCTTTTTATGAATTTCCCAGTCTGTTGTGATCCACACAGTCAAAGGCTTTCAATGAAGCAATGAAGCAGAAGTAGATTTTTTTTTTTTTAATTCCTTTCCTTTTTCTATGATCCAATGATGTTGGCAATTTGGTCTCTGGTTTCTCTGTCATTTCTAAATCCAGTTTGTACATCTGGAAGTTCTTGGTTCATATACTGTTGAAGCCTAGCTTGAAGGATTTTGAGCACTACCTTGCTAGCATGTAAATGAGTACAACTGTATGGTAGTTTGAATGTTCTTTGGCATTGTCTTTCTTTGGAATTGGAATGAAAACTGAGTTTTTCCAGTCCTATGGCCACTGCTGAGTTTTCCAATTTTGCTGACATACTGAGTGCAGTGCTTTAATAGTATCATCTTTTAGGATTTGAAATAACTCACTGGAATTCCATCACCTCCACTAGCTTTGTTCATAGTAATGCTTTGACTTTGCATTCTGGCTCTGGATGAGTATTACAGTGAATACACCATCATGGTTATCCAGGTCTTTAAAACCTTTTTCATATATTTTTTTCTGTGTATTCTTGCTACCTCTTCTTAGTATCTTCTGCTTGTTAGATTTCTTGCAATTTCTGTCCTTTATTGTGCCCATCTTTTTTCCCTTGTTATCTCCAATTTTCTTGAAGCGATCTCCAGTCTTTCTCATTCTATTGTTTTCCTCAATTTCTCTGCATTGTTCACTTAAGGTTTTCTTAGATCTCCTTGCTAGTCTCTGGAACTCTGCAGTCAGTTGAGTGTATCTTTGTCTCCTTTGTCTTTGGCTTCTCTTCTTTTTTCAGCTATTTGGAAGGCCTCCTCAGACAACCACTTTGCCTTCTTGCATTTCTTTTCCTTTGGGGTGGTTTTGGTCACTGCCTCCTTTACAGTGTTATGAACCTCCATCCATAGTTCTCCGTCCATAGTTCCCAAGGCATAATATAAGCAAAATTTTTGACTGAAATGTTTCCCTCTTTCCCCTTCCCACCATTTAACTCACACTTCAAAAAAAACCACTTGAATTCCATGAGGCAATCTCCCAGGAATTCCTTCACATCACTCCTCACCTCTCCTCCTCATTCCCATCTTCAGTCTCCATTAGATAAACAAATGTCCCCAAGTTCCTCATCAAAACCTGTGACTGTTACTATCATAGAGGTTTTTTAAACATTTATTTAGCTGCATCAGGTCTTATTTATGGCATGTGGGATCCTTTTAGTTGAAGCATGCAAGATATTTAGCTGTGGCTTGGGAACTCTTGGTTCCCAAGAGTTATATGGATCTAGTTCCCCAGTAGATGGGATCTAGCTCCCCGGCCAGGGATCAAACCTGAAACCCTACATTGGGAGCTCAGAGTCTTTGCTACTGGACCACTAAAGATGCCCAATTATAGCAGTTTTAAGCATTCTTATAATTATCTGATTGTCTCTCTTTCCAAGAGTATAAAAGCATTTTAAGAAGAGATTAGTTCTCAAGTCTGTGTTTTTGACACCTAGGCAAGTAAGGATATTAATACATTTTAATAGAAAGGATTTTTTTTTTAATAAACTAATGAAATTTCCAAAGACTTTCCAAATTAATATACCCAATAAAGAGCCCTTTTCCCATCTTAGACCCAGAAGCTGAAGTTTCCTTGAGGAAATTAGCAAATTACATGCTGGTGCTCCACGGTTAGGGACAGAGTAATCTCTAGAGACTCAAATTTTGACACCTCCATTCATCTTTCCCCTACAGAATCAATCATCCACCAACTTTTCTAATGTTAATTGTTAGAACCTAAAGGTAATGCCTTGTAAACTACAGATTCATGCAGGGGAAAGGAAAATCCCCAAAGCAAGCATGTCAGATTCCAAGCAGTAAAATATTAGAACCATCAGTCAACACCTGGAAGACCTTGTTTGATTTTATAAAAGAAACAATAGTTTCTTTTACCTTTGCTCTTCTGCACAAGGCTAAATTAATCATCTCCCAATCTGTGCTCCCTTAACAATTCAGGTAAACTTTAGGGATAGCCCTTAAAACATTATAGGTATCTGCCTACACAAATGAATCTTTCATTCACTTAACTGTAAGTTTCTCAATTACAGGAACCATATTTCATTCATTTTTGTATATGCCCAACCCCAGAACAGTGGCTGGAAAATAGTCTGTCTATACTTTTAAGTTTAAAAGATTAAAATAATTTGAAATCATATTTAACTAAGATGTTTCCTACCAAATGTACATTATGTTAACAGTGTATACATCTCTTTCAAAGAAAACACACTCTGGATGAGTAAGCATAGTAAGAAACATTTTGTGTTGGGCCAAGTAGGTAATTTAAGCCTTAGGAATAAAATTGGACAGTATCCATAATGAAATAATGCTAATCAGAACATCACAAATTTTTTTCTTTACAGTTCATTTATAAATATAAACAATACTTATGAATATGAATAACATTATTCATAAAGAAAAACTTTCTTTAATCGGGAAACTGTTCCTACATCACTATAAAAACCCATAGTTGTTTGTACTTCAATTAAATTTCTTTATAAAAAGAAAAAAAAATTTTACTTCTTGAGTTTTCTAAAAAACTTTTCAGAAGAAAAATAATGCTCTAACTTCAAATTGGGAATATTATATAAGAAATGAAAGAAACTTCATTTGGATGCTGCAATTTTAGAAAAATTAGTAAAACCATGTTATTTCTTAGAAATTTTACATCTTGTTTTTACCACTGAGGGAATGGCAGTTTGCTTCAGACAGAACAAGCAGTCCTTTCAAACCAAAGAAGTTATATGTATGAAATCTAAATTAAAAGTCATAAACTTTGGGAACTTGATGTAACCAGAAAGTCTATATTTTCTAGTCATGTTTTTAATACTTTAAATCCTAGATTCCCACAGACTACATCAAAATTACAACCAACAGAAAATAACAAAGTTTTCTGAAGTAAGAAATAGCAGAGAATATTTAATTTAGGAGGTTTTTTTAAATTTACTTATAGTTGATTTACAATGTTGTTAGTTTCTAGTATACAACAAAATGATCCAGTTGTATATTTTTTAATTATTATTTTCCATATATATGTAACAGAATATATTCATTCTGGTTTTTTATATTAATAGAATACTGTGCTACATAATAGGACCTTGTTATTTATCTATTTTATATATAGTAGTGTATATCTGCTAATTCCAAACTCCTAATTTATCCCTTCCTGCCCTCCCCTTTGGTAATCATAAGTTTGTTTTCTGCATCTGTGGACCTCTTTCTGTTTTGTACATAAGTTCATTTGTATCATATTTTAGAGTCCACATATAAGTGACATCATATTCTCCTTCTGACTTACTTCATTTAATATGATAATCTCTAGGTCCATCCATGTTGCTCCAAATGTTATTATTTCATTCTTTATCCATTCATCTTTTGATGGGTACTTAAGTTACTTCCATGTCTTGGCTATTGTAAGTAGTGCTACTGTAAACACTGGGGTGCATGTATCCTTTCAAATTAGAGTTTTCTCCAAATAGCTGCCCAGGAGTGAGGGTGCTAGATCATATAGTAACTATTTTTCATTTTTTAAAGAACCTCCATAATTGTTTCCATAGGGACAGCACCCATTTATATTCCTACCAACAATGCAGGACCATTACATTTCGCCATACCCTTTCCTATGCAGGAGTTTCTACCTGTATCTCAAAATGTGTGATTGTATCTGATCTTCCTACCAGCAGTGGAGATTTCCAGTAGTAAGATGGAAAAGATCACTAGTCATTGGGATTCCTGACAAAACAAACCCAAAAGCAGCCTTGCCTTTCTTTTCTTAAATGAAGAAAAGAATTTTCTTTTCTTGCATTCTCACACAATCAATTCCTATGCTTTTGTTGTGGAGCACTAGGATTAAAAAACAAACAACTTAGATAAGTCTTTTGGACATGTACACACTGCTATATTTAAAACAACTTAGATCAGTCTTTTGGACATGTACACACTGCTATATTTAAAACAGATAAGCAACGAGGACCTACTATACAGCACAGGGAATGCTGCTCCATATTCTGTAATAACCTAAATGGGAAAAGATTTTGAAAAAGAATAGATACATGTATATCTATAACTGGAAAAAAAAAAGAAAAAAAAATCAAACAACTTAGACAAATCTTTTGGAGACAAATCTTTTGGATAGCCCTTCCTCTAAAGAGAGAAAACTATGTTCAGATCTGGTCTCCACTTCCTTACTAGCCAGACTCGTGTGTGTGTGTGTGTGTGTGTGTGTGTGTGTGCATGTGCGTGCGTGTGTGCATGTGCATGCTCAGTCACTTGGTCATGTTCAGTTCTTTGGACTGTAGCTCACCAGGCTCCTTTGTCCATGGAATTTTCCAGGCTAGAATACTGGAGTGTGATGCCATTTCCTCCTCCAGGGGATCTTCCTAACCCAGGGATCAAATCCACATCTCCTTCATCCCTTGCACTGGCCGTGGATTCTTTACCCACCTGAGAAACACACTAGCCAGATTATCTGACACAGATCACTTAACCTTTTTCAAACCTCATTTCCACATCTATGGTTGCAGTGCCACCCAGCTCATAGGGTTGTTATGAGAGTTAAAAGAGAGATATAGGAAATTTCTTAACAGTTCATGATACCAGTCAACAAGTACGATGATAATGATAACTATAGCAACAACAGGACAAAGGGAAACAAAATCAAGTACAATATCCTTTCCATAAGATTCAAGACAAGATCAAGCCTTTGCTTATTGCCTACAATGTTTTTCCTTTTAAATACTGGCATATCTCTTCTTATCGCTCTTCACTTTATTATGCTTCACAGATACTGTGTTTTCACAAATTGAAGGTTTGTGTCAGTCCTGGATCAAGAGTCTACCAGTGCTATTTTTCCAACAATATATGCTCACTTTATGTCTCTGTGTCACATTTTGGTAAGCCTGGCAACATTTCAAACTTTTTCATTTTTATGATACTTACTGTGGTGATCTGTGATAGGTAATCTTTCATGTTATTATAGTTGTTTGGAGGCACCACAAACTGCACCCATGTAAGACAGCAAATTTAATTGATAAATGTCGTTTGTGATTTGACGGCTCTACCAACTAGCCACTGCCCTGCTCTGGCCTCCCTATTCCCTGAGACATAACAATATTGAAATCAGGCCCATGAATAACCTTACAATCACCTCTGTGTCCAGGTGAAAGAAAGAATTGCACACAAAAGCTAGAAATGATTAAGCTTCATGAGAAAAGCATGTGGAAAGCCAAGAAAAGCTGAAAGCTAGGCCTCTTAAGCCAGTTACCCTAAGTCAGCCAATTGTGAATGCAAAGGAAATGTTATTGGCAGAAATTAAATGTGCTACACTGGTGAACACACACAAACACTAAGAAAGTGAAATACCCTTATTGCTGATATCGAGAAAGTTTTAAGTCTAGAAGATCAAACTAGTCGTGGCATTCCCTTTAGCCAAAGCCTAATCCACAGCAAAGTCCTAAATTTCTTCAGTTTTATGAAGACCGAGAGAGGTGAAGAAACTGCAGAAGGGAAGTTTGAAGCTGGCAGAGTTGTTTCATGAGGTTAAAGGAAAGAAGCAATCTCCCTAACATCAGAGTACAAGGGGATGTATCAAGTGTTGATGTAGACGCTGCAGCAATTTATCTAGAAGATCTAGCTAAGATAATTCATGACGGTGGCTACACTGAACAACATATTTTCAATGTAGATGAAATAGCCTTATACTAGAGGAAGATGCCATCCAGAACTCTCATAGCTAGAGAGAAGTCAATGTCTGGCTTCAAAACTTTTAAAGGACAGGCTGATCAGGGGCTAATGCAGCTGGAGACTAAGTTGAAGCAGTGCTCACTTACCATTCTGAAAATCATAGGGCCTTTAAGAATTATGCTAAATCTACTCTGCCTGTGCTCTGTAAATGGAACAAAAAGGTCTGAATTACAGCACATCTGTTTACAACATGGTTTCCTGAATATTTTAAGGTCTGTGGAGACATATTACTCAGGAAAAAAATAAATAATTCCTTTCAAAACAGTACTGCTCATTGACAATGCACCTGGTTCTCAAAAAGCTCTGATGGCTATGTTGTTGTTTAGTCACTTAGTCGTGTCTAACTCTTTTGCAACCCCATTGACTGTAGCCCTCCAGTCTCCTCTGTCCATGGAATTTTCCAGGCAAGAATACTGGAGTGGGTTACCATATCCTTCCCAAAGGGATCTTCTGTAGCCCAGAGATCAAACCTGAGTCCCCTGCATTGGCAGTATTCTTTACTACTGAGCCACCAAGGAAGCCCTCTGATGGATGTATTATACAGTAAGACTAATGTTTTCATGCCTGTTAACACAACATCCATTCTGCAGTCCATAGATCAAAGAGTAACTTAAACTTTCAAGTCTTATTATTTAAGAAATACATTTTCAGACCTAAGAATAAAGATCCTTGGTACTTTAAACACACACACACACACATTTTGTAACTCTATAGCCTTAGCTGTCAGCCTTAGCCACCATAGTCAGTGATTTCTTGGATGGATCAGGGCAAAGTCAATTGAAAACCTACTTTATAGGGTGCACCATTCTGTGAAGTGAAGTGAAGTTGCTCAGTTGTGTCCAACTCTTTGCGACCCCATAGACTGTAGCCCGCCAGGCTCCTCTGTCCATGGAATTCTCCAGGCAAGAATACTGGAGTGGGTTGCCATTTCCTTCTCCAGGGGATCTTCCCGACCCAGGGATCGGACCCAGGCCTCCCGCATTGCAGGCAGATGCTTTAACCTCTGAGCCATCAGGGAAGCTAGATGCCATTAAAAAACATTTGTAATTCATGGGAAGAGGTCAAAATACCAACACTAACAGAAGTTTGGGAGAAGGTGATTCCAGCCCTCCTGGATGACTTTGAGGCACTTAAGACTTCAGGGGAATAAGTCATTACAGACATGGTAGAAAAAGCAAAGGAACTAGAATTAGAAGTGGAGTCTAAAGATGTGACTGAATTGCTACAATCTCATGAAACACTAAAGGATGAGCAGTTTCTCCTTACTGAGCAAAGAAAGTGGTTTCTTGAGATGGAATCTACTTCTGGTGAAGATGATGAGAAGACTGCTGAAATGACAACAAGGACTCAGAATATTATACAACCTCTGTTAATAAAGCTTTGGCAGGTTTGGGAGGACTGACTCCAATTCTGCAGAAGTTCTACTGCTATCTAATAACAGCACAAGCTATAGAGATACTCTTCATGAAAGGAAGAGTCAATCGATGCAGCAAACTTCATTTTTGTCTCATTTTAAGAAATTTCTACAGCCATCCCAACTTACAGCAACCACCACCCTGATAAGTCAGCAGTCAGCAACGAGACACAACCTGACACCAGCAGAAAGATTATGAATAGCTAAAGGCTTCCCTGGTGGCTCAGAGGTTAAAACATCTGCCTGCAATGCGGGAGACCTGGGTTCGATCCCTGGGTCAGGAAGATCCCCTGGAGAAGGAAATGGCAACCCAGTCCAGTATTCTTGCCTGGAGAATCCCATGGATGGAGGAGCTTGGTGGGCTACAGTCCACGGGGTTGCAAAAAGTCGGACATGACTGAGCGACTTCACTTTCACTTTCAAAGGCTCAGAAGCTAAGTAATGAAGTATTTTTTAATTAAGCAATGCTCCAGTGATAAAGAATCCGCTTGCCAATGAAAGAGACATGGGTTTGATCCTTCAGTCGAGAAGATGCTCTGGAGAAGAAAATGGCAACCCACTCCAGTATTTCTGTCTAGGAAATCCCACGGACAGAGGAGCCTAGCAGGCTATAGTCCATGGGGTCGCAAAGAGTCAGACACTTAGCAACTGAACAACAACAACAACAAATACTTTATTTTTAGATATAATGCTATTGCACTTAATAGACTACAATACAATGTAAATGTAACTGTTATATGCAATGGGAAACAAACAAAAAACATCATGTGAGTTGCTTTACACTATTCACTTTATTGAGGTGGTCTGAAACCAAACTTTCAATATCTCTGAGGTATGCCTGAACTAATCTGGAATTTTTCAGGCTGAAATTTTTACTACCACTGCACATCCCCCAGGCTTCCCTTGTGGCTCAGCTGGCAAAGAATCCACCTGCAATGCGGGAGACCTGAGTTTGATCCCTGAGTCGGGAAGATCCCCTGGAGAAGGAAATGGCAACCCACTCCAGTACTCTTGCCTGGAGAATTCTATGGACAGAGGAGCGGGACAGGCTGCAGTCCAAGAATCGCAAAGAGTCGAACATGTGCGACTTTCTTTCACACACCCCCACTACTAAATTCTTTGTGCAGGGTTTCATTTCATCTAAGCAAATAAAGTAAGCCTACTTTTTTAGATTTCAATTGTTCTGCCTCAGGAATTAACCCAGAAAAAACGTCAATGTGCATAACTACTGAAGAAGAAAAATATCTTCTTCAGACACATTATGCTCATTATGTTTTCAAGTTTCATTTTTAAAACATATATACATATATAAATAAAGGTACACATTAAAAAATCTAAGTTCTTAGCTCTGGTTGATGAAACATAATTTTCTTTTCCTTTCTTTTTCTTTTGGAAAAATTTTAAGTTACATGAAAAAAAGGTTACATGCTTTGCTCTGACCTAAGTATTATATCATTTACTCTAATAAAGACCATATAAGTCAGCAGATTTCAACAGATGTTAGTAAATTATGCTAAACCTTGAAACAGCAGGTATCAAACCTGCTTTAGAAACAAATATAACACAGAAGTTGAGCTTTAATGTTCTCTCTGATCAAAGATGATGTGGAAGGATTTTTATTCCTCTTACAAACAAATATTATTGTCAAGGTATCCTAAATTCTCAGCTTGTGCCTAAGTTCAAATCATATGACAGGTGGGGGAAAATTTATGTCTTGATTTAGGAAAATAAAACTCCCCTAGAGAATTAAACAGAGACATGATAGATTTCTCACCTTGTAAGATTTAGCCACAGCCATCCATCAATACATGATATTATTACAGTTTCAATTTTTTCTATAAATTTCTTATTCATTTCTCTTTCATTTTTTAATTAAAAAAAAAAAAGTCCACAGCCACAATTCACTAACGATAATCTACCAACAAAGCCCAGTTTTAACCTCACTTCTTTGGGAGCTGTACTGTCAATCTTTTCAGACATCTATAAAGAGCACCACCCACTCTGCTTATATATACAATCTAAAATGTTCAAATAGAATTTTGTGCTTTTCTGACTTCCCTGATAGTTCAGTTGGTAAAAAAAATCTGCCTGCAATTCAGGAGATCCCAGTTCAGGGTTGGGAGATTTCCCTGGAGAAGGGAATGGCTATCCACTCCAGTATTCTGGCCTGGAGAATTCCATGGACTGTATAGTGATGGGGTTGCAAAGAGTCGGACACGACTGAGCAATTTTCACTGGTGCTTTTCAATGACACAGTCCCCAGTTGCAGCCATGAAGAACCAACAGTGGCCCTCAAACTTCTTTTGAAGAACCATTATTTTAGAGAAATTATTGGGGGTGGGGTGGGGTGGAGGACTATTAAAGTAAGAGAAGAAACTGATATAGTACTCTGCTGTAAACTTTTAACATTGTAGCACCAGCCAGGAAGCAATGAAGTACAGTTAAGATAAATGTATATTCTGATCATAAAATTATTATTATTAGATGCCATAATTTTGAAAGAACATGTATAAGATGGTCTAAAATGCCATCTTCCTTCTGTTACTATTCAGGTGTCTTACAGTTTGCATTATACAGTGGAAGTGAGAAATAGATTTAAAGGACTAGATCTGATAGAGTGTCTGATGAACTATGGATGGAGGTTCATGACACTGTACAGGAGACAGGGATCAAAACAATCCCCAAGAAAAAGAAATGCAAAAAAGCAAAATGGCTGTCTGAGAAGGCCTTACAAGTAGCTGTAAAAAGAAGAGAAGTGAAAAGCAAAGGAGAAAAGGAAAGATATACCCATTTGAATGCAGAGTTCCAAAGAATAGCAAGGAGAGATAAACATCTATTCCTGTTTTATTGACTATGCCAAAGCCTTTGATCACGTGGATCACAATGAACTGTGGAAAAGTCTGAAAGAGATGGGAATACCAGACCACTTGACCTGCCTCTTGAGAAACCTGTATGTAGGTCAGGAAGCAATAGTTAGAACTGGACATGGAACAACAGACTGGTTCCAAATAAGAAAAGGAGTACATCAAGGCTGTATATTGTCACCCTGCTTATTTAACTTCTATGCAGAGTACATCATGAGAAATGCTGGGCTGGATGAAGCACAGGCTGGAGTCAAGATTCCTGGGAGAAATATCAATAACCTCAGATATGCAGATGATACCACTCTTATGGCAGAAAGTGAAGAAGAACTAAAGATGAAAGTGAAAGAGGAGAGTGAAAAAGTTGGCTTAAAGCTCAACATTCAGAAAACTAAGATCACAGCATCTGGTCCTATCACTTCATGGCAAACAGATGGGGAAACTGGAAACAGTGGCTGACTTTATTTTGGGGGGCTCCAAAATCACTGCAGATGGTGACTGCAGCCATGAAATTAAAAGAAGCTTACTCCTTGGAAGGAAAGTTATGAACAACCTAGACAGCATTTTAGAAAGCAAAGACATTACTTTGCCAACAAAGGTCCATCTAGTCAAGGCTATGGTTTTTCCAGTGGTCATGTATGGATGTGATAGTTGGACAATAAAGAACGCTGAGCACCAAAGAATTGATGCTTTTGAACTGTGGTGTTGGAGAATACTCTTGAGAGTCCCTTGGACTACAAGGAGATCCAACCAGTCCATCCTAAAGGAGATCATTCCTGAGTGTTCTTTGGAAGGACTGATGCTGAAGCTGAAACTCCAATACTTTGGCCACCTGATGCAAAGAGCTGACTCATTTGAAAAGACCCTGATAGTGGATAAGACTGAAGGCAGGAGGAGAAGGGGACAACATAGGATGAGAGGGCTGGACGGCATCACCGACTCAATGACACGAGTTTGGGTAAACTCCAGAAGTTGCTGTTGGATAGGGAGGCCTCGCGAGCTGTGGTCCATGCGGTCATGAAGAGTCGGACACAACTGAGCAACTGAACTGAAGAGAACTGTTTGCATGGCTTCTAGAGTTACCAGATTTGTCTTACTAGCTGTGCATAATAAAATGGACTATGCTGTACCCAAGTCTGCATGAAGCTTTAAGTTAGAAAAGGGGCATTTTTTTTCCAGGTAAAAGGTACTTATTACCCATAGCCTTTAATACTTGACCCCCTACAATGACCATCCATCTAATTTAAAAATTATTCAAACTTTTGACCTCAGAGCCCTTAACCTGGCAAGATGATTAAAGCCTAGAGTCACATATACATATTCAGTTACACTTGAGTACTACAAGGAAGAAATTCAAATCATAACGCATCTCAGGAAATTTATACTTATTAAATCCTAGTTACATCTGACACTTTATTAGTAAGTATAGAATAATGTGTTCCTCACACCTGCTCCATGTCCAGAGGTTGCCCACAGGACCATTTGGTGATAATCAGTAAGTCCCAGAGAGAAAGCCCCCTTTGTAGAGTTATTTCAGAGCTCTGGCCTAGACCAGTTACCACACCTTGGCCAGACAATCCTGGCAGCCTCTCTCTGCTCACATGTGTAGAATTCGTACAGGTTTCACATGAGCTAGAAGAGAGATATATTTTTATATGTCCAAATTAAAAGATAACAAAGGATGCCTTCGTTAAGGAAGTGAAGCTATAAAAATTTATTTATGCTTTCTTTCACTCGTTTATTCTTTCATCACTGAAAAACTCCTGAATTCCAATTCTGCCAAGCATTGTGTAAGGCAATGGGATTCCATATCCTTGAAAGCCCAGATATGAATCTAATCACATTTTATTCAGCTTTTAAAAAAAATCCACTTTAAATTGAGGTGAATATTTTCCTCACCCTTTTGATTTTTCTGCATGAAATTTTATTTACATAAAAATAACTTGCATTTCTGTAGATACTAAATTTCTCAACTTTTCTTCAAAAAGCAAGCCTTTAAAGATATATTAATAAATTTTTAAATGGATACATACCATTTTAACTTAGAAGTAGAGTGAGTTGCTAATTTTTCATTCTCCTAGACTTCACTTGTACTCTCTATATACAGAGAGTGATACATTAATGTTTTATAGACACTCCAGACACTCCCATATATTGCTTGCACAAATAAAAATCTTTACTAACTATTCAAAAGGTGATTTGTCAAAATATATCTAAGTCTTTAAAGTGGTCTTATCCTTAGGGCTGAAAATGTCATATTTAGAAAGTTATCCTCAGGAAATAATCAAAAAATGTACAAGGATGCTCATCTTGCATGATTTATAATAGCTTAATACCTAAGCCAACCTAAATACAAATAACAGAAAACTGATTAAAATAGTAATGGTATATGCTTACCAAAAGTAAAAGTGAAGTCACTTACTTGTGTCCAACTCTTTGCAACCTCATGGACTGCAGACTACCAGTCTACACTAGATACTAGAATTTCTTAAAAATCACATTGAAGAGAAATATTTAAAGATATTTGGATATGTTTGGTAAAATAAATTAGGTGAAAATGTGATACATGGAAAAAAAATTAATTGGTGTGATCAAGTTTAAAAAGGGAACGGAGAAAAGAAAAGGAGGGAGGTACAGAGGGAAGAAGGAAAATCGCAGAAAAGGATAGGAGAAATTTATAATGGTTTAGAAATGCAAACTTTTAAAATATAAATTTATTTATTTTAATTGGAGGTTAATTACTTAACAATATTGTATTGGTTTTGCCATACACCAACATGAATCTGCCACAGGTATACACATGTTCCACATCCTGAACCCCCCTCCCTCCTCCCTCCCTGTACTATCCCTCTGGGTTGTCCCAGTGCACCAGGCCCAAGGATCCAGTATCATGCATTGAACCTGGACTAGTGATTTGTTTCATATATGATATTATACATGTTTCAATGCCATTCTCCCAAATCATCCCACCCTCTCCCTCTCCCACAGAGTCCAAAAGTCTGTTCTTTACATCTGTGTCTCTTTTGCTGTCTCGCATACAGGGTGATCGTTACCATCTTTCTCAATTCCATATATATGCGTTAGTATACTGGTGTTTTTCTTTCTGATTTACGTCACTCTGTATAATAGGCTCCAGTTTCATCCATCTCATTAGAACTGATTCAAATGTATTCTTTTTAATGGCTGAGTAATACTCCATTGTGTATATGTACCACAGATTTCTTATCCATTCATCTGCTGATGGACATCTAGGTTGCTTCCATGTCCTGGCTATTATAAACAGTGCTGCGATGAACATTGGGGTACATGTGTCTCTTTCAATTCTGGTTTCCTCGGTGTGTATGCCCAGCAATGGGACTGCTGGGTCATAAGGCAGTTCTATTTCCAGTTTTTTAAGGAATCTCCACACTGTTCTCCATAGTGGCTGTACTAGTTTGCATTCCCACCAACAGTGTAAGAGGGTTCCCTTTTCTCCACACCCTCTCCAGCATTTATTGCTTGTAGACTTTTGGATTGAAGCCATTCTGACTGGCATGAAATGGTACCTCATTGTGGTTTTGATTTGCATTTCTCTGATAATGAGTGATGTTGAGCATCTTTTCATGTGTTTGTTAGCCATCCGTACGTCTTCTTTGGAGAAATGTCTATTTAGTTCTTTGGCCCATTTTTTTATTCCATCATTAATTTTTCTGGAATTAAGCTGCAGGAGTTGCTTGTATATTTTTGAGATGAGTTGTTTGTCAGTTGCTTCATTTGCTATTGTTTTCTCCCATTCTGAAAGCTGTCTTTTCACCTTGCTTATAGTTTCCTTTGTTGTGCAGAAGCTTTTAAGTTTAATTAGGTCCCATTTGTTTATTTTTGCTTTTATTTCCAATATTCCAGGAGGTGGATCATAGAGGATCCTGCTGTGGTTTATGTCGGAGAGTGTTTTGCCTATGTTCTCCTCTAGGAGTTTCATAGTTGCTGGTCTTATGTTTAGATCTTTAATCCATTTTGAGTTTATTTTTGTGTATGGTGTTAGAAAGTATTCTAGTTTCATTCTTTTACAAGTGGTTGACCAGTTTTCCCAGGACCACTTGTTAAAGAGATTGTCTTTAATCCACTGTATATCCTTGCCTCCTTTGTCAAAGATAAGGTGTCCATAGGTTGTGTGGGTTTATCTTTGGGCTTTCTATTTTGTTCCATTGATCTATATTTCTGTCTTTGTGCCAGTACCGTACTCTCTTGATGACTGTGGCTTTGTAGTAGAGCCTGAAGTCAGGCAGGTTGATTCCTCCAGTTCCATTCTTCTTTCTCAAGATTGCTTTGGCTATTCTAAGTTTTTTGTATTTCCATTTGTTGTAGCTCTGTGAAAAATACCGTTGGTAGCTTGATAGGGATTGCATTGAATCTATAGATTGCTTTGGGTAGTATTCTCATTTTCACTATATTGATTCTTCCAATCCATGAACATGGTATATTTCTCCATCTATTAGTGTCCTCTTTGATTTCTTTCACCAGTGTTTTATAGTTTTCTATATATAGGTCTTTAGTTTCTTTAGGTGGATGATTTCCTAAGTATTTGATTCTTTTCGTTGCAATGGTGAATGGAATTCTTTCCTTTATTTTGCTTTCTATTTTCTCATTATTAGTGTATAGGAATGCAGTGGATTTCTGTGTGTTGATTTTATATCCTGCAACTTTACTATATTCATTGATTAGCTCTAGTAATTTTCTGGTGGAGTCTTTAGGGTTTTCTATGTAGAGGATCATGTCATCTGCAAACAGTGAGAGTTTTACTTCTTTTCCAATTTGGATTCCTTTTATTTCTTTTTCTGTTCTGATTGCTGTGGCCAAAACTTCCAAAACTGTGTTGAATAGTAGCAGTGAATGTGGGCTCACTTGTCTTGTTCCTGACTTTAGGGGAAATGTTTTCAATTTTTCACCATTGAGGATAATGTTTGCTGTGGGTTTGTCATATATAGCTTTTATTATGTTGAAGTATGTTCCTTCTATTCATGCTTTCTGGAGAGTTTTTATCATAAATGGATGTTGAATTTTGTCAAAGGTTTTCTCTGCATCTATTGAGATAATCATATGGCTTTATTTTTCAATTTGTTAATGTGGTGAATTACACTGATTGATTTGCGGATATTGAAGAATCCTTGTATCCCTGAGATAAAGCCCACTTGGTCATGGTGTATGATCTTTTTAATGTGTTGTTGGATTCTGATTGCTAGAATTTTGTTAAGGATTTTTGCATCTATGTTCATCAGCGATATTGGCCTGTAGTTTTCTTTTTTTGTGGCATCTTTGTCAGGTTTTGGTATTAGCGTGATGGTGGCCTCATAGAATGAGCTGGAAGTTTACCTTCCTCTGCAATTTTCTGGAAGAGTGTGAGTAATATAGGTGTTAGCTCTTCTCTAAATTTTTGGTAGAATTCATCTGTGAAGCCGTCTGGACCTGGGCTTTTGTTTCCTGGAAGATTTCTGATTACAGTTTCAACTTCCATGCTTGTGATGGGTCTGTTAAGATTTTCTATTTCTTCCTGGTTCAGATTTGGAAAGTTGTACTTTTCTAAGAATTTGTCGATTTCTTCCACGTTGTCCATTTTATTGGCATATAATTGCTGATAGTAGTCTCTTATGATCCTTTGTATTTCTATGTTGTCTCTTGTGATCTCTCCATTTTCATTTCTAATTTTATTGATTTGATTTTTCTCCCTTTGTTTCTTGATCAGTCTGGCTAATGGTTTGTCAATTTTATTTATCCTCTCAAAGAACCAGCTTTTAGCTTTGTTGATTTTTGCTATGATCTCTTTTGTTTCTTTTGCATTTATTTCTGCCCTAATTTTTAAGATTTCTTTCCTTCTACTAACCCTGGGGTTCTTCATTTCTTCCTTTTCTAGTTGCTTTAGGTGTAGATTAGGTTATTTATTTGATTTTTTTCTTGTTTCTTGAGGTATGCCTGTATTGCTATGAACTTTCCCCTTACTGCTTTTACAGTGTCCCACAGGTTTTGGGTTGTGTTTTCATTTACATTCATTTCTATGCATATTTTGATTTCTTTTTTGATTTCTTCTGGGATTTGTTGATTATTCAGCAGTGTGTTGTTCAGCCTGCATATGTTGGAATTTTTAATAGTTTTTCTCCTGTAATTGAGATCTAATCTTACTGCATTGAGGTCAGAAAAGATGTTTGGAGTGATTTCAATCTTTTTGAATTTACCAAGCCTAGATTTATGGCCCAGGATGTGATCTATCCTGGAGAAGGTTCTGTATGCACTTTAGAAAAAGGTAAAATTCATTGTTTTGGGGTGAAATGTCCTATAGATATCAATTAGGTCTAACTGGTCTATTGTATTGTTTAAAGTTTGTGTTTCCTTGTTAATTTTCTGTTTAGTTAGAAATGCAAACTTTTAAGTCAAAAGTCTGGGCTTAAATCTATATAATCTTCAACAGATTAATCGCTCTGCTCCTCTTTCTTCATCTGTAAAATGGATTAGTAATAGTTCCTTCATCATAGGATTTGCAGGCATTTAAACTACTTTATTTAAAGTGAATACAATACTATAATGTCTGTAACACATAGATCATTCAGTATTTAACTGTGAGTTTCATACAATAACATCTTAGAGTAACTACTTTCTGAAGGTGGTATAGATTTTTATTTTGTGTATTTTTTTATTTTTTCCAGGTTTTCTTCAATCAAAATGTAATGCTTTTAAAGGAAAAATGAAGCAATTAACTTTTTTAAAGGAAAAAAGAGCATTTGATTCTTATACCCTCTTATTACAAATACTTTTGAAGTTTTCTGTCTTCTTAACAAATTCTTTAGTGTTTAAGCACCCCCTTTATTCAGATCACTGTAACTAAACTGCAAGGCTACATTCTGCAAACTTTCTGGTTCAATGAAATAATTCAGTTACTAGAAACAACTACTATTAAATATGTGTATGGTGTTCCCTGAGAATAAAACAGATATTGAGATAGCTATTCAAATGAATAGTTTTAATTATTAAATAGATGATATATAATTAGTGAAATATTAAATTGAGATAATAAACATGTCTACATATTAACAAGAAGACAGATTACTATATGTAATCCAAGTCAGCTACACAGATATGTCTATGTACTGACACCAAGATACATCTATATACCAATGAATCTTCAACATCCTCATAAAACTGAATAAGGCTTTCTTATTCACCACTATGTCCTTCCCCATTGCCCAGAAGAAATCATGTTTCCCTCTGATGCATCCTCCTGACCTAAAAAGAAGTTCAAAGTAAGGTATGTAGCAACATCAAGAAGTTGGCTCAAAAGATAAAAAGGATTTTAGAAGGGTGCTGGAATTATTTCCTCAGGCATACATAACTGAAAAGTCCAACCTCCCAAACAGGTACAGCACACAGCAATCTAGTCACTTCACTTTACAATATCTGTGAACAAATCTGAGAAGATAAGACCATGAATTTTAGACGCTTTAGTTCTTCATTGCTGAACCTGATACTACATCATATGGTGGGGAGAGGTGGAGGAAAGACTCCATTCTAGCAGCATGATTGGGTATCAGTAGAAATTTTGGCCCATGGGACTTCTGAATTATATAAATCAAAGCTATTAGAATGGAAGGAATTAAAAACAAAATGGAAGGGATTAGAAAACAAAGAACCTATTGAAAGGAATCAAAAACCATTGTGGCAGAGGAAAGGGACAAAAGCAAACAATCCTTACTCACCTGCTGCTATAAAATAAAATATTCACCAAAACAATACTCAGTTATTTATTCTTGGTTCTGCATTTAGGCTATGCTAAATGACTAATCTGGCTTCCCTGGTGGCTCAGCGATAAAGAATCCAACTGCCAATGTAGGAGGCTCAAGTTCAGTCCCTGACCCGGGCAATGAAATGGCAACCCAAATCCAGTATTCTTGCCTGGGAAATCCCATGAACAGAGGACCCTGGTGAGCTACAGTCCATGGAGTCACAAGAGTCAGACACAACTGAGCAACCAAACCACCACCACCAAATGACTAACTGAGAGGTTAGTCAGCTAGTCTGACCTGAGATTATTCAGGCAACTGCAGTCATAGGGACAGCAGTGATGTCAGAGGACAAGCCCCACTGTGTAAACTTTAACAAGCCTCTGTTGAGTAATGTCTGCTATCATTTCTCTGTCCAAATGGAGTCCTATGGCCAAGTCAAGAGTCAGGGTAGCGATCTACAAAAGAGCTTGAGAACCAAAAGGCATGACTTATGGGGGTTGGGGACAGGAGAGGTGATGTTAACATAACACTATCAAAGTCTTGCCCTCTGGCCCCAGTGAATCACATCCCTCTCACATGCAGACACGTAGGACCCTTTCCAGGATTCTCCTCTGACTTCTGCAAAAGGATCAAAGTCTTATTACCTCATAATATGCACCAGTTCTAAATATGGATGACAATCCTAGGGTATAAGTTGAATGCAGCTCATCTTGAGTCAGAGGTTTATAAAGCAAAAAGAGAAACTGTCTGTCCCCCAAATAGCCAACATACAATAGAAAGACAGGGACAGTATAACTGCAATAAATTTTAAAAGGGAAGAGGAGAAACACAGAAGTCATTTCTCTACAGCAGGTCTATTATCCAGCAGCAGGTGTTTTGAGAGCCTCCTACCTCAGGGACATGAATGTTCTTTTTGCTAGGGCCCACTTCTGTTCTCTGGAATGGTTTCCTAGTCTATAACTCCAGGGCTCTGAGCTTTGTGTGCATGCTCAGTCGCTTCAGTCATGTCCGACTTGGCAAACTCTATGGACTGTAGCCTGCCAGGTTCCTCTGTCCTTGGGAATCTCCAAACAAGAATACTGGAGTGGGTTGCCATGCCCTTCTCCAGTGGAATCTACCCAACCCAGGGACTGAACCTACGTTCTTCCATCTTCTGCACTGGCAGGCAGGTTCTTTATCACTAGCACCATCTAGGCTTTGAGGTTCTTTTTAAACAGAAATGCTTCTATTCTTAGGAAATTGAGGCCCAGAGACTTCTTTTTAAACTGACCTTCCCTTTTAGTATAAGCTAATTCCAACCCTTTAAACCTTTAGAGACTTTCTATTCATTTAACTGAGGTTCACTCTATTCCCCCTTAAACTATAACCATAACTCTTTTTCAAACTATACCTTTCTCTAATTTTGAAGTGTTGGGTTGCTAGGGCACAAAACCCTTAACATTCTTATGATCTTATCATCCTTTTCATCTAGCTAAAAGGATCTACCTTAAATTTTTCTAAGGTCTTAATAAAGAATACTTGATATTTACTCCAGACCACTTCTCACTATAAGAATCTTTTGCCTGCCAGAGAGAACTAAAGACAGTTTTATTTTCCAAAACAGAAATTCCTGGACACCCTGTATTTCCTCTAATTTCTTCTTTAAGTTCAGTTCTCTCTCCCCATACCTTACACAGAGCTATCAGAACCCAACTGACAATTTCAATGCTCTGCCTGGATCTGCAGCCAGATTCACAAATTCAGTACATAGATCTATATTCTAAGTTCCTGCAGGTAATAGCTTTTAAAATTGTTTCAGTACCATAAAAATGGGGTGCCACCACTCCAATCTCCAAAAGCAGTTTCCTCACCACCTTTCAAGCTTCCATTGACAGTTGTTTGTCATTTTTTCAGCCTCTGCCAACAATCCCATCACCACCTTTCTAGCCCCCAAATGCTACCCAGTCCCAAAACCAATGAGACACATTTTAGGATCTTGTTATGTCAGCACCTCACTAATAACACCAGTTTTTGTTTCAGCTACCTATTGCTTCCTAACAAATCATTCCAAAACTGTGTCTTAAAGAACAACCATTTATTTGATTGTGATGCTGCAATTTGGGCTCTAGTCAGTGGGGCACATCCTCTGCTGCTCTCTCCTGTGGTCACTCAGGTGGCCATAACCATCTAGGGTTCAAATGGAAGTGGAAAGCCCAACATGGCCCTAGTCACGTGTCAGGCACCTACCTAGAGCTTTTTGGCCAAAATGTCTCTTCGGTCCTCCAATGTCCCCTCCAGAAGCATAGCCTGAGTATCTTGCATGTTCCCAGTTTACAAGTGCTTACCAAGTTTCCACTTGGATAACATCCATTGATGCTAGCAAGGCACAAAGCCAGAGTCAATGAGTGGGTGTGGGGGGTGGGGGCAACTATATAAATCAATGAGGGAGGTATGATTCATTGAGGGGCAATTACTGTAAAACTCTACAAATCTCCCATCCAAAAATTGATGCTTTCAAATTGTGGTGCTGGAGAAGACTCTTGAGAGTCCTTTGGATGGCAAGGAGCTCAAATCAGTCAATCCTAAAGGAAATCAACCCTGACTATTTATTGGAAGGACTGGTGCTGAAGCTGAAGCTCCAGTACTTTGGCCACAGGATTCAAAGGGCCGACTCACTGGAAAAGACCCTGATGCTGGGAAAGATTAAGGGCAAGAAGAGAAGGGGCATCAGAGATTGAAATGGTTGGATGTCATCACCAAATCAATAAACATGAATTTGAGCAAACTCCAGGAAATAGTGAAGGACAAGGAAGCCTGGTGTGCTGTAGTCCATGTGGTCACAAAGAGTCAGACACAACTTAGTGATACATGCTTTCAGACACGACTGAACAACACAGCTGGGAAAATAAATAAACTAAATTTTTAAAATTAATAGATAACTATCATTAATAGTTAATTATTATTGATAGTTAATAGTTAACTATAATTAATAGATAACTATGGGCTTCCCTGGTGGCTCATAGGGTAAAGTGTCTGCCTGCAATGCAGGAGACCCAGGTTTGATCCCTGGGTTGGGAAGATCTCCTGGAAAAGGAAATGGCAACCCACTCCAGTATTCTAGCCTGGAAAATCCCACAGATAGAGAAGCCTGTAGGCTACAGTCTATGGTAGGCTACAGTCTATGGGGTCACAAAGAGTCGGACACGACTGAGTGCCTTCACTTCACAACAGATAACTAGAAAATGTAGGTCACACATTTTTAAAGATTCAATAAAATAGGGAGATAATATAAAAGTAAAATCAGGAGGAAGAAATAAAACCAAAGTTTAGAAACTAAGTAGAAAAATCAAAAATGAAAATATTATAAATTTATATAACAATTGGTATGAGGTTAGAAACAAAAATAAGCTAAAACTAGCCCAAGTATATGGTGAATAACTCAACAAACAAACAAAAATATTTAAAAATTACTAAGAGGATTCAAAAGCTTGACAAACCAAGGCAATCAGGATTTTTCAAGCAAAAGTATTTCTCATTTTGGTAAATCACCCAACAATTTGTCATACCCAAGAGCTGGAATTATATGGAAAAAAACAACAACAACAACAGTTCTCAAACTTAAGTATTTACAGAGCTTGTCACACTGCAGATTCGAAGGTCCCAGCAGTGATTCTAATTCCATAGATCTGAAATGGGGCTCAGGTACCCAAGTAGTGTTAATTTAAAAGATCCAAGGACAACACTAACTGCGAAAAGGGCTTTCTCAGACCACAGGCCTCCTTATCCTTTGTGTGTTACATTTACTGCTTGAAGTTCTTATGACAAGCCCACCTTTAAAATTTCAGAATCAAGGGCTAACGTGTTCTATGCCCTTAGCTAATAGCTCAATTTGAGCAGCTTCACCCTTTCAATCCTCCCTCTTGCAGTAAAGCAGCATTTTTCATATTACAGGTCATGACCAACGAATGAGTCATAGAATCAATTTAATGGGTTGCGACCAAAATAGAAAATATCAGAGGGCATTGCACGTAATGATGGCAATTACAGTTTAAGTACTATTACATGAAACTTTTGTTTCAGTTCTGTGTCTGTATGTACAATGAAAATCTATGATATGAGTCATAGGTAAAAAGGTTTGAAAATTTCTGCTATAAAGAATAAGATGGAGTCATCAAGGAGCTAAAAGTTTTTCAGGTGAAAAGTGCAGAAACACCCTGAAATTCAAAGGAAAAAAAATTAATGATGATAATTTCATTTTATCATTATTGCTGTAGGGTTTAATTATTCAGACACTTCAATGCTTCAAAGAACAAATTTAATATGCAGTTATTCAGCATCTCCCTGAACAGGTAGGTGAGAGGAATATGGTCCCTATCTTTTAGAAGCTTATAGTATTAACATGTGGTTAAGATGACTAGAGAACAATATACAAAAAAAAAAAGTATAATCATAAGTTAAATTTACAGGGCTGTAGGATTCAAATAAGTGAATGATGGGATTAAGGAAAGTTGTATGAAAACAACAGAATTTGAGTTTAGCTTTAAAAGAAGTGTAAAACAAGAAAAAGCAGAGAAGAAAAGGTATAGTATTAAGTCTTATTGTATAACCAAACTAGGCTAACTGTGAAAAGAATCTCCAAAGCTCAGTGTATGATACAACGGTAAGTGGATTTACTATACCTGGTCATTGAGAAACCCAGGTTCTTTCTATATGGTAGATTCACCATCTCACCTGTTGTCTGAGTCCTCAACCGGGTCCTCTGTCTGGCCAACAGACAGGAGATAGAGCATCAGGCCTGGAAATGGCACCTCACTTTTCTGGTCTTTTTTCACAGGCCAGAACTCATTCACATTTGACTACTAGTAAAAATAAAAAACACAGTCTAGGACCAAAATGGTCTAGCTTCTAAAATGGTGTACCTCTATTCATCCCTGATCCTCTCTTACAACTAAAACATTCCAGACGTAATTAACAAATACAAGAAGATTCTGAACGGTGTAAAGATATACTGGAGTCTGGGGACCTGAGGACATAAGGAATGACATGGCACTGAGTTCCCTGGGTGTCCCTTTTGCTTTCTGTGCATCCTAGATGAGGTGCCAGAGAAACCTGCAACCAAGAAATACCAACAGGCAGGACAAAAAAACTGAAGAAGAGCCCACTTTCTAGCCAAAAGACTGGAAAAGGATGGCCAAGGGGAACAAAAAATATTTTTATAATACCGGTCCTAATCCAGCCAAACACCAAAGGAAAACCTGGCCCAACACCAGAAATGAAAACATGTTTACAGAGTGTGCATGTCTGCTAAGTTGCTTCAGTCGTGTATAATTCAGTGCAACCCTATGGACTGTAGCCTGCCAGGCTCCTCTGTCCATGGGATTCTCCTGGGAAGAATACTGGAGTGGGTTGCCATGCCCTCCTCCAGGGGATCTTCTGGACCCAAGGGTGGAACTTGCATCTCTTGCGACTCCTGCATTGTCAAGTGGGTTCTTTACCACTAACGCCACCTGGGGAACCTATTTACAAGACCTGTACACAAATGCCTGCAGAAGCATTATTCACAATAATGAAAATTCAGAAGTAATCTAAATGTTCATTGACTGGTGAACAGATAAACAAAATGTGGTATATCCATACAATTCAATACTATTCAGCAATAAGACTTCACAAACAGTTGGTATATGGTACAACAGAGACAGCCCTTCCCAGGTGGCTGGCTCAGTGATAAAGAATCTGCTGCCAATGCAGGAGATGTAAAAGACACAGGTTCAGTCCTTGAGTGGGGAAGATACCCTGGAAGACGGCATGGCAACCCACTCCAGTATTCTTTCCTGGAGAATCTCATGGACAGAGAAGCCTGGTGGGTCACAAAGAGTCAGAAATGATTGAAGTGACTTAGCATGTACTCACAACAGAGATAAACCTCAAAACACATTATGGTAAGTAAAAGAAGCCAGACAAAAAAGATTACATACTGTTTGCTTCTATTTACAAGAAATATCCAGAAAAGGAAAATCTATAAAGCAGATCAGTGGCCGCCTAACGCAAGATGGAACCAAGAATTAACTTCAAACAGGTATGAGGGATCTTGGAAATGTTCTAAAAAGTGATGACTATGTACCTCTATAAATGTATTAAAAATCATTAAATCACTCAAAATGGGTATAAACCCCCTTTTTAAAAAAGGAAACAGAATAAAATAATGAGCTACCATGTTATCCACCATCTAGATTCAACATTATGAACTCATGACCAATGTTGTTTCATCTGTAACTCCATTCTACTTTTCCTCCTCCATATTAAAGTAACTCTCTGTTATATATATATATATATAATATATTATATTATATGGTATATATATTATATATGTTATATATAATAACATATATACTTTATTATATATATATTTCATTGAAAATTTAGAAGATTCATAGTATAGAAGATAAGGATTTTTAACCTAATCACAATTCCATTTCTACATCTTAAAAAATATATTAAAGTATAAGTGATTAAAAAATGGTACTTTGCTCAACCATTTTAAATAAGCTTTTGTTGCTTTCACATTATTTTTACTTTCCTTTTTATTTCTTTGAACATGCTATGTTTAACAGACGATAGTTCTAATATCCAAAGTCTTTAAGATCTGATTCTACTAAAGGCTGTTACTAACTCTAGTAGCACTTACTTCATTGTATGTTAGTTTTCACTGTGAGATCATGCTCATCAAACTTTGCATGTGCCCAGGAGGACTGGAGATAGCTCCTGCCAGGTGCCTGAGACAACCCTAAACCCCTTGCCACTATAAATTAATATCTTTGTTTAGGGTTTTTCAGTTATAGTGAATGTGAATTCAAATCTCAATCCCACATTAGGGCTTTTCCTCCGTACTCAGAACCTAGACAACTTTTCCCTCAGAACAGATTCTGATTTTAGTTTATTCATTCCCTAAAGATGTGTCTCTTTCATGATCCTGAATTTATTCAGAATTCCTGTTCCAACTACCTTGTATGAACCCAGGACCTCGTCTTCTGATCTCCTTGTGGCCATGAAAACCAAAACTCTAAGTTACCACGTATTGAGAAATGTCCATAGGAAAGCCGCTTATTTTAATGCATACTTACTACTGTGGAAATGCATTTACTCTTATCTGTGGTCTGTAATCATTTCCCTTACCTTCCAGCAAGGTCACTATGCATTTTTAAAGATTCTTAATGTTTTATTTATACTTTTTAATGAGTTCTGCATAGGAAATACTTTCAATATGTCTACTCTGCCTAATTTTGTCTAATTCCTTCTTAGAAAGTCTATAGCCTTCAGTTTAAAATAGGGTATCTTTTATCAACTTGAGTTTCAAAATTTAAAAATCTTTCATCTCCCACTTATAAATGTAATTTCTATATTTTTAAAATACCAAATATACTATAAAACCATCCCCAAATTAAATAACTTACTAAAAACATCATTTAAGAAATAAAAATCAAAATGGAACATATCTCCATGAGCAGGAATACTATCAGGAGGCATTGTAGCACAACCATAAAGCACAACTTTTGTGGGTTATTATTTAGCAAAATGGAAAGGATTAACAGAGTTGGTTCAAATCATTTCTCAAATTTAATGGCTATGCCACTTTATGTAAATCATCTCCAATGTTTGGCCTCCATTTTTCAAACGTAAAATTTAGAACTTGAATCAATATCTCAATGTATCAAATGTTCTATGCATATGAATCTGAATAAAATATTAAATTTCAAATTTTAATCATTTTTTAAATTTAAAAACATATAAAAGAAAAGCAGTAATATGCCAATTAGTAAACATCATGAATATACTCAGCAGAGAATACAGAAGTACTGTACACAATCTACTCTCCACTGGTTCAATAGCAATGTTTGTGGGTATATTTATTCATACATTTCAACTGACTCATTGGAAAAGATCCTAAAGCTGGGAAAGATTGAAAGCAGAAGGAACAGGGGATGACAGAGGATGAGATAGTTGGATGGCATCACGGATTTGATGGACATGAGTTTGAGAAAGCTCCAAGAATTGGTGATGGACAGGGAAGCCGGGTGTGCTGCAGTCCGTGGGGATGCAAAGAGTCAGACACGACTGAGCAACTGAACTGAACTTACTCGTACATGTATACATGTGAGTGGTAAAGAACCCGCCTGCCAATGCAGGATACATAAGAGACATGGGTTCAATTCCTGGGTCTGAAAGATCCATGGAGGAGGGCATGGCAACCTACTCCAGTATTGTTGCCTCGAGAATCGCATGGACAGAGGAGCCTGGCAGGCTACGATCCAAAGGGTCGCAAAGAGTTGGACATGACTGAAGCAACTTAACACATATACGTGTAAGTATATACACACAGACACATAGATGCATATATTATATGTTATATATTATCTATC
Organism: Oryx dammah; assembly: GCF_014754425.2. NCBI lineage: Eukaryota > Metazoa > Chordata > Mammalia > Artiodactyla > Bovidae > Oryx > Oryx dammah. The sequence goes on along the minus strand of NW_024070202.1, from coordinate 57,162,412 downwards.
ATATGTTATAAATGGGGGGGTTGCAGAGGGAAGGAAAGAGAAAGAGGAAGAGAATAAAATAAATGTGGCAAAATATTGAAAGCTGGGGAATCCGAGCAAAGAATACATGGGAGTTACCTGTTCTACTCTTACAACATTTCTATAAGTCTAAAAATACTCCAACATTAAAAAAAAAAGTGCTATGAAGTCAGTGTTTAAATAACAGATCTAACCCTGGCTATACTGAACAGAAGCACCCTGTTATTCTATCATAGGACATGAAGAAAATCTCCAAAGGAACATTTTAAAGTCATCACTCATTCATGGTTTTAGTCACATATGTTTGTTGCTATAAATGCAAACTGATCTATTTGAATTCTCTATTATTGACAGGTTACAGAACTATATAAAAATGCATAACATCCTAAGGTGTAAAAACCTCAGGTGAGATTTTTGAGCCAAAAGTAATTTGGGAAGAATGCACACCTGTAAGCCAATAAAGGCTTCCAACATTAACTCCTGGCTTCCCAAAGTCAGCCCTAGCCCACCAAGAGCAAGCAGTAAGAGCACAGAGCAGTCAGCTTCACAGGAAATATGTGCCAGGCAATTCCCAGCACCTTGGAAGTGCAAATTCAGCAAGTAACAAAAACTCCCTAACTCTACCTTAAACCATGGTAGGCAAATCATGATACATCTCTTTTCTTGAGAGTCTATTTATATCTAGTGTCTCAGAATATCAAAGAATAATTACAACTACCACAACTATTGTATATTAAGCTCACTATAGGTTTAAATTTTTTTAATAAAATAAAATAAATAATGTGACAAAAAGAGAAAAGAGCATCAGCCTCTCTGCTTATTCTTTTGATGGAACTTTTAATTTTAAACTCAGAAGGCAACAGACAATGAGTGCAAAGAGCCAGGCAGAAGTCTAAGAGGTTTATTACAAGCCAGTTTCTTCCGGATCATTATTCTCAGGTAACTGAAAATCGACAATTTTGGACCAATGAATGTGTGGTATTGATAAATAAAGACCTCAGTGTTGATTAGACTCTACTTCCCCTCAAATTTTCTAATTTTCTAATCTATGCTGCATAAATCTTTCTCTGAAGTCTGAGCTAAAGAGACAGTATTGTGCACTGTTTTCAAACATTTTCCCCTCTGCTTATGGAAGAAGGAAAACAGCATACTATATAAAAATTATGTGGCAACTGCAACAAAAACAGGACAGTGATACAAAATGATTTCTTTCAGTTGTTTTTTTAAGTCTTACATCTTAATTTTGCATGTAGAAAACATACACCTTTTATAAGAACCAGTGACCCTGCTTCAGGCATTCTTACTCAAATAAATTCTACAACTTTGGCGTGAGGTCATTAAACTATTCCTAGGGCACCTTTTTATTCTAAAAGCCTTTGTAAGCGATTGAACTTCTAATTTGAATAATTGCATCTCACCGACATAAATTCCCTCTGTAGTTTCAACTGTATGCAATATCAGCCTTTGTTTCCTGAGTTAAATTAATGTTGAGTAATGTGGTGCTTCTTGGAAAAAAAAAAAAAAGGTGCTTCTACTTTCATGGTAACCTTTCAGCAGCCAGTAGAAGTGATTCATGGGCATGAGAGGGGAAGAGGTCAGTTTGAATAATTATTAACCAACAACGTCTGCTAGTGCTCTGTGTGTGCAGAGCATGGCTAAAGGTACATCTCGTCCAATAAAAGAGACATGCCTATATAACTTGATAAAACAAAAAACATCAACTATTTCATAAACTGAATCCTATTTTCCATTGACTTACATCATGCTTGTTTGCATTGATGACTTATCTAACTAGCTGTGACTCCTCATGATGGACCTCCTCTATCCTTCTAGTCATAGTGTAAATTAATACTAGAAAACCTAACCTCAAAAAAGAACTACTGAGTAATATTTTAAAAGTAAAGAATTATTTTTTATAAGAGAGAATCCTGAAAATGAGTTTCTCCTATTAAACCTCAAGCCAACAGAATTTTTTTTTAAGACATAAAAAGAGCTCTAGTCCAAAATTTGTCACTCAAAGCAAATTTCCAGGGTTGCTATAACAGTATTTATTCAATAAACTCCAAAAGATTGGCATTATATGTACTTTTAATGAAATTCAAACTCTCAATTCTTGGATTTTCTTAAATAACATGTATACAAGTTGCAGAGTGACCTTTTTAAGAAGTCATTCTAAAGATCCAATTGGCCCTGGGCTATTTCAATCCATTCCAGAATTCAGTGACTTAGAATTTCAACCTATTACAATTTTGTCAGACTTGAACTACAAAAATTAGGGTTATTCTAGGTAGACTCAAAGGTTAATACAACTTTTTACATTACCTCTGAAATCTAGCATGTATCTTTGGCATCCTAGTGGCTGTGGTAGATATACCTACCTATTCACAATTCATCCTTCCCACCTCACCTTGCCATGACTTCCCTATGGGTGGAATATACTTCCACCGAATTGCTTTGGGTTTTGCTGTGTGACTTGCTTTGACCAAGGGAATGTAGACAGAAGAGCAGAAGTTCTGAACGGAGGCTCTAAGATGTTCTGAGCATTTTCATTCACCCTGTGTCCCGCTCTCACCCATGAGAAGAGCACACCCCAGACTGTCACTGTTCCTTCAGCAGAGGGCCCACAGTGAGAGATACAGGAAGCAGACTGATCTAAACCCTTAGCCTAGAGTGACTATAATCAATCTGCAGACCAATGAGCAAGAAATAAAAATGTTATATAAACCACTAAAATTTTGGGGTTGTTTGTTGCCACAATAAAAATAATAGTGTTGGACTATAAAAGGGCTCAAGGTATTATTTTTCTGGTACCATTCTGTCTCAAATTAAAATTTCCAGGTTCATTCTCTAAACTAGTATGCTAAACCAAACAAGTTTTGGGTTTTTATTTTTTCTTTTTCCATTTCTGGATGTGCTAGGCACTGACCAAACATCTGACAGCTTGATATCTTCATTATCAAATCTCATCTGAAGATATAGCAAGTATCTAGGATTAATAATTCTTAAACCTCTGCTATAGCAAGATGACCTTGAATACAGAATCTGTATCTGACTTCCATACCTCAAGAGCAGTTTTGCACATACCAGCCATTTGATAAATGATTCCCTATTCCAACTCACAGTTACCGGTGCTTTTATTATTGTCCGTACCTGCAAATGTGCAAATGCCCCGAGTCAACAAAATTATTCATATAGTTGAAATGAAAGAAATGACTACATATGGTCTTTCTACCTGAATACACAGGAGCACTCAGGTACTATGCAACGAATGACGCTCAAGACTGGTTGTTGTTGTTGTTCGGTCACTAAGTCGGGTCTGACACTTTGCGACCCCGTGAACTATAGCATGCCAGGCTCTCCTGACCTTCATTGTCACCTGGAGTTTGCTCAAATTCATGTCCATTGAGTCGATGATGCCATCCAACCTCTCATCCTCTGTTGCCCCCTTCTCCTCCTGCTCTCAATCTTTCCCAGCATCAGGGTCTTTTCTAATGAGTCAGCTCTTCACATCAGGTAGCCAAAGTGTTGGAGCTTCAGTGTCAGCATCAGTCCTTCCAATGAAGACTGATAACCTATTCCAATAGGAGTTCCCTCAAAATGGCACGCAGATTCTTTCAGTGAATACTGAGATTTAGAATGGATGGCTGGATGACAAATCTCATGGTGATATACACGGATATGCAGCAGAGATGGGTCAGCATTCAAGGGCACAATTCCAAGGAAGGTTCCTCAAAAGGAGCCCTGAGCTCCTTCACCGGAGCAGCCTTCTCTGCTCATCACTGATCCTTTGTGCCACTCTCGTCTCCTTCTCAGTGTCTCGGGTGTTTCATTTTCTCCGTCACCCAACTGATCTGTGTTATTTTCCTTCCTCTTCTTCTCCACATATTTTTCTTTCTTGCCTATTGTTTTATCTCTCTTCCTTTCACACTTTTAAGCCTTGGTATAACAAGACATGACCACACATCTAGAATACTCCTTCTGTTCACAACAAATCAACCAACTGCAATAATCCGGGAATAATTTTCAGGCCTCAGAGTCAATAAAAGCAGGTGTGTGCCTTGCAGGAAGCTCAGGGATTTCCAGAGAGTACCACACACCCTGCCAACTATTTACTACTTGCATCATTAGAGAAATTTGAAGACAAGAATTTTTTTGAATTTTTTGTCAAAAATTCTGAACCCCATGGCCTAAAGATGTTCAGTTCATCAAAGCTGTAGCATAGCAAAGATATCTTCAAATATGCTGAATTAATTATTAACAATATCTCATTACTGCATTTTCTAGTCTGAAATAATTTTAAGTATGATTCAGTGATATCTAATGAAAGTGTAAACAAATTATCTATTATCCTCAAAAGTAATCTAAAATTCTTATAATATAGACAAAACCATAATAAACATACATGTTTTTCCTTTCTTCCCAGAATATCCTTTACCCTTTCATTCCAAAAATAACACCTCCTCTTCTTCTGGGAAGTATCACCACTACCTCACCTTGAAAGCCCACAGGAAAAATGTGATTCAAATATATGTTGTTGCTTTCTCATTCCTCCTAGCCACAGGCTAGGGGTATGTACCTGTCCAAAGGTAGGCCAATCATGGCACCCTAACCTTCTCATCAAAGTTGATCTGTATTTGCATGGATCAGGGCATATGGTCCAAGCTGAGTCAATCACAGTCCTTCTTCAAGATTTTTAAAAGTGAAATTAAGGCATAAGGAGAAATCTCACTCAGATGGTAAAGAAATTGGGCATCTAAAGGCATGAGAGCTGCCAGCAGCCATGTGCCCTGAGTCGAGATGAAAGCTGGTCTGAGAGAACTAAGCCAAGATGCTGACAGAAGCAGATGTTGAAAGAGAAAAGACTGAGCACCCTGGCAGCATTCAAGTCCCCGCTTCCAGTTGTCCCTGAGGACTGCCACATTCCTGCCTTCCACCAATGTACTTATAAGCCTTCCAATCAATTTCCCTGTAGATCAAAGTCAATTAAGACTGTTCTTCTCTAACCAACAGCTAAGGAAATCCTACCAAACAAACTACAAGGTAAGAAATTTGATTCTTGGGGTAGTGGTCCAGGAATACTGTAAGAAATTCTAATGTATGTGCAATAAACTTACTATTTAATCAACAGATCTGGCATTTAAATGACAGATCTTGTCATCTAAAGGCTTTAAAAGACAAGATCTGGTATATTCAAGACTTTCTTCATTGTCTTCTTCACTGGGGATAAGCTTTGTGTTTTCATAAAATGGCTATTTCCTTGTGTTTTTTCCCTCTGAGCACAAGTCATGAACATAGTATATACTGGGCTAAAGGCATGAGGATTGCAAACTATGATTGCCATACGATTCTCTGGAATATCATGAGATCCAAGATTATGAGGTTTTGTGTTCTGGAAAAATTCCATCTCAGGATACTGAGGGTTGTGTAACAAGACAGCACTAACAAAACTGGAAAAAAGTCATTATTTGTGTGATTATTTGTTATCCAAAAATAATACCTGTCAGGTTCAAAGGGATGAAAGGGTCCAAAAGGAATTTGGATGGCTGTGGAGAAGGCAGTTTTAATCTCAAATGAGGAATCTGATTCAAAAGCTCAACAAAGAAAGTTTAATTTCCCCAAAGAATTGAGTCTAAGATGAAGCTGCTAGGAATTTAAAATTAAAGAGGAAGGAAATATAAAACCCATTCCTGTTAAATGTATTAAACTGCATTTAGGAATAAAGCCATACACTTATAAATCCCTCTTCCTTTGTTTGCTGTACCCATGCACTACAATATTTTTGCATTCAAAGTAAGTGACCAGTTTGCTTGGAGCTGGTGACCCACTCTAAAGTGAACATGAGAGACAGGGTTTAACTCAGAAGCCCCAACCCAAGAGAAGGGCCCCGTCATTCTCAAATGATGGAAGCACAAGTCAATAAGTAAATATTCAGGCAGACATGCTTTAGAACCCTAGTTGAGGAGAAGGGGACGACAGAGGATGAGATGGCTGGATGGCATCACTGACTCAATGGACATGAGTCTGAGTGAACTCCGGGAGTTGGTGATGGACAGGGAGGCCTGGCGTGCTGTGATTCATGGGGTCGCAAATAGTCAGACACAACTGAGCGACTGAACTGAACTGAACTTCACCCCAAAAGCACTCACTCAGGATCTCACTAAGCACCTGAACTCAGGAAGAGACCTGATTCTCAGTACAATAGTTACAGTTTTAACAAAGCAATTTCATTCTAACTCTTCAAAGCTGATGTCTATGCCCTCACCTAGTTTAAAGACTAAAAAAGGGGAGGAAAGTAAGCTGGTTACTCTGTATCATTTTAAATTCTTAGAAGTTGATACATTCATTTTATTTGTTTTATAGAAATATTTAGTATAATGCATAAACAATACACAAAATAATGGAAGAAAATGAATTATATTACAAAATGCAAATTCTTAGTTGATAAACTTACTGAAACAGCTAGGTTTCAGACATAAGCATTAGAATAATCAAGTTTTCTCTGAGTTACTAGAGACTACTTGCATATAACTTTTGGAAATCGCCACTCCAAAATTTTTCCAATGTAAATGGCATTTAATCTTCTTAATCAGCAACATGGTTAAAGAACACACTAGAATATCTGAAATCAGTGCTGTAGACTTTTCCACCTATCAGAATTCTGTGTGTGCATAAATGTGTGAGTGCATGTGTGCAAGTGTAAAACAATCAGGTAACTGAATTGGAGACAAATTCAGCCTGCAACTGAACTCATAAATGTGATCTCAGTCATATATGGATAATTTTTTTAAAAAAAACTTAAAATCTCAGGCCACAGCCACAGAAAGTGATATTATTTTATAAAATTTCTTTAGAATCTCAATTTATCATTCCTAAGGGGGAGGGAACTATAGATATAGAGAACCATCAAAGAACTATTTTTATTCACCATTGCTTATAATATGACCACATTAGAAGACCTTATAAAGACATTTAGTAATGTTAAAATTTCATTCAAGGCCTTTAAAAAAACCTTTAAGTTTCTAGCATGGACACAATATACAGAAATCTCATTTCTAGTGCTTGAGAAACAACCAAACATGTATTTCAAAGAAAGGAGTCATATCAGTTTTACCTGCATCGATGTTCCTTCCACTCTTGCCACGCAGGCAACTTGATCCAAGAAAGTAACTGCCACAGGTACCGCCACAAAGAAGCCTTTACAAAAGGCTTTGAAGTACCTTTTCACCCAGCCTTGGGACTGTGCCATGCCTAAAAGCACAACAAAAATAAATATGAGATTAGCCCCAAGAAAGGTAAGAAAGAAAACATAAAAAACAGTGCAAGAAAAATAAGAGTTAAGAAAAAGCAACCTCATCTCAATATGTTTCATATTCATCCTCCCTGAGGTCTCCAGCACCATGGAAGCACTGTAACTGCCCTGTGTTGCTTATGTTCAAGTTGTTATTTAAGAGATACATCATTTTCCATCATGTTTAAACCAATGTTATGGGGCCTATGTTATGGCAGCCAAATTTATCCTAATATAACCATGAAATATATGAGAAATCAAAAAAAAATATCACTGCATGTGAATTCAATACTGTGCTGCTAAGTTACTTAGTCGTGTTCAACTCTGTGTGACCCCAAAGACGGCAGCCACCAAGCTCCTCTGTCCTCGGGATTCTCCAGGTAAGAATACTGGAGTGGGTTGCCACTTCCTTCTCCAATGCATGAAAGTGAAAAGTGAAAGTGAAGTTGCTCAGTTGTGTCCAACTCTTCGCGACCCCTTGGACTGTAGCCTACCAGGCTCCTCCATCCATGGGATTTTCCAGGCAAGACTACTGGAGTGGGTTGCCATTTCCTTCTCCAATACTCATCCCTATAACCACTGAAATATATCTGACTTAAAATCCCAAAGTCAAATACAATAACTCAGGTGAATTCTTTCCCACAGGTCAAGTAGCTTAATAATTTCAATAGAAAACTTCTCCTCACAAAGCAATGTTAGAAAAACAATAAGTATTCCAAAAGTAAATCCTTTCCTGTTGCTGACTATGGTGCAGATGCTCCTTAAGCCCTGATACCTGTCCTCTTCTGCAGTAATAGAAGTTCTGGGGAAACACATGGCTGCCCAGCCTCCCTTGAAGCTAAGTATGACCATGTGATTAGGACTGATGAATGGCATATAAGCAGAAACACTGTGCCTTAGAAGAATTATGTCCTCCCCTTTGTTCCCATTTTGTGACACTTGTGATGGTGTTTGTAGGAACAGGAGTTAAAGATGGCAAAGCAATAAAATAGAAGGGTCCTAGGTCTCCAGCACCATGGAAGCACTGTAACTGCCCTGTGTTGCTTATGTTCAAGTTGTTATTGAAGAGATAAATCACTTTCCATCATGTTTAAACCAATGTTATGGGGCCTATGTTATGGCAGTCAAATTTATCCTAATGTAACCATGAAATATATGAGAAATCAAGAAAAAATATCACTGCATGTGAATTCAGTACAGATAATTATCAACCCTCACTCAGCCCTGTAACCACTTGGTTAATTTTCAGAGTTTCTTCTTGTACAATGAAAAACAAAATAGTGAGAGATCAAGAGATTCTACCGTACAAGACCACAATGCAGCTAAACACAGTCCAACAGATGAAGAACCCTCCTGGCTGGGGAAGATAAATGACCAGTTTGTTTACCAGTTTCTCAAAATAATACTGATTCATACTATGTGATAGGTTATAATTTCAGTCCGTTCTATTTCTTGACTAGGACTAGATAAATACAGGAAGACCAGATTATTCTAGTGGGCTAGGGCAAGAGATGATGGTAGGATGGATTGTAGCGTTGGTGGTGGTGGTGATGGTGATGGAAATGGATCAAACTGGGCAAACTTCACATATGCATTTTGGAGGTTAAACAGACAGAAATGAAAATGGATGGACAAGGATTGGGAAGAGGAGAAGAGATGAGAAAAGTATTGAGGTAGTTGTGACCTATTCAAGCACTGTTATTTTATCATTTCCTTGGATTACATGCCAAAGTACTAAAAACGTGCTAATAATTCAATTCCTGAAAACTCTAAAAAGTACAAGGTCATGGGCTGGATGCTGCTGCTGCTGCTGCTGCTTAGACACTTCAGTTGTGTCCAACTCTGTGCAACCCCATAGACAGCAGCCCACAAGGCTCCCCCGTCCCTGGGATTCTCTAGGCAAGAACACTGGAGTGGGTTGCCATTTCCTTTTCCAATGCATGAAAGTAAAAAGTGAAAGTGAAGTCGCTCAGTTGTGTCCAACTCAGCGACCCCATGGACTGCAGCCCACCAGGCTCCTCCATCCATGGGATTTTCCAGGCAAAAGTACTGGAGTGGGGTGCCATTGAGATACACAAATGAAAAGCAGACACAGTCCTTGCTCTCAAGGAGTTACAAAGTGCCAGGGAAGATTGCCTTTAGACAAATATTTCCAAGGGAAAATAGCATTGAAAAGAGCCAATGTGCCTGGGCCAAGGAAGTGTATGCATTAGAAAATGATTAAGAAATGTGTCCCAAAGGAAAAGGCATTCTAGGTAAGACTTCGGGCAAAAGCAGCAGTGTGCATGAAGACCTCAGAGTGAAATAAAACATAAGTTATTTAAGAAACTATAAGAAATTCAGTTTCATATATATACAAACTTTAATATGCTAATGTTTAATTCAGTAAACATTTATTTATTGCCTGCTAAACACCAATGCTAAGTGCAGGGGATATAAAGACAGATAGATATACAGTATAAAATCATTTAAATACCCTCCTGAAACAGTACTTCATATTGCTCCATGATCTGAAAACTAGATCCCATATGCCGCAACTAAAATCCCACATATGGCAACTAAGATCCAGTGCAGTCAAAAAAAAAAAAAAATAGTAAGGGGTCGGATTCAATTTCTAACATTCTGTCCAGGGCTGTCATTCTATATCCCTATATGTTTTTTTTTTATTGTTTCTCCAAGTCTTCAAGAAGATACTAAAATAAAGAAAGGCACTTAGGTTATTATTGACCAAGGAGAGATTATGTTGAGAATTTTAGGTTTGAGAATTTGTTGTTGTTGTTGTTGTTGTTGTTTTTAATGTTGAAAGGAAAAAAGACTTTTAGTATACAACTAGTTACAAAAGGGAAGCAGAGTAAAGTTGGAACTAGCGCAAATTATGTGACGAGACATATTAAGCACAAGTAAGACCTGAAAGCCACTGCCCTTTCCCTTTTCAGGCTCACAATTCCACTGCTGACCCAAGCACTGCTGCCATCTCCTGCACAACTCAGGACAAATACTTTTCTACTGTTGCTGTTGCTGCTGATAAGCCACTAAGTCATCTCTGACTCTGTGACCCCATGGACTGCAGCATGCCAGGTTTCACTGTCCTTCACCATCTCCTGGAGTTTGCTCAAACTCATTCCATTCAATTAGTGATGCCATCCAACCATGTCATCCTCTGCTGCCCCCTTCTTCTCCTGCCTTCAATCCTTCCCAGCATCAGGGTCTTTTCCAATGAGTTGACCCTTCACAACAGGTGGCCAAAGTATTGGAGCTTCAGCTTTAGCATCAGTCCTTCCAATGAATATTCAGGGTTGACTTCCTTTAGGATTGACTGGTTTGATCTCTTTGCTGTCCAAGGGACTCTCAAGAGTCTTCTCCAGCACAATTCAAAAGCATCCATTCTTCGGCATTCAGCTTTCTTTATGGGCCAACTCTCACAACTGTACACGACATCTGGAAAAACCACAGCTTTGACTATATGGACTTCTGTCGGTAAAGAGATGTCTTTGCTTTTTAATAGTTGTCTAAGTTTGCCATAGCTTTCCTTTCAAGTAGCAATTATCTTTTAATTCCATGGCTGCAGTCACCATCTGCAATGATTTTGGAGCCTAAGAAAACAAAATGTCACTGCTTCTATTTTTTCCCCTTCTATTTGCCATGAAAATTATGTGGGAGGTGTATCTATCGAGGGTATGCAGACTCTGCCCAAGCACAGGGGAGAAAATAAAAGCTCCCTTGCAGATTAGGGGCCATTATTTTCAGAGGCTCAAAGCAAAAGTCTCAGTACAGTCCTGTCCTACCTGAATTGTGAATGACACCTTTAACTCATAATAATAAAACCCTCTTTGGGACTTCTATCATTAAAGTACTAAAGCTATACACAAAGGAAGAAGTGAACATTACACTTCTATGTCAAGTTATATTAAATAAAATGTTTAAAGTGCTATGGCATTCACATTTTGGTAAAGTTAATGAATCTCCTTTTCTATAAAGAATCATTGGGATGATCTGGTCTTTTGTTCACATCTTAAATATTTAAAACTACCATACTAATAAGCACTGAGCATCTGCTTTCTCTGAGAAAATTTCCCTTAAAGCAATAATAATGTGATATCCCAAGCAAAAAAGGAATAATTTTTATCAGTAACCTCATTCTTCCAGTAACCAGCCAAGTCATTTAGGTTCAAAACATTGCTCCTGAGAAAATTACTGCTTAAATAGTAGGCACACCTGATTCACTGCTGAAGTACCTAAACAGAATATTTTTAAATAAGCTTTCAGATTCCATTGAAATCATATTTGCCACTTAGTATATAATACCTGCAAGTAAAATTTTTTTTGGCATTACTGACCTCAACTGCCTAATGACCTCCACTCTAAATATCTGTCTTTCCTCTCACACGTGTTATGGTTTGATCACGCATGAATTCATCTAAAATCATTCTTCAATTCCCATACATTTCATCTTATACAAAGTCACTAATCACTCACCCATAGCAACCAAGTGAATAAATATACCTCAAGTCATCCTAATTATAAAAACTATTTTTTTTAATTTTTTTTTTTATTTTTACTTTACAATTCCGTACTGGTTTTGCCATACATTGACATGAATCCACCACAGGTGTACATGCGTTCCCAAACATGAACCCCCCTCCCACCCCCCTCCCCACAACATCTCTCTGGGTCATCCCCACGTACCAGCCCCAAGCATGCCATATCCTGCATCGGACATAGACTGGCAATTCGATTCTTACATGATATTATACATGTTTCAATGCCATTGTGTGGCAGGTTTGGAGGTAAGAGAAAAACAATAAATGACAAAGCAGTATCTTATACAAAGTGTAACCTTTCGATCACAGAAATCAGCCCACACATTTAGATAACAAAATCAAAATTTTATTTGTAAATTCAAAGTGTATATCAAACTACAAATGTCAGAAAATACAAGAGCAGGGATCCAAACAAATCTGACACTAAATTCCTGATTTAGTCATATTTTATTGATCACCTACTATGTAACTGTGCTAAAGGGCACATACAATGCACAACAAGGAAGGCGTGGTCCCTGGCCACATGGAGCTTACATTTTCATTCTTTCTTCATTAAGTACCTACTTTGTGCTACTCACTATGCTAAGATTTTGTTGTTGTTCAGTTGCTAAGTCATGTTGGACTCTTTGTGACCCCATGGACTGCAGCATGCAAGGCCTCCCTATGTCTCACTAAGATACCAAGAGTAAAAAGGCACACAGAGTCACAGTTCCTTCCCAAAGGGCCTGCGACAAGATCACAAGAAATTAGTAGATGACCACACATGACCAGGCTACCCTCCTCCATGTATCTCTCCAGTAGCTCCTGATACCAATAACCTCACTCTGCAAACATAGCCTAAGCATGCATGTTAGGAGGCAGGAGGCATATGAACTAAATCAGGGGAAAAATAATAACTGATGAATGAGAACAACTTTGATTCCACTAGAAGCAGATCTAGGAAAGTAATCGATGGATCCTAATCTAGAAAAAAAAATTGGGGTGCTAACTTCCTCCTTTCAGATTATAAATAAATAATGTATTATAAAAATAGATAATTAATGCTTAAGGTTTTCTCCTCAATGCTGAACAATGACAGGGATTTCAGGCAGTTTACTAGACAGGAATCTTGTTGACATGCACAGAACTGGCAGTGACCCCTCAATGGATAGCAACAGCACTTTAATTTTTTTTGAAGTTCCCATGTTTTCTCTCCTACAAAACTGTGTTTTTCTAAAAACAATAGGAACATTTCGCCATCATCTCTAGCAATCTAATTTTTTTGGCAAACTTGACAATCAAGAAAATAAAGCCATTGAAGGTGACTGCAATGCTCTATATTTTCTCTTTCCTGCATTCTTCCAAGAACGGGAGACTTCTATCAACTCAGGAATGACAAAATACTTCAGAGGAAAAGACATTACTTTTTAAAAGGGAAAGTAGAGACCCAAGAGTTTTCAACCCAAGAGACCACAGTTCAGTTCAGTTCAGTCGCTCAGTCGTGTCCGACTCTTTGCGACCCCATGAATCGCAGCACGCCAGGCCTCTCTGTCCATCACCAACTCCCAGGGTTCACTCAGACTCACATCCATCAACTCAGTGATGCCATCCAGCCATCTCATACTCGGTCGTCCCCTTCTCCTCCTGCCCCCAATCCCTCTCAGCATCAGAGTCTTTTCCAATGAGTCAACTCTTCGCATGAGGTGGCCAAAGTACTGGAGTTTCAGCTTTAGCATCATTCCTTCCAAAGAACACCCAGGACTGATCTCCTTTAGAATGGACTGGTTGGATCTCCCTGCAGTCCAAGGGACTCTCAAGAGTCTTCTCCAACACCACAGTTCAAAAGCATCAATTCTTCAGCACTCAGCTTTCTTCACAGTCCAACTCTCACATCCATACATGACCACTGGAAAAATCATAGCCTTGACTAGACGGACCTCTGTTGGCAAAGTAATGTCTCTGCTTTTGAATATGCTGTCTAGGTTGGTCATAACTTTTCTTCCAAGGAGTAAGCGTCTTTTCATTTCATGGCTGCAGTCACCATCTGCAGTGATTTTGGAGTCCAAAAAAATAAAGTCTGACACTGTTTCCACTGTTTCCCCATCTATTTCCCATGAAGTGATGGGACCAGATGCCATGATCTTCGTTTTCTGAATGTTGAGCATTAAGCCAGCTTTTTCACTCTCCTCTTTCACTTTCTTCAAGAGGCTTTTTAGTTCCTCTTCACTTTCTGCCATAAGGGTGGTGTCATCTGCATATCTGAGGTTATTGATATTTCTCCCGGCAATCTTGATTCCAGCTTGTGTTTCTTCCAGCCCAGCATTTCTCATGATGTACTCTGAATATAAGTTAAATAAGCAGAGTGGCAATATACAGCCTTGATGTACTCCTTTTCCTATTTGGAACCAGTCTGTTGTTCCATGTCCAGTTCTAATTGTTGCTTCCTGACCTGCATATAAGAGACCACAACTAGGCACAAATATAGCAGATTATCTCATAGCTAGGAAATGGCAACCTACTCCAGTGTTCCTGCCTGGAAAATCCCATGAAGAGAGGAGCCTGGAGTCACAAAGTATTGGACATAAGAGAGCATGCAAGCACACATCTCACAGCTAACACATTTCATGAATATGAATGTCATAATTGTAACAAAATGGTTGGCCTTTTTGGTACTGAGTTCAGACAAATTCCTTTCAATGAACCAGAATCCCCACCAAAAGTGGAGTAATTGGGAGTCTTAATTATTGGTTTAATTCAATAAAATTGCTAGGTATTGGCTGCTCCCAGTATCTAGGTAGATGTGATTTTAAAAGGGTCAGAAAATAGATTTTCCCAGAGTAACATTTATCCCACTGTGCTCTGCCACAATGCTGAAAGTTCTTAGCATTGTAGAACATGGGCAGAGTTTCTTAAACTTAAGTGATCACAAAAGTCACCTGTCTTGCTTATGGAAAACATAGACTCCTGGGACTCAACCTGATTAAGAGGAGATTCTCAAGGGTAGATGTGTGGATCACGTATATCAGAATCATCTAGAGGAGCATTTGCAAATTATATACATGTGCTTAGTCACTCAGTCGTGTCCAACTCTTTGTGACTGTATGAACTATAGTCTGCCAGGCTCCTCTGTGCATGGGATTTTTTCAGGTTAGAATACTGGAGTGGGTATTCACTTCCTTCTCCAGGGGATCTTCCCAACCCAGGGATTGAACCTGAGTTTCCTGTATTTCTTACATTGCAGGAGGATTCTTTACCCAACCCTCATAATACATGGTGATATTCTGTGATCTCTAGTATTATACTACAGGGAAGAATACATACATGTGTGTTAAAAAAAATTCTTAGATGATTCTAATATGCTGTCTCTGGTCTTCCTCCCTGTCCACAATCCTCATTCACCCTCATTGGAGAATCACTAGCCCAAAAAAGGAAATCATTTTAGAGGGAAATATTTTTTAGTAGCTTCATTGAGGTATCATTTACATACCATAAAATTCACCCACTGTAAGTGTATATACTTCAAAGATTTTTAGCAAATTTATGCTGTTGTGGAATCATCACAATACATTTTTGGAGTATTCTGTCACCCCCATAAGCTCACCATGCCTATCTGAAGGCCAGTTCCCATTCCCTTCCAAGCCCCAGGAATATACTGCTCTCTTCTCTAAGAGATGTGCATTTTAAAGAAATTTTAGTAGTTTTTTTTTTTTTTGGTCTGGCTTGTTTCATTTAACACAATATTTTTGAGATTCATCCATGTTGCATTTATAAGTAGTTCATTTTATTGCTAAACAACATTTCATCATATTGATATGTCATAATTTAACTGTTCATCAGCTGATGGGACATTTGGATTGTTTCCAGTTTTGAGCTATTGTGAATAAGGCTGCTGTAAGTTTCTGCATACAAGTCCTTGTGGAATTGCTTGGTTATATGAAGTGTATTTTCAGTATTCTGAGGACTGCCAAACTGGTTTCCGAGGTGATTGTATCATTTTACATTTTCACCAGCAATACATGAAGGTTTTGGCTTCTCCAGACTCTAGCCAACACTGGGCATTTTTAGTCCTTTAGGTTACGACTATTCAAATGAGCATGCAGCATGGTATTTACCTGTGATTTTGACTGGCATTTCCCTAATAACTGATAATGTCAAACATCTTTTCATGAGCTTAGTAGGAAGTCTTGCCTTTATTAAAGTGTCTGCTCAGATCTTCTGCCAATTTTGTAATTGGTTTGTCTTCTTATTGAGTTGTAAGGATGTGTGTGCGTGTGTGTGTGTGTGCTTAGTCGCTCAGTCATGTCTGACTCTTTGTGAACCATGGACTGTAGTCTGCCAGGCTCCTCTGTCCATGGGGATTCTCCAGGCAAGAATACTGGAGTGGGTTGCCATGCCCTCCTCCAGGGCTTCTTCCCGACCCAGGGATCGAACCCAGGTCTTCCACACTGCAGGCAGATTTTTTACCATCTGAGCCACCAGGGAAGACCATGTGTATATGTATCATTATAGATATATAGGTCTTTTATCAGATATACACTTTTCTCAGATATACATATTTTCTCCTTCTGTGTGTCTGGCTTTTTTATTTTCTGAAAGATATCTTTTGAAGATCAAAACAAAAAGATAATTAGTAATCTTTAGAAATGTGAACTCCAGCATCAAATTATTTATCTTGAACTGTGTGACTTGTATGTATAGTTTAAGTCAAAAATTCTCAGAAGGAATGAAATGGCAAGCAAAAATAATTTAAAAAAAAAAACTGTCAAAAGTAATAAAGGGGAGAAATATAATGGGGTTAGACATAAAGTGAATCATGTTCTGGCAAAGAAACCCAACTTTAAAAGTCCACACTGGTAGACTGATGAAGATAAAGGTCCTCTATTCTGACCTAAAACCACTTCTCTGACAGAGATAATTAATTGTCTTTTGGAGAGTGATGAACACCTGGACGCTAAGAGAGGTAAAATTCTAAGTCAGAAATATTAAAATGCAAATGAACTCTAAGGGCATGTTGTACTACACTGATGTAGAGAGAAAACACCACCAGAAATCAGTAAGAAATGCAATTTCATATAAGCTTCCTGAGTTTAGGGAAGGACTCCTTCCACTTTCAAACCTCATGCATTTATCCCCACCTCTCCTTCTGCCTTTGTTGGAGCTGAGGCTGGCAGTGCTCTGCAGAGGCAGAGTCACCAAACAGGGAAACTCAGTAGGATGGTGAGTGAATCCAACCGTGTTCAGTCACTCAGTCATGTCCAACTCCTTGTGACCCCATGGACTGTAGCCCACCAGCTCCTCTGTCCATAGGATTTCCAGGCAAGAATACCGGAGTTGCCATTTCCTACTCCAGGGGATCTTCCTGACCCAGGGATCTAACTTGTGTCTCTCATGTCTCCTGCATTGGCAGGCAGGTTCTTTACCACTAGTGCAACCTGGGAAACAGATCTCAAGTCAAATCATGATTCAATCATGTGAATTTGGGCAAATTACTTCATCTTTCCAAGCCACAATTTTTTTCATATAAGAAATCTTGTAGGGTGTTTCGGATATTCACAATGTTCATATTGTGTGTGTGTGTTAGTAAACATTTACATGAAGAAAGAAAACACCCATAAACTAGCATATTATGTGCAATGTATTAGAGAACAATGGTGAGATAATCAAATTAAAGGTATTTCTTCAGATAAAAGCATTAGCCATGTACAAAGAAGAGGACTAACAATGACAAATTTTAAAAGGGCAAGAAACTTAAGAATGTCCATTACTTATCATTAAACCAATAAAGCCTATCTTCTAAATAATGGGACACCTAATATCCAGAGTGATAGTTTTCTTCTGCTTTGAACCTGATCTTTTTCTAAGATTTGATGGGTTAAGGATGATCATAGTTCCTGATACCAGCCAATTAATAAGAATTATGAGTGCAAACACCAGCAATGCCTTAGGTGTCTTTGGGATTATTTTTAAGCAGAATATAAAAAATATATGACTTAGCATCAAAATTGGACCACAGGAATAAATTATATATTAGATACTGGAAAGAAAAGAAAAGAAAGATAAGAGATGGAATTGGAAGGAAAAAATTCATGAAAGAAGCTTTAAAGAAAAAAAAACAAATTGGAATGTAGGTGGCAGGTTTAGGAATGTTCACTATAAAATTCTCAAAACTTTTCCGTATGCTTAAAGTTTTTCATTGAAATGTTGAAAAATAAAAGAAGTATAAATTACACTTAGTAAATGTCTCAGGCAAGAGTAAAATGTGATTATGAGAGTAAAGGTACATATGGGCCTACTGAGATAGTGTGAATGCTGGCCAAACCAGGTAACAAGAGATATATTAAGAGCAGTGAGGGATAAGACTGGATTTAATACTTATTTTTATTTTGTTTTGCTTTGTTTCTTAGCAATATGAAAATCTTCATCACTCCAATATTTCTGGAAACCACATAAAACAAAATCACAACAGTTGCCCTCTCTAAGAGCTGGCTCAGGCCACCCTAATCCTACGGATTATCCTTATCCTTTAACTCCACATAGACACCATTTGACTGCATTTACAACTAAGGCCCAATCACAAATTTCAGTTATTAAGATGCCATAAATTCTGCAAAAAACAGTTTACCATAAAAATTAACAGGACAGCAAATAGTTCTTTATGGAATGAGAAAAATCCTATTAAGTGATAACCATTAGCAAGGAGAAACTAGGTAAGATGTAAACTGTAATAACCACAAAACTGAGATTTCAACACTGCACTCTATATATTTTTTTCCAATTTAACAGAAAAGCATAACTGCTGTCATTATGGAGAAGCTAAAGGCAATGTGGAGGTTAAGGTAACAATGTGGCAACTTAAATATATGTGTAAATGAAACAGACCAAGTACTTAGCCACAGCCCAAACAAAGTAATTAGAGGGCTTTGGACTATTTCACCATAAGCCTATTTATTCCTAAAGCAATAATATTTTGAATTAGCTAAAGAACTTATTTCCTGCATCAGAATACTTGCTGAACAGCTACAAAGAAAAGACTGCATTATTTAGCATTTAAGCCATGAGTGCAGTTGGCTTTTAAAAAGTTAAGTGAGCCTGTAAAAGGAAAAAGCATGCTTCTCAAAAGCAAAATCTCAAAACCCTTCAAAAATCAAAATTAAGAAATAAAAGCGAGACAAGGGAAATAAGGAAAAAATAATGACACTGATAATGTATAAGAAGAAGGACACAAGATAAACAAGAAGAATATTACAAAGTAAGTGTCAGGCAATAATATGGGTGATGGGGAAATGGCCCCAGAAACACCATGTGACACATATTTCCTAGAGCACAGCTGTCCTACTGTCTACTACTAAGTCATACTCATTTATGCTATTACTTTTCACAATACCTCTGTTTTTGCCCTATTTTTATATGGTACAAGGGTCTCCAGTGGGTTGGACAGAAAAGGCAATTTTTTAAGACAATATGCTATTAGGGTCTCATGAAAATCCTATCCTGACCGCATCTCAAATACATTGCTTTCTTTAAATAGACACCAACTCAAATTCACATCAAGAGATAAGGAGCAAAAACATGGCTTTTGGGGAGGGAGGGGGTGGGACAGATTGGGAGATTAGGATTGACATGTACACACTTTGTTGTTGTTGTTTAGCCGCTGTTGTGTCCAACTCTTTGCAACCCCATGGACTGTAGCCCACCAGGCTCCTCTGTCCATGGGGTTCTCCAGGCAAGAATATTGGAGAAGGTTACCATTTCCTTCTCTAATACACTACCATGTGCAAAATAGGTAACTAGTGGGAACCTGCTGTATAGTGCAGGGAGCTCAGCTTGGTGCTCTGTGATGACCTAGATGGGTGGGATGGAGCCTGGGGGTGGGAGCCAGGCTCAAGCTGGAAGGGATATATGTATACATACAGCTGATTCACTTCATTGTACAGCACAGACTAACACAACATTGAAAAGCAACTATTCTTTTTTTTTTTAATGACTTTTCCTTTGATCAGAATTGGAAAGAGGATGTAGGCAAGTTTCTTAAGGTAGCCAAGCCCACCAGACCCCAAAGAGGCAAAGATGGGAAGAGAAGGTCACAAAAAAATGTGAGACCAGGAAATACAAGTTAACCAGCAAACAGCCAGCCAGCCCAGGGACTTATTCTACTCTTCAGAGAATCAGAAATATAAATTAGAAACACAGGCTCCCCAGCAGGGGAAGCACATTAAGGCTCTATTAGTCTGTCAAAAATAAAGCCTGTCCAAACTATGGTCGCAATTTTTGGAAGGCTGCCACGGCCGGTCCATAGCAGCTGCATGTCCATGGGGAGCTAACACAGTGGCAGTGCCAGCTCAGAACCAGATAAAGATGCAGCCAGATGAGAAGATTCATGCAATTTAAATGGAGAGCAACAGTAACCAAGGTCTTGAGAGCAAGTGGCTGTGGTCTTTTAAACTTTTAAGTGTAAGTGCACCCTCAGGCACACAAACTTGTTGAAATGGCAACAAAGGCCAGGCTGGCAACATGTTTTTTTTGTTGTTTTTTTTTTAAAAGGCAGCCTAGAGGTCAGAGTACAAAGAGGCTCCTCCTGTACAGCCTGGGGATTGAGGCAGATGGAGCACAGCACTCTATGGACTCGAGTATCTGCTGCACAGAAAGTCCAGAGATCGTGACGAGCCCCTGGTGAACATTACAGCATATGGAGCTGAGATGCTTATTTAGATTGCTCCCCACACAGAAATGCCTTCTTTTGATTCTGCTTCCTTGCTGGTATATTAGAAGATTCTGTTTCAGATATCTGTGAAATTTCATTAACATGCAATGCCCTGAAGTTACAATGTATCTGCCAAAGTATTTAAAATTACTCATAGAAATATGGAAGGGTGTGGAAAAGATGGTTTAATAAGGTAACCACGGATCTGCAATGAACTATAATGACTCCTACTACATAATTCCAAAGAATTATCTGAAGTTGGAGAAATAAAGCAATTTTAAAAGCCCTCCATTATTATCATTATTATTTTGTGGATCTGTTTTCAAATACTTGACCAGTAAGAGTTGATGGCTGTCTGTCAAATATAGCTTAGCAGAGTATTATGGAACATTCCATCAGTTCAATATAAGACGCTTTAAATGAACTAATGTGATATTAGAGAAGTGGTCAAATACAGGACTTCCCAGGTGGCTCAGTGGTAAAGAATCAGCTTGCCAAGAGGGAGGCATGGGTTTGATCCCTGCCCTGGAGAAG
This sequence comes from Oryx dammah, assembly GCF_014754425.2. Classification (NCBI taxonomy): domain Eukaryota; kingdom Metazoa; phylum Chordata; class Mammalia; order Artiodactyla; family Bovidae; genus Oryx; species Oryx dammah. Next base: position 57,141,351 of record NW_024070202.1, on the reverse strand, counting down.
GAAATGACAACCCACTCCAGTATTTTTGCCTGGGAAAGCCCATGGTCTGAGAAGCCTGGCAGGCTACAGTCCACGGGGTTGCAAGAGTCAGACACAACTTAGCAACTAAACGACAAGCCAAATACATGAATGGAACAGTCAAGGAACCTATGGGGGTCTAGATATATCCCTGCAAATTACTTGTCAGGTCTCCCTTCAAAATAAGTAATCCAATTCCCATCTTTTTAAGGGTGGGCTGGTCTTAGAATCGCTTCTAGCAAAGAGAATGCGGTAGAACTGATGTTGTGTGACTTCCGAAGCTAGTCAAAAAAAAGATAGCTTTCTCTTGCCTCTCTCTGCTTGATGACTACCTCTAGGCAAGCTAGCACCAGGTCCAGAGGACAGCCAGACCTAGCAAAAGTTCAATCAGAGAACAACTGAGGCCCCCCTCCCTGCAAGAGCCAGCACCCTCTGGCCAGACATGGGAGTGAGCTATCTGTAAGGCAGACCCTCCCGCCTCAGTTAAGCCCTCAGATGACAGTGGTTCCAGTTGAAATCTTAACCTCAACCTTAAAAGAAATCATGAGCTAGAATTGTGGAGCTGAGCTGCTCCCACATTTCTCACCCATGGAAACTCTGAAAGAGAATAAATGTCTAAAGCCACTGAGTTTGGAGGTAATTTATTTTGCAGAAATAACTAACATAATAGTAAACCCAGAAATAAATACAAAGACACAAAGAAATTGGGTATATGATAAAGATTTTCACACTGATGGAGAGGAGCTTAAATTAACAAATGATGTTAAATAATCAGGGTTTGGAGGGAGAAAAAAAAAGGTAGATATTCATTTTACTCATTATAGAAAGATAAATTCCAGATAATTCAAAGATTAAATATAAGAAATAAACACAAATACCATAAAAGAAAATAAATGCAGACAGTCTTTTAGAGTGGAAATAGGCATTTTTGAACATTTTACAAATCCAGGAAATAAAAAAGATTGATGGATTTGACTTCATAAAAATCAAAACATCTCATAAATAAGATTATAAAATAATCATCATGATATTAAACATTGCAATGTATATTAATCCCAAAGGTGTAATATCTCTAAAATCACACAATTCTTATTTTTTAAAAAGGTAAATGTTCTGAGAGAAAAGTGAGTAACATGAAATACAAAAAAGGCACTTCACTGAAAGCAAAATAAAATATGGATGTTATACAGAGGTATAAAAAAAATGTTCAGTCACATTAATAATAAAACCGATACAAATAAAAACAACATATCACCTGTTTAACCTATCAGACTGGCAAAGATTCAGAAAACTAAAACCATCCTGTGTAGGAACAAAGAATTTCCCATGCTCTCCTGGGCACATAAATAGGTACACTCTTTCTTGAAAGCAACATTGCAACAAGGACCAAAGTGTTATGCAAACACATACCTCTGATGCAGAGACACCACTTCCTGGGTACAAAGATATGATCTAGAATTTTCTTTATAATAGTGAAAAACTGAAAACAGCCTAAACATCCACAAAAAAAATAAAGAAATGAACTTCGACATGCATATAGTAAAGTCACTTGCAATCATTAAAAAGGACATTGTATAGCTATACTATTTGACACTGTCCTAAAAGAAAGTTGGAAGACACTAAGTATAACATGAACTCATTTATGTGAAATATTATATATACACATCATCATGAAAAAAGGTCAGATGGAGAACAGTAGGCACACAGATAATGACAGTAGTATTTACTGGCAGTCAATGGATTTTTACTTTCTTTATTCTTTCCCATATTATTTAAATTATCTATAATGTGTATATATTATATATATATACTAAAGCAAATTAACATTAGCCTCTTCTGCTACAACAGGTATTTCTTTCATGTAAATTAGTTCACATGCAGGAAAGTCTCATTTCCTGCCTTCAAGACTCTTCACTATAGTAAATTATCCAAGGAAGCTGAGAGTAGCAGATGAAGAAATGAAAAGTATTTCCCCCTGTATTTAAAATAAAACTGATAAGTCAACACCCGGGAGCAGAGTTTTAACTTTGATGAAAATGGTCTCTGTTAAAAGTGAGTAACTTTAAGGACCAAAAACTCAAAGGAGGAAAATCAGGGTGTAAGGCCAAGGACTGATGGTGATGCTGGGTATAAATTCCAGTTGAGATTTAATCATGCTGTTATTTTTATTGCAATTGTCATTTCTTGGTGCCAGTTCTGTTTACAAAATTCCACTGGTTTCAAACCATCTGTTCCCAACCCTATTTTCCCTAGAAGTTCTATCACGTTTAGCACAAGATTTTGCAGAATGAAAGACTTCCCAGGAATGCAAACACAGCAGGAAGAGAGAACTGCCTCTGCTATTCTGAGTAAAACATAGAGGTAGAGAAACATTCCATAAATAAAAAAAGAAAAATGAAAAGAAACATTAAACTTTATTTTGATTCAGCAAGAGTTTCTAAGAAAAGATATGAAATACAGGACAAAACAATCTCAATATTCTTGGTTTTGACCACACATTTATATACATATAGCTAATACAAGTCAGAGTCTAAGCAAGACAGAAAATTAAACAGGCATCAATTATGGTGGATAAAGGAGCATTAATTTGATTAACTTTTTAAAGTGGCACAAACAGGGGAGAGTTTTTTTTTTTTTTTCTGATGTAAAAAATTTCTGGAAGTGGGCAGTTTAAACTGACCTTACATTGCCCACCATGGCAGTTCATCTGTCATCTTTTTTTTAAGTTATCTTATTAAGTTTATCTTATGATTGATATGCCAAAAGCTATACATATTTAATGTATCCAAAACTTGGTAAGTTTAGAGACAAGTATACACTCATGAAATCATCACCACAATATATATCAGAAACATAGCAGACCCCTCCAAAAGTTTTCTCCTACCCTCTTTTAATCCCACTAATTTTTGAATATCATATTTAATTACATGTTCAAGCTGGATTTAGAAAAAGCAGAGGAACCAGAGATCAAATCACCAACATCCGTTCAGTTCAGTTCAGTCACTCAGTCGTGTCCAACTCTTTGCGACCCCATGAATCACAGCACGCCAAGCCTCCCTGTCCATCACCATCTCCCAGAGTTCACTCAGACTCACGTCCATCAAGTCCATGATGCCACCCAGCCATCTCATCCTCGGTCGTCCCCTTCTCCTCCTGCCCCCAATTCCTCCCAGCATCAGAGTCTTTTCCAATGAGTCAACTCTTCGCATGAGGTGGCCAAAGTACTGGACCAACATCCAATAGATCACAGAAAAAGCAAGTGAATTCCAGAAAAACATCTACTTCTGCTTCATTGACTATGCTAAAGCCTTTGATTGTGTGAATCACAACAAAAAACCATGGAAAATTCTTAGAGATGGGATTACCAGACCACCTTACCCGCCTTCTGAGAAACCTGTATGCAGGTCAAGAAGCAACAGTTAGAACCAGACATGGAACAGACTGGTTCAAAATTGGGAAAGGAGTATGTCAAGGCTGTATATTGTCACCCTGCTTATTTAACTAATATGCAGAGTACATAATGCTGGACCGGATGAAGCACAAGCTAGAGTCAAGACTTTCAGGAGAAATATCAGTAACCTCAGATATGCAGATGATACCATATGGCAGAAAGCAAAGAAGAACTAAAGAGCCTCTTGATGAAGGTGAAAGAGGAGAATGAAAAACTTGGTTTAAAACTCAACATTTAAAAAACTAAGATCATGGCCTCTGGTCCCATCACTTCATGGCCAATAGATGAGGAAACAATGGAAACAGGGACAGACTTTATTTTCTTGGGCTCCAAAATTACTGCAGATGGTGACTGCAGCCATGAAATTAAGACATTTGCTCCTTGGAAGAAAACCTATGACAAGCCTAGACAGCATATTAAAAAGCAGACACTACTCTGCCAACAAAGGTCTGTCTAGTCAAAGCTATGGTTTTTCCAGTAGTCATGTATGGATGTGAGAGTTGGACCATAAAGAAGGTTGAGCAGCGAAAAACTGATGCTTTTGAACTGTGGTGTTCAATAAGACTCTTGAGAGTCCCTTGGACTGCAAGGAGATTAAATCAGTCAATCCTAAAAGAAATCAACCCTGAATATTCATTGGAAGGACTGATGCTGAAACTGAAGCTCCAATTCTTTGGCCATCTTATACAAACAGCCGACTCATTAGAAAAGACCCTGATACTGGGAAAGATTGAAAAAAGGTGGAGAAGGGGACTACAGAGGATGAGATGGTTGAATGGCATCATCAACTCAATGGACATGAGTTTGAGCAAGCTCTGGGAGATGGTGAAGGACAGGGAAGACTGGCGGTGCTGCAGTCCATGGGGTCACAAAGAGTTGGACAGGACTAAGAGACTGAACAACAACAATAATTGAGGTAGGTGGAGGAGAAATGCAAACAACAAGGGGAGCAGTTCTGAAACCATGTTAGATAGATTGTAGAGCTGAGCAAAGGAGAAATGGTGTTAGCTAGGAGCCAGGGTGCTCACTATGGAAAAGAGGAGATAGAGATACAAATACTCCACAGAGGAGAACCAAGGAATAACCTTTCACATACCTAAAAGCAAAGACACCCTAGTAGCAAAGAGTATATCTAGAACTTGAATGCTAGGTTCTAATATGATTTGTTACAATAAAGAACCAGGGCTCTTCAAGAAAGGATTGATTCCAGGGCTGGTCAGGGAAGGTATAGAATGGAAAGTAAAATGGAACAGTGTGTGAATCTAAACTATTTCAAATGTACAGTTTTAGTAATTACATCAGTAGTATAAAATGATTAGACCTTTGCAGGTTTATGAAACATTAAAATGATCTAAACCTAAAGAATATGGGACGAGGGTAGTGGGGCCAGGGGGCACTGAGTGATGATTACCAAAAACAGAGAACTGAACTGGCGTCTCTTCCTTCAGCATTTACTCCTTTCATGCCAATAAATATTTATTGAGTACCTGTTATATGCTAGGCATCATACCAGGGTCTTTACTGAAAGAATGAAGATATATCTGTGTATCTGTATAGATACTGAACATTAAACATTGTTCTTTTGAATTACACTAGCCTCATGATAAGGTTAAAAGGGCCATAAAAATAAGATGAAGAAAGACAGATTTCATAAAGGACAGGGGTGAATGGGGATGTTATAGAAGGACAAACTACACTGTATTCTATAATCTTTGGCCCTTCTACTCTCAGAGAATGACTTTATCACCCAAACAGCTTCCCCAAGGTCAACATGGTAGTTAACCAAAGGGATCTCTCTTGAAAAAATACAAACGGTAACTTTTCTAGCTTGAAGTCCTTTAATGTTTCCACTTCCTATAGCACATCATGTTCTAGCCAAACCCAGCAACACAGCATTCATCACACTTGATTTTCTCATCCTCACCTCCAATTAGCTGTGAGTTGTATGAAGGCCAGGGACACTTGTTCACTGCCATACCTCAGTGCCCTGCAATGAAGTGTTCAATATTCAATACAGCTTTATCAATGACTAAATCATTTCCAATAACATTACTAAAAATAATTCTTCATTTAATGATTTTTAGTACGCTAACCTCAAAATTTCCTGTCCAGGTCAACTATTTATATTAGATGCAGAACAAGATGGCTGTTGGAGATGCATGGGTTGAGAAAAGGCGATTACCCAATCACATGAAACAAACTGTGAGTTGTATGTGTGTGCACACACAGGTGAGCATGTGTGTATATTTATCTGATTATCCTCAACTCTCATCTGGTGTGTGTGTGTGTGTATGTGTGTGGTGTGTGTGTGTGTGTGTGTGTGTGTGTATGTGTGTGTGTAACTTCCAGAGGTTTTTTGCTTTTTGTTTTTTTGGTGCTTTTTTTCTTTTTTTCTTCAATAAATCATAGCACAGCACTCATGTCTAAAGGCAGTAAGGATGGGTAACAAGGATCAAGTAACTTTCACAATCCATTCAATTACCAGACAGTAAGAACTTTCTTTAAAGGTTTACTTTTACAAAGTATTTAGCTTGTTTTTCCTTAAAAGCAGTGTTTTTCAATTCATGCTCCACGGTGTCCTGAGGATTCCCTAGAGCCAAAGGAAGCAGGCACTAAGTGAGCAGAGCTCTGAGCCCCGACTCCTGGCTTCAATCAGAGCCACTATGCTTTTATCTTTTTTTTTTAAATAATAATTGAATTTCAAAAAAAATTTTCCTTGAAAAAGTGTTCACCATATTAAAATAAGAAGAAAAGAAAAAAGGTTAAAAAAATCACCACCTTAAAGAATCAGTGGTAGATTGAGGCTCACTCTATAATTCAAGCCCTTAATGTCTTTCATATTTCTTGTTTAGAGTACATTCATCTCTGTCATGTTTATAGGCCCTTTTTTGTGCTAAAATGAGAAATACCATTTGAATACAGAAATATCTAGGTAGAGAGAAAATAGCATGAGTTTTGAGAAATGTACTTAATCTCTGATGCCGCTGTTTCTAAATTTATCTTATAATGTTTAATGGCATTATTTATGTACTAATCTTCAAGTTAACGATTCATTACACAGAATACCAAAATAATCTAATTGAACAACAAAAAACCCCACTGTAAATGCCAGCTACTGTTGTTTTCATGTAGTATCGAGAAATATCCCATCTCACTTTAATACTCTTAGGAAAAAGATCGTCTTAAGTGGAAAAACCCACCACACTCACATTTAACGAGCAATTTTAGCTATTTTGCCAAGAAACAGAAGAGGAACAAGATAACTGAAACCAGGCCCTCTAACACACAACATTCAGAAGACCAGTGGAGAGAGTTTGATCTGCTGTTGAACGCACTCATAGATGAGAAGCAGAAGTGGGATTCTCTCAAATAGAAGGCTTCTGCTGTCTATGCACAACAGCATGGGGACTGTGGAATGGTACACACTAGAGAACACATGCTATAAGGTGAAATTGTTAGTCGCTCAGTCATCCGACTCTTTGTGACCCCATGGACTGTAGCCCACCAGGCTCCTCTGTCCATGGAATTTTCCCAGGCAAGAATACCAGAGTGGGTTGCCATTCCCTTCTCCAGGAGATCTTCCCGACACAAGGGTCAAACCTGGGTCTCCTCATTGTAGGCAGACTCTTTACCATCTCAGCCACCAGGGAAATCCCAGAACACCTGCTAAACACCCACAATCAAGTCTCAACTCTGTATTAATACTAAGTTGTATGAGTGTGCTTATTCTCTCAGTCGTGTCTGACTCTTTGTGACCCCACAGACTGCCGCTCACAAGGCTCCTCTGTCCATAGGGATTCTCCAGGCAAGAATACTAGAGCAGGTTGCTATGGCCTCCTTCAGGGGAACTTCCCAACCCTGGGATCAAACCCAGGTCTCCTGCATTGCAGGCAGATTCTTTACTATCTGAGCCACCAGGGAAGCCAAGAAGTAAGTTAGGGGAATCCAAAATCTTTAGAGCTGAACACATATAATTATTCATAAGATCTAATAAGCTGAGAAAGGTTAAAAGATAAACTGAGGCATATTAAAATGCTAACAGTTTCAGTTCAGTTCAGTTGCTCAGTAGTGTCCGACTCTTTGTGACCCCATGAATTGCAGCACACCAGGCCTCCCTGTCCATCACCAACTCCCGGAGTTCACTCAGACTCACGTACATTGAGTCAGTGATGCCATCCAGCCATCTCATCCTCGGTCGTCCCCTTCTCCTCCTGCTCCCAGTCTCTCCCAGCATCAGAGTCTTTTCCAATGGGTCAACTCTTCGCATGAGGTGGCCAAAGCACTGGAGCTTCAGCTTTAGCATCATTCCTTCCAAAGAAATCCCAGGGTTGATCTCCTTCAGAATGGACTGGTTGGATCTCCTTGCAGTCCAGGGGCTCTCAAGAGTCTTCTCCAACACCACAGTTCAAATGCATCAATTCTTCGGCACTCAGCCTTCTTCACAGTCCAACTCTCACATCCATACATGACCACAGGAAAAACCATAGCCTTGACTAGATGGACCTTAGTTGGCAAAGTAATGTCTCTGCTTTTGAATATACTATCTAGGTTGGTCATAACTTTTCTTCCAAGGAGTAAGCGTCTTTTAATTTCATGGCTGCAGTCACCATCTACAGTGATTTTGGAGCTCAAAAAAATAAGGTCTGACACTGTTTCCACTGTTTCCCCATCTATTTCCCATGAAGAGATGGGACCAGATGCCATGATCTTCCTTTTCTGAATGTTGAGCTTTAAGCCAACTTTTTCACTCTCCTCTTTCACTTTCATCAAGAGGCTTTTTAGTTCCTCTTCACTTTCTGCCATAAGGGTGGTATCATCTGCATATCTGAGGTTACTGATATTTTTCCCGGCAATCTTGATTCCAGCTTGTGTTTCTTCCAGTCCAGCGTTTCTCATGATGTACTTTGCATAGAAGTTAAATAAGCAGGGCGACAATATACAGCCTTGGCACACTCCTTTTCCTATTTGGAACCAGTCTGTTGTTCCATGTCCAGTTCTAACTGTTGCTTCCAGACCTGCATACAGATTTCTCAAGAGGCAGGTTAGGTGGTCTGGTATTCCCATCTCTTTCAGAATTTTCCACAGTTTCTTGTGATCCACACAGTCAAAGGCTTTGGCATAGTCAATAAAGCAGAAATAGATGTTTTTCTGGAACTCTCTTGCTTTTTCCATGATCCAGCGGATATTGGCAATTTGATCTCTGGTTCGCGGATATTGGCAATTTGATCTCTGGTTCCTCTGCCTTTTTAAAACCAGCTTGAACATCAGGGAGTTCACGGTTCACGTATTGCTGAAGCCTGGCTTGGAGAATTTTGAGCATTACTTTACTAGCATGTGAGATGAGTGCAATTGTGCGGTAGTTTGAGCATTCTTTTGCATTGCCTTTCTTTGGGATTGGGATGAAATCTGACCTTTTCCAGTCCTGTGGCCACTGCTGAGTTTTCCAAATTTGCTGGCATATTGAGTGCATCACTTTCACAGCTCAACTGGAATTCCATCACCTCCACTAGCTTTGTTCGTAGTGATGCTTTCTAAGGCCCACTTGACTTCACATTCCAAGATGTCTGGCTCTAGATTAGTGATCACATCATCATGCTAACAGTTTATCTGAGCAAAAATCAATTCAAACAGGTCAGTGCCAAACCGAAAGTAGTGAGGAGTGCTACACTAAGAGGAGTTCAAGGAGACATTTTTAAACGGAAAAGAAGGAAGCAAAGAATGGAAATATTTGATTGGCTACAGATGAAAGCTGAGTTGGCAGCTGGTGATTTTTGTCCTTAGGTTTCAATTTTGTAAATCTGAAGCATCTACAGGCTTAGATTTTGGCTTATATAGGTCACTCTCCACGGCATTAAAGCTACCTCGATCAAATGGCCTCCTTATTTAATAGAAGTAACGAACCTCATTTTTACCTCTTCTAGGAAAACTTAGATGAGTATCCTGACTCACAGAGCCATCTGCCACCCCTCAAATCCTCTGGCATGTACTAGCCACACCCACATATGCCAGCCAGTATTGTTATATTTTAACAGAATGTCCGTTCTCCCCAGCTAGACTGTGAGCCACCAACAGGTAAGCACCATGTTTCTTTGCTTCCTATATATCCTAAAAATCTGAGAATTTTACTAAGCATTTGCAGGTGCTAAATAAATATTTCTTGACTGTTTAATTTTACATATGGTTTGTATTAATACCCACTTACAATGTTGATGGAAAGATAGTTTGGCGTGGTTGTGTCTGACACTCCATTCTTTTAAATGCCTGGGAGCATAAGGGAGCAATCGGTCGGCCAGAACAGCCTGTGTTGAGATTCACCCAATCAATCTGATAACACCTCCTTGCATGTATCACTCCCAAAGAACCAAGTACCCAGCTTCTCCTAGAACCAAACCTCTTCTCCTCTTCCCATGCTCAGTACCAAATTAGAAGTCAGAAAACTTGGATTCAAGACCCAGTTATGCCAAGGACTAGGCAATACATTTCATCTACATAAGCACACTAACTCTGAGGTTCTCTGCTCTATCTATAATTCTATGAGACTAATTTCAAACCTTTACCTTCCACATCAGAAATTCATGGAATGGTCCCTTCCTCCCATACTAAAATTACCTGTCTTTCATGATACCTCTCATCATTATCATCATTGCACCTGTGCTCCAACACCTCTCGGATTTCTGTAAGTTAACATACTCATGAAAGTATGTTCATTTCTAATGCTGACACTGTTAAATTTCTCATCTGATCTTTATTTCATATCTGTGTTTTATGTAACTAACACACATCAAGTAACTAATTGGAGAGTACAGAACAACACACACACTCTTGGGGAAACCTCTTAACATGTCCCTGCTTTCAGCAGCAAAGACAAGTATATCCCTATTTACAAAGAAGCACCAGTAATAATAAATAAAATTAAATTATCTTCATGTTGGTCACCAAATAGGTTCTTTTCAAACCAATCAACATCTCAGTGGCCCTGAAAACAATACTCTGATCCTTTCAATTTTGTAAGAAACTTACTGTCTAATCAACATTAAATGATATTAGGGAATGTCACAATGTTACACTAAATGACTGAGAAAATCCAGTAAAATTTTTGATAGATTTGGATGAATATATAAGCTAGATTAAAAAAAAATACATGAGTCATATAGAAATTCAAAGTAATTTAAATTAATGTTTTAAATAATGAATAAGTTTTGCAGAACCTAATGTATCTCTGTACTACAAAATAACTAGGCATATTACTCAAAGACCTTTCCCTAGCCAAGTAACTGGTTAAGCAATTAATTAAAAAGTAGGGTGGCAATTTCAGTTCTTCTTAGCTAGAAAAAAAGAGCCATGATAAAATCCAGACAAAAGATCCGGTTTTACAAGTGAGATATAGGTATCTGAATCCTCCAGGAAATATTTAAATGTTATTTTTCCTTGGTGAAAATTACACCAACACTTTTTTTATATTCTTACTCAGTAGTAAAGAATCTGTCTGCCAATGCAGGAAACGTGAGTTTGATCCCTCGATCCAGAAGATCCCCTGGAAGAGGAAATGGCAATCCACTCCAGTATTCTTGCCTGGAGAATTCCATGGACAGAGAAGCCTGGCCAGTTGCAGTCTGTGAGGTCACAAAGACTCAGACAAGATTGAGCATATTACATTTGCAACGTCTGAGGTATTAACCTCAAACACCCAATAACCTCAATATTAAACAGCTGCATAAAAATTTTTGACTAACAGAACATGAGTTTTGTTTCATTTTTAACAAAGAGCTACTGGCCAATCATACAAAACCAGGGAAAAGTACTCTTCCACAAATTATCAAATCCATAAACCCTGAAAGAAGACTTAATTGGAAAAAGAAGGAAAAATCATTAAAAAAAAACAAAAAATTGTGAAACTAATGAAATAAAAATTTTAGTCTAGTGAAGAAAGGTCATTTTGTCTTGTCTAAAATAGTATATTACTGTGTCAATGACAGACACTACAACAAAAATTTTTGCTATTCTAATTATATCAACTAACCCTATAGTAACTCTATTTTTATCCCAAAACACAGATGTAAACTGATGCTCAGAGCATTTAGTAATCTTCCTAAGGTCACACAGATATTAGGCAGCAGAGCTGAGTCCAGATAATCTGACCCTGTGGCCTGTACACTTAAGCACTAGGCTCCACTGGCTCCCAGTAAATATTCACCACTCCCAGTAAACATAGATCAGGATTGATCTCGTAACTGTTATTACAGCACGGAGGTGCAAATTATAGGAAAAGTGTCTGAATATACAATTAATTCAATCCACCATAATAGTCAGACCTGATTTAGTGACTGAACAACCACAAATATAAAAGACATATGTTTAAGTCTCTCTCATTTCTAATAAATGTTCAAATCAGGAAAGGATACAAAAGAAAGTATAGTACATATAGATAGAATCAATTAATAGAAAGATATAATTAGAGTTGTCTTTGAACTTAACAATTACTGAAAACCCAAAACCCATACTATCTCGCTGTCCTTTCAGCTCTCTGAACTGCCTCTTAGGATTTGAAATTCCACTGCTGAAACAAAGAAAAGGTGGAAGACAAGTGCATTCAAAAGCATTGTGCCCTTTTGCAATTTCCCTTCCACATTTACTACCCTGGATCTTTAAACACTCTACCAGAAGCTAAACCAATTCAAACATATGTGTAAAATGTAAAACTGGAAATGTTGCAAAATCAACGTGACCTTTAAAGTGTAACATTTCCCACAATCATTTAGTTAATACTAGAAAAACATTTTACAGTATTTAAAGTATAATCTTCATTTGTAATATCTGTAGCAAATATAAAAGCAAATACAGAACAAAGTATTTAAAAATCAAGCACGTTTTTTAAACAAAAGCTGCAATTAATTTTAAACTACGACTTCTTTTGTAGTAGTTACATTACTTTTTAAACATCCATAACCCTATTAGGGTACTCAGCTTTTCAAATACAAAGCTGATAAAACCCCAGTCACCTCCTGCAAGTGGTAGGGACTACTAGTATGACTAATTCTCCTCCAATTTACCCATATTCATCTCCTTGAGAGCAAAAATATCTATCAGGCAAAAGGCCAACTGGGCCCTCTCTGACAACCAACAAGACCACACTTGATTAATCCCAAGACACTGGTCTCAACAGCACATTTTCTAACCAACCAGTCTCCTCAGTCAAAGATACTTCAAGCAAAGACAATAATTAGGTAGTCGATATTATCATAAAATTAAATTTTGAATGAGAGCAAATGTAGTCTTCTCACTTCAGGTCCAATCATACATTTGTTAAAAGTAAAGATATGCAAATCGATGCTAATAGGATGGCAAACTTTCCCCAAGAGACAATCACACTTGAGATAAATCGACACTCATAATTTTTTTATTTCCTAATCAAGTAGCAATCCTTGAGAATCTCTCTTTCCCTTTTGACTACTTTGATTAAGTATTTTCAATAGAAGCTGATCAGAAAATACATTTTCTCAGACTATTTTTTTCTGCACTTCTCCAAGTAGGAGAGAAAAATTAGCCAGAAAAACGAAATCAGAATCCACCCCATTCCCATTTACTAAATGGTGCAGATGTATATATCCCACTGCCTTTAACACTTGAGAATTAGGAAGAAAAAGACTTCAAGAAAACAAGCTGAGCAATCCAATATCTGGCTAAAGGACAGATGCTCTCTTTAGAACTGAATATGGTTTCTATCAACTCTAGGAATTCAGTTCATATTTCTTTAATGCAAAGAGTGAATGAAAAAGGTTACAGCATGAAGAGATAAAACAATGAAACATCAACAAAAGAACTAAATTAGATACCTTCACCTGTCACAGAGAAAAATCAATAAGGCTCAATGAATTTATATTGTACACGGACTTACTTAGGGAAAAACTGTGAAATATAATGTCTCCATGGCCTCTGGGTGGAGGGCAAACAGGACTCAAGCTATATTTTAACAGAAAAGCAAAACAAGATGGGAGAAAAGCAGCTGGGGAGGGAAGGTTTACATTCAATTTATGTAAAAATCAAATATACTGGGTTTTTTACAGGGAAACGAATGTAACTGGCAACTCTAAGAATGAAACAGGCAGAATCAACTTGGCAAGAAACAAAACAGCAAGGGGATTAAGTAGCCCTGAGGGTGGTTTACACCCCCAAACAAGACAAGAGTGAGGCAAACTCTAGTAGGAAAAAGACAAAAACCCCACCTCCTCGTTTACTCTGAGACAGGATAAGATACAGCACCAGGAACAAAGTCTCAACCCAGAATTCAGATGCTCTGGTTCTCTCTCTCTTTCTCCCTCTCTCCTTCCCTCCCTCACTCCTCTCTCTCTTCCTTTACTTCCTTCTCTCTTTCCTTCTCTCTCATACACTCAGAGCAAAAGGATGACATATTTTACATTAAGAGAAAACCAAGAAGAAAACAGCTTTGCCTGGTTGGTCAGCTCCCCTCACAGAGGCGTCCTACAAACTCCATGAAACTTCTTTTGACCACATCTTCATTTCCCAGAGTTGGCCCTAGAATCTATCCTGATTCTTTTCCAGCATCATCTTGTTCTGCTCTATGATGATACCATTCACTTTCCCTCTTTTCACTTTCACTTGTGCTACTCCTGTCCCAAATTTTTTTTCTATTTTCTCTACCCTATCAGTACTGCATCTTAATATCAGCTCAAAGTACCAGGCCCTATTATGTGAAATCATAAGCAATCTCCCTTATCTACATTCCATCCTATGCCACGCCAAAGCTTCAATTATACCCATTTTGGACACAGATTACATTCTGAATTACAGCCATTTATTTACATATTCATCTTCCCTACCTCTATACCACAGGGTTCTTGGTAGGGGCAGGGGGGAGTTATATTATCTTTTCTCAAAGTGTGGTATACATGCCATAAAATTTACTGTCTTCGCCATTTTTTAAGGATACAGCTCAGTAGTGATAAGTATATTTACATTGTTCCGCCATCTTGTAAAACTGAAACTCTTTACCCACTAAACAACATCTCCTCCAATTCCCTCCTACCCCAGCCCCTGGCACTCATCTTCCTACTTTCTGCCTCTATGAATTTAACTATTCTAGGTACCTTATATAAATTGAATCACACAGTATTTGTCTTCTCATGACTGGCTTAGTTAGCATAATGTCCATCTTGTCACATGTGTCAGAATTTCCTTCCTCTTTGCTGCTGCTAAGTCACTTCAGTCGTGTCCGACTCTATGCGACCCCATAGACGACAACCCACCAGGCTCCCCCGTCCCTGGGATTCTCCAGGCAAGAACACTGGAGTGGGTTACCATTTCCTTCTCCAATGCATGAAAGTGAAAAGTGAAAGTGAAGTCGCTCAGCCGTGTCCGACTCTTAGCGACCCCATGGACCGCAGCCTACCAGGCTCCTCCGTCCATGGGATTTTCCAGGCAAGAGAACTGGAGTGGGGTGCCATTGCCTTTTCCATCCTTCCTCTTTAAGACTTAATAAAACTCTACTGCAGGCATATACCACATTTTGTTTATTCGTTCACCCCCCCCCCATGGATACTTGTGTTGCTCCCATCTTTTAGTTATTATGAATACTGCCACTATGAACATGGGTCTTCAAGATCTTGCTTCCAGTTCTTTAGGGCATAAACCCAAAAGTGGAATTGCTGGATCATATGGAAACATGCCAAGAAAAATATCAATAACCTCAGATATGCAGATGACACCATCCTAATAGCAGAAAGAGAAGAGAAACTAAAGAACCTTTTGATGAAGATGAAAGAGGGGAGTTGAAAACCTTGTCTAAAACTCAACATTCAAAGAACTAAGATCATGGCATCCAGTATCATCACTTCATGGCAAATAGATGAAGAAAAGATGGAAAACAGACTTTATTTTCATGGGCTCCAAAATCACTGTGGATGGTGACTGCAGCCATGAAATTAAAACACCCTTGCTCCTTGGAAGAACAGCTATGACAAACCTAGACAGTATTTTAAAAAGCAGAGACATCACTTTGCTGACAAAGTCCATATAGTCAAAGTTATGGTTTTTCCAGTAGTCAAGTATGGATATAAGAGTTGGACTGTAAAGAAGGCTGAGCACCGAGGAATTGATGCTTTTGAACTGTGGTGCTGGAGAAGATGGAGAGTTCTTTGGACTGCAAGGAGATCAAACTAGTCAATCCTCAAGGAAATCAACCTTGAATATTCAACAGGAGGACTGATGCTAAAGCTGAAGCTCTAATACTTTAGCCACCTGATGCAAAAAGCTGACTCACTGGAAAAGACCCTGATGCTGGGAACAACTGAGGGTATGAGAAGAAGGGGATGACAGAGGCTGAGATGGTTGGATGCCATCATCAACTCAACAGACATAAGTTTGAGCAAATTCCAGGAGATAGCAAAGGACAAGGAAGCCTGGTGTGCTGCAATCCTTGGGGTTGCAAAGAGTCGGACATGACTGAGCAACTGAACAACAACGGAAACACTATTTTCATTTTTTCAAGGAACTGTTTTCCAAAGCAGCTGCAGCATTTCACATTCTCATTAACAGTACACAAGGTTTCCAATTTCTCCACATCCTCACCAACACCTGTTACTTTCTATTTTTAATTACAGCCATCCTAATAAGTGTGCATTTCCCTAATGATTAGTGATTTTGAGCTTTTCATGTGCTTATCAGTCACATATCTTATCAGTCATTTATCTTATTCAAGAAATGGTTCAAGTCCTTTGCTCAGTTTTTAATTGTACTGCTTGCTTTTGTTGTTGTGTTATAAGAATTTTTTCATATACTCTAGATATTAATCCCTTATCAAATATATGAATAACAACTTCTTTTTAAATTTAGTTTTCTACTCTCTAATTTTTCAGAGTTGGCTATAAGTATTACAGAAATATATTTTGAGTTGAACATGTTTCTTCTTTTTAGGATTTATTTTCTTATATAATACAAAATTCAGGATATCCAAAAAGGGGTACACAGTGGAACATGAAACTCCCTCCCATCCCAGTTATCCAATATCTGACTTTCAATCCCCAGGGGCATTTTCCATTTTGCTGTAATTCCCTCCAGAGACTTCATATGCATTTAGGAGAAAATATGTATCTTAGTCTCCTCCAAAATAGTAACCTATTAATACCCACTGTTCTGTACCTTGCCTTTTTGACTTAATAATGATTGCATTTCAGTGTATATATGCAGCTTTATTCTTTTTCAGTTCAGTTCAGTTCAGTCACTCAGTCGTGTCCGACTCTTTGCGACCCCATGAATCGCAGCACGCCAGGCCTCCCTGTCCATCACCATCTCCCGGAGTTCACTCAGACTCACATCCATCGAGTCCGTGATACCATCCAGCCATCTCATCCTCTGTTGTCCCCTTCTCCTCCTGCCCCCAATCCCTGCCAGCATCAGAGTCTTTACCACTGAGTCAACTCTTCACATGAGGTGGCCAAAGTGCTGGAGTTTCAGCATCATTCCTTCCAAAGAACACCCAGGGCTGATCTCCTTTAGAATGGACTGGTTGGATCTCCTTGCAGTCCAAGGGACTCTCAGGAATCTCTCCAGCACCACAGTTGAAAAGCATCAATTCTTCGGCGCTCAGCTTTCTTCACAGTCCAACTCTTCACAGTCCATACATGACCACTGGAAAAACCATAGCCTTGACTAGACGGACCTTTGTTGGCAAAGTAATGTCTCTGCTTTTGAATATGCTATCTAGGTTGGTCATAACTTTTCTTCCAAGGAGTAAGCATCTTTTAATTTCATGGCTGCAGTCACCATCTGCAGTGATTTTGGAAAGTGAAAGTGAAGTCGCTCAGTCATGTCTGACTCTTTGCGACCCCATGGACTGTAGCATATCAGGCTCCTCCATCCATGGCATTTTCCAGGCAAGAGTGCTGGAGTGGATTGCCATTTCCTTCTCCAGGGGATCTTTCCGACCCAGGAATCAAACCCGGGTCTCCCACATTGCAGGCAGACGCTTTACTGTCTGAGCCACCAGGGAAGCCCCCAAAATAAAGTCTGATGCTGTTTCCACTGTTTCCCCATCTATCTGCCAAGAAGTGATGGGACCAGATGCCATGACCTTAGTTTTCTGAATGTTGAGCTTTAAGCCAACTTTTTCACTCTCCTCTTTCACTTCCATCAAGAGGCTTTTTAGTTCCTCTTGACTTTCTGCCATAAGGGTCGTGTCATTAAATATTCTACTACAGGTACCATAATTTATCCAGTCCCCTAAGGATGATCATTTGTTTCAAATTGCTGCCAAGAATATCCTTAAATATATATTATTTCACACAACTACAAGATTTATGGGTTAAATTCT
Source organism: Oryx dammah (assembly GCF_014754425.2). Classification (NCBI taxonomy): domain Eukaryota; kingdom Metazoa; phylum Chordata; class Mammalia; order Artiodactyla; family Bovidae; genus Oryx; species Oryx dammah. Next base: position 57,123,556 of record NW_024070202.1, on the reverse strand, counting down.
AGAAGGATAAAATAATATGTGCATTTTAAGTTCTGATAACTATTTCTAAATTGTTCTCAAAAAAAACTACAAAAATACCTACATCCATTAGCAATATGGTATTGTCTATTTCCTCATATCCTCAGTAACTCTTCACGTTTTCAAAATTTTTTGTTAGCCAATTTGATAGTTTAAAAAAAAGAGTTTCTCACTGAAGTTTTACTTTGCATTTCTCTTTTATGAATTACCTATTCCTAATCTTTCATATCTTTGCCCATTTTTCTTCTGATTGTTGGTTTTTCCCCATTGAGTTGTTGGTATTTTTAATATATGTATGATATTAGTCCTATTTCTATGGTATGGATTGCAAATCTTCCGAGTTTGTCTTTGCTTTTTGTTACAGTTTTCACTTTTTATAGTTCTTTTAATCTATTTTTGGCAATGCATAATTTTAATATAGTCAGGCTTTACTATTCTTTTCTTAATGGTAACATCTTTTACTTTCCATTCACACAATTATGACAGTGAAAATCCTCACTACCTTGTAAGCAAATTATAGCTTCCCAGATGGTCTACTTCCCATTACTCCTTCTACCTCCAACTGATTCCATACACCTGTCAGATTAACCTTCTTAAAATACTGTAAATTAGTAGGCACACAAAAAGTTGAGATTGCAATATAATAAAGATGCCAACTGTCCTGCCAAGAAGTGACTATTACACTTTTGTCTTGTATTAATTAAGCTCTGTCAAGCATTCTCAAACTCAGAAGTGTACAGTTTTGTATAATATCACAATATCACTGACCATACCTCTATGTATATTAAACAAGAGGGACATTTTGATTGTAAACTAAGGTTATATTAAATTTACCAGCTGCATCAGGATTTCAACTTCATGGGACTATTTTTATTCTCTCACTCCAGAATCTTTCTATCAAACTCTCCTCTGCCCCAGTGGCTTCAACCACACAAGAGACTGGTCATAAGAGCTTAAGAATCCAGCCTTTTCTCACAATAAATAATAAATAATGTGTCTCTGACCCTATACAGAATGTGGCACTGTAACTCATGCTTTTGCAGAAGGACTAACATTTCAAGCTGACAGGTAATAAATATGATCAGGAGCCAAGTACACAAGCAGAATACCCCAAAGTGTATACCTTTCATAAGAAGAAACAACCAGGCCTATCAGTAAGACAAATTCAGATTAAAAATGCAGGGTTTTTTTTCCCCCTCAGGAACAGTTAAATAAGTATCTTTTCAGCAGCATTGCCTTCTTAAATCCAAATCATTATTTTCCTTGATTACTTGGGGAAAAAAATTAAGTTGGAAATAGTAACCTAGTATGACTTATTAACCAAATAATTTTTCACATTTCTTTGTAATAAGTTTAAATTTATATAGAATTCTTACTAACAGCTTACATACACAGTCCTCAAAATTAACCAATGAAGTATATTTTATCTCCATTTTCCCAAAAGGAAAATGAAATTCAGAGACCAAAAGTTCATGTTCACATAGATAACAGTAGAGCTAGCATTTGAATAAAAGTCTTCATAACCTCATTCCATATTCTTTTCACTATATATCACCACTTAAATGTCTAGAAATTTACATTTAAAGCCTATTTTTAATTTCAAAATAAGATTTTGAATAAATCATTTATAGTATTAATGCCATGCAACCATATACAACGAAGATGCCTCAAACTATTAATATTCTAATGTATTTTCACAACCTATTTGTTCAGATTATAGAACTTTTCTTACCCAGAGGAAATAGTGAGACCCATAAAAAATAGAAGCTAATTAGTTTATAAAGTGCTTCAAACTACTGTTTGATAATAGCAACACTAAATAGTTATTATTTAACAAACCAAGTAACAGTTATTTAGCATCCTCCTCTGACACTAATAAAACTCTTATTAAAGTAACTATTAAATAAATAAGCTTTTGGAAAAATACCAAAATGCTTTGTAAATAATCTGCTACACCAGGCAAACTAAAAATTCAGGCAAAATGGCAACATACTATATACACTGATTCCAAGTATATGATATTCTAGTAAAGGCAAAACTATGGAGATAGTAACAAAATCTGTGGTTGCCAGGGGTTAGGAAGAGGGATGACTGCGTGGAATACAGTGGATTATTAGAGCAGGGAAACTACTCTGCGTGATGAATCCATAGTGAATCCAAGACATTATACATCGCCCACACCCACAGAGTATATAACACCAAGAGGGAACCCTAATATAAGCTATGAGCATTAGGCATGATGACATGTCAACACAGGTTTATGAACTGTAATAAATGTAACATTGTGGAAAGTAAGGTTGATAATGGGAGAAGTTCTACATGCGTGGAGATGGGAAGTGTATAAGAAATCTTTGTAACTTCCTCTCAATTGTGCCATAAACCTAAAACTACTCCAAAAAAATAAAAAAGTGTAGTTTAAAAATTAAGGTTAAAATATCCATGGCAAATATAACCTTTTCTACCAGTGCTTTAGTGGTCCACTTTTACCTACTTAGTGAAAAATTACCCTTGGCCATCAACCCTAACCTTCAGAGATATTCTGCCTTACATACCCTCTGCTCCTTCCAATACTGCTCCACCCCTCGCAAGCAGCTCACCCTTGTATATGACATCGGTCAACTAGTCCAAAGACGGGAAAAATTAAATAGAAACACAGATGGAGAAGGCAGGTAGTGACTAAGAAGATAAATAATCCCTGCAGAAAAATTCCCAAGAGAGAGTAGAGAGGAGGAAACAATTCTAAGATGCTCTGAACTTACTGGTCTACATAATGCAAAAATCACATGAAATTAAATTGTCCTTAAAATACAAAACATAATCTTACAAGCATTTCTTGTCTTTAAAAAATGTCTTTGCTAAACAGTTTCAAAACTCGACCCTGATAATGTGTTGACAATGTGTCCTTCAGTCACAGCAAGATGATTTTTCAATAGTAAACCATAAATACTACACTTTTCAACAGAAAGATACATCTAAAAGTGTGTGTGTCAAAGTGCCACAGACCTAGCTCTCAGAATAAACTTTTGGATAAAATGGCAAAGATTAAATTTTTATGATTTATTATGTGGAAGAAAGATGTACACTTGTATCTTCTGGGTATTCTTAATCTCAGATGTCAGAAACATGCTATGAGCTACCAAGTTGAGCAGGAGTTCACTGAGATCTTGAAGCAGTTACACAGAAAAGACAGTGGGGGTGCTTGTTTGCCTGTTCACTGGCTTGCTCTGTTTACCTATGAGGAGGTCAGGCTGAGCACTGGAAGCCCCAAACACCTGAGTCATTTGGAAGAGGCTCAGGACTCCAGGGGCAAAAACAGGGACCCATAAGACAGGCTTAAAAGTGGTTCTGGCAGGACCCATGACCACCACCACCACCACCACCACCACCACCTAAGCAAAAATCAACCTTCTGTATCTCAAGCTTCAAGGGAGGCACAAAGTCTGGAGCTTCACCAGCAACCCATCTCAGTTTAGGAAATACCAATTAAGCATCAACAAAGTACTAGGGTAAAGATGCAGGGAGACACCAAAGAGACCTTGGTCTCCCGTATCACAGTCTGGGGAAGCCTGCGTGGGGACCACCCCATGGAAAGCCAACTTCCTCGTGGAGAGAAACCAACTTGCCAACACTGACTTGCCAACCCCCTAAGCAGGCCACTGGGGAAGAATCTTTTAGACTCAGGCAGGTCCTCACTAACTGTACCTTTACCCGACATCTGATGACAACCTCAAGAGACCCTGAGCAAGAACCACCTGAATGGCAGATCCACAGAAACCATGAGATAATAAACGATTACTGCAGTTTGCAGCCACTAAATTTCTGACATGTAACAAAGTAACAGAGAATAAACACAACCAGATTTTACATAGGAGGCTCAGAGAGGCTAGCTCACCTCCTGTCATAGGAGTGAGCACTTAAGTCACATCTGAAAGCCAGTCTCTAGGCTTCAGATTCAATTTCCTTGTCGTGAAGTGACACCACTTCTCAAGTAAAATAATTTATAATACCATAAGAATGGTCATTCCTATACGATCACACGATTGGCACTAATACACCAGGCTTTCCACAGCACAGGGACACAACGCCATGTCTCCGCAAACTCAAAAGACATGCTAGGACCTGCCATATAATTGAATTTGTGACTCTCCAAGAATCCCATGGACAGGGGAGCCTGGAGGGATAGAGTCCACTGGGTTGCAAAGAGTCAGACACCACTGAAGCAACTATGCACACACATGGTATTTGGGGGGTTTTACTATCTTCTAAAAGAACTGTTTTTTTTTTTTCAATGTACAGATTTTTTGAATTAAAATCTAACATATTTATAGAATTTTAACACCAAACAATTACATTACTGATATTGAGAATATTTATACACTTTACAATCTTAATCACAATATACATTTGTATAATTTTAAACAGAATTCATATATCACACTAAGGAAAGCTCAACTGCTCACTGTTTGTTTTTTTTAAGGATTTGATTTTGTGCTTTCAGTCTCCAACTTTTATCATTACACAAACATTGTAAAATGTATTATCAAAATGCTCATTATGGTGAAATCTTAAGTCCCAATGCACCAAATGGCTACTATCTTACAACACATAGTGGCTGGCTCTTAGCCTGTCTACCGCTGGAGAAGGTGAACAGAACATTTCACTATTACAACCACATCTGCAAGCAATGTTCCTTTGCACAATTGCCCCTTGACTCACATGATCTTACAAGACAGATAGGACAGGTATACCACCACCCCCATTTTTCAAAAGATGATGGGGCTTAGGAAAGTCTAAGTATCTCAAATAAAGACACATGGTTATTAAATGGAATTGCAAGATTTCAACCTACAATTTTTCAGCTCCATATCCCAGACTTTTCTTCTGTGCCATGTTTTAGCCAGTGGTTCTCTGCCTTGAACATCTAGGGCACTCTGAAAATTACCAGTGCCTGGACATCATGAATGAGCACCCAGAAATTCTGACTTAATTGCTTTGGTCTGTTTTAGTCATCTGATATATGAAAAACTGGCTTCCCAGGTGGTGCTAGCAGCAAAGAACTCACCTGCCAATGCAGGTAGATGTAAGAGACTCGGATGTGATCCCTGGGTTGGGAAGATTCCCTGGAGGAGGGCACAGCAACCCACTCCAGAATTTTTTCTGGAGAATCTCAGGGACAGAAGAGTGTGGCAGGCTATGGTCGATAGGGTTACAAAGAGTCTGACATGACTGAAGCAGTTCAGCACATACACATACACATATAATAAACCAGTGCTGATCAATTCACAGAAAGTTTATGCCACAAAGGGAGAAACTGTGGGTATCTCTCCATGTAAGCTAAAATATCCTTATCCCCTAAGACAAAAAAAACTTTGCAACAAATAAAGCAGAACAAGTCCAGTAGTCATGAATGGATGTGAGAGTTGGACCATAAAGAAGGCTGAGCACCAAAGAATTGATGCTTTCGAACTGTGGTGCTGGAGTAGAGTTTTGAGAGTTCCTTGGACAGTAAGAAGATCAAACTAGTCAGTCCTCAAGGAAATCAACTCCAACTATTCATTGGAAGGGCTAATGCTGAAGCTCCAATACTTTGGCTCTTTGATGCAAAGAGCCAAATCATTGGAAAAGACCTTGATGCTGGGAAAGGTTGAAGGCAGGAGGAGAAGGGGAGAACAGAGGGTGATACGGTTGTTTGGCATCACCGACTCAATGGATATGAGTTTGAGCAAAGTCTAGGAGATAGTGAAGGGCAGGGAAGCCTGGCGTGCTGCAGTCCATAGGGTCGTAAAGAGTCAGACTCAACTTAATGACTGAACAATTCCATGTAAGCTAAAATATCCTTATCCCCTAAGATAAAGAAATCTGGCAACAAACGAAGCAGAACAAGAAGGAAGAGGAGATGGGAAAGTCAAGACCATTCTACAACTTTCATGGAGCCAAAGAATATTGTATTCCCCTTATCCCACTCCCTGAACCTCACCATTCTATACCTTAACTCCACTGCAAGTTTTAACTCAAGTTATCACCTCTTCCATGAACCCTTCTGGATTACACCAAATAAGGAAACCTATTGTTTTGCATCCATCTTACCCTGAACTCTACCTCTAAACAGCATATAGTACACAAGGCATTTATTTATATATACATTTCACTTACTGGATTCTTTTATTCTCTTAAGGAGCTCCCTATCTTATTCAGCTTTTCCATCTTATACATTTTGTCTATCCAGAGCCTTGAAGATAGAAGATATTAAAAAGCTGAATGGTATGATTTTTTTAATGTTTAATACGGTTATTTTCCCCTTGGCCTCCTAGTAGACACTCTTCTGAAATTTTTCAACTTAATAAAAGAAAGGGGACATGCCCCCCATACAACTGGATTAGGTTAGAGAATAATGTATGCAAAAAGGTCAAATATGGTCAAGAACAAGACAATGGTGGAACTCTAGCCCAAGAAAGAATAGGATGAATGGCATAAAATGAGATAGTCAAAGTAAGATCAGTCATGATTTTTTTTTTTAAGGGAGGATTAGGCAAACAAAGGAACAACCTGATTTTTCATTCCCAAGAAAGTGTGACAAACAACAGTGATTGCTGGCAACTGTATTTTCAACAGAGCTTTTAAAATTCTGGACTAAAGACCAGTGAAGCCAAAAGCTCTGAGAAGGAACTCAGGCCTGTCGACTCTCTCCTCATTCCCCTTCTGTTCACCCCTTCACCCAGGCCAGTTCAATGTCTAGCCCATCACTCCAATCAATGACTTCTAACAGGCACTTTACAATCTTCATTGTACTTGATGATTTGTAGATTTAAATTTTAACTGCATTCGACTTTGTGAAACTCTGCCCTGAATCTTGAAAAGCTTTGCTTTTTCTTTTCTCCCAGCCTATCCAGTCACTCTCCTCCAGCATCCTTATATCTTTCTTCCTCTTGGTTTGTCCCTAACTAGGTTTATCCTCTAAAACTTACATTCAGCCCTTTCTTCTTCTCTTTCTATGCAGTTCCTCTGAGCATCTTCATCCTTACCATGCTTTCAACTACTCTCCATAAGGCAAGCACTCAGAAACTTGTATCTCCAGCCTCTCTCCAGCTCTCATGATGCTCCAGGATCCTATATCCAGTTGCCTTCGAGATGCCTCCAACGCACCAATGATATGCCCAGTAAACACAGTGTCTTCAAACCTGAACTTCCCCCTCAGAACTGCTTCCTCTGCTCTGATCCCTCCACGACCCAGAAATCTGGCAGTCATTCTAGCTGCTCACTTTCCCATTCCCTTTACATTCAAACAATCCCAAAGACCAGCCAATTTTCCATCTTCCTAAATATTTCCCTAAACATTCTCACTTTTGAGCATCACCATGACTTCTGCCTTTGTCTGTGCTCACAACCTCATATTATCCACACTAATCACACTGTCCGCTCTGGCTCCCAATCTTACCACATCCCCATCACACAACACCCCAAGCTACTCAGCACTCTACGTTCATGGTGATTTTCCATTCAAGAGTTCTTCAGAGCTCATTACAAGGCATGGGATAACAAATGCACCCAGAGTTAGCTTTCCACTTGCATCTCCTTTCACTCCTGACTTTGCCCTTCACACTCTAATAGAATGACCCACGTACAGTTCCAGAACACATAATGCTCTCATAATCCATGTGACTATTAATACTATTAGCTCCACCTGGAAATGCTCTGAGCTGCTTGTCACCCTGCCCAACTCTACTCAGGTTTCAAGACCTAGCTCAAATACAACCACAGCTAGAGCCCTTCTCTGGCACTGCCATCAGACAGTAAGTGTTCCTGCTAGGCATGCTTTGCATGTGTACCTGTCTCCACTAGAGCACATTTCACACAATGTTTCATCTCTTGGTCAAGATGTCTACTGTCCTACTAGACTATAAGCTTCTTGGTCAAGGAAAGTGACTTTTCAACTTTATATCCTCAGCACTAGTTCAAGGCATACAGCATACTGAGAATAAAAAAAGGAAAAAAGAAAGAAGAAAAGAAATTAATGAACTGTACAGACCAATGACAGGACAAGAAGATCAACTGGACTTTGAAGTCAAGTGAAGTGAAAGTCGCTCAGTCGTGTCCGACTCTTTGCAACCCCATGGACTATACAGTCCATGGAATTCTCCAGGCCAGAATACTGGAGTGTGTAACCTTTCCCTTCTCCAGGGGATCTTCCCAACCCAGGGATGGAACCCAGGTCTTCCGCACTGCAGGTGGATTCTTCACCAGCTGAGCAACGAGGGAAGCCCCAATGGGACTTTAAGCATTAAAAAAAAAAAAATCCTGATCTTAAGGAAGTACAGATATTATTAAGTCCCAGACATTTTTTAAAAATAGAAATATATAGTTATTCATGAATTATGAAGGTGACAAAGAAAAAAAATTGTCATTGGACTAAGCAGGCAATAAGGAGCTAATCGTCTCCAATGGAGCAGCTGACAAAAGATTAACAGAATGGTCAGAGATAAAGGTGGTTCTTTCTCTGAGTCCAGCAATTCATCAACTTGAGTCCAGAGACTGAGCAAAAGACTGGCACCTTCCTCTCTCAGTTCCCACTCTTCTCCTTTGTCAGGATTCTCTACACACCCTTCCCCATCCCACTAAAGCCCAACTTCCAAGGGAAATTCCCTTCAGCTGGAGCCATAAGCCTAGATATGAGAGAGGGAGTCTTTGTTATCATAGCCAGGACCTAGAGGAACGAAAAGGAACTGCTATTTACTGAGGAACCTATTCTGTACCAGTTATTGTGTTAAGAACACTAAATCTCACAGTAATAATAAGTAATGACCCCATTTTACAGATGAAGAATGTGTGTCCAAGGTCACAGAGCTAAGCAATGACAAAGCTGGCCCAAGAACCTAGAAATGACAGCCTCCAGGGTATTTCTACACCCCTGACCACCTCAAAGTGGAGAGGGATGTGGTCCAGATTCTAGGTTGGAACTCAAAATACATTATTCTCCAAAACACTATTGTAAGTGTATGTTAGAATCTTGCTATTGTTTAGTAATGTAGTCATATCTGACTCTTTGTGATCCGTGGACTGTAGCCCGCCAGGCTCCTCCATCCAAGGGATTTTCCAGGCAAGAATACTGGAGTGGAGTGCCATTTCCCTTCTCCAGGGGATTTTCTCAACCCAGAGATTCCACAGATCCTGCTTGGCAGGCAGATTCTTTATCAGTGAGCTGCCATGGAAGCCCCCAGGTTTAGAGTCTACAGTACCACAAATACATAATGGCACACAATGAGTTAACCAAGTTTTGGGATCCTGGCTTGGCAATCTACATACTCTGTTATTTTATCCTGTAAGGACACTGTTCAAAATGACAAAAGTGGTCTTGAAATTTTATTTGGGGAATACCAGGGGTTCTTCAGTGAGGCTTTTCCTTAAGAATATTTTCTTCCACAAAAAAAGAAAAAAAAAATCAGTAAGGATAGAAACCACTTTGCCTTGTTAACTTGTAAGAACAATGACACCAGAAGACACCTGTGGGAAATGCGCTTATCTGACCAGGTGCTCATTGACGGTGTGCCGTCATTTGAATAAAACATCATACTAAACCCTACAGAGTAGAGCTTATGATAGAAATACCACAGACGATAGCAGTACAGCTGATATGCCTGTAATCTACTGACAAAACATAGTCCTCAGCAAAGTGAAAGCAGATGTCTGGTCTGAAATCAGATGTCTGGGGACTTGTCTCTCTCTTGGCTTCCAGAGCAACATTAGCTACACTGAATACACAGCTTAGCTGTATGTTAAAACCCACAACTTGGCAGAATCATGACAGTTTGGACGTGAAGCATCAGCATTTTTATTGTAATTCTTATAAAGCAAAGACATTTCTGAAATAGAAATCCTAACTTTAAGCTGAATGTGGTAGTATATCTTTCTCCCTTTGGAAACAGTGTCAGAGCTTTTTAAAACGCCTGGTGGACACCTTTCCTCTTCACTTTTCAAGCTGACATTCTTTCCTCAGGGCTGTGGAATGATCTGATAGGGAGAATCAGGTGTTGGTCCTTGTCCCAGAAATTTGAGGACCATACACGACAGGTACTGCCTATGAAAATGTAAATACCTGGGGAGCTTAGAACCCTTAGGAAAGTAAGGACCAGACTGCTTTCCATAATCACAAGCAAGATCAAAAGAAAGTTTTGTGACCAGATAGAGAAACAGAGAGGGAAGTCAACAGTATCTGTATGCCAGGCACTGTTTTCACACTTCCTTTTTAATATACTCACTATTGTGTTTTGATACACAAAGAGTTAAGGGGCAAAGAAGTTTACCTATCTCCTGAGAAACCTATATGCAATTCAGGAAGGCACAGTTAGAATCGGAAATGGAACAAGAGACTGGTTCAAAATTGGGAAAGGAGTACATCAAGGCTGTATATTGTCACCCCACTTATTTAACATGTGCAGAGTACATTATGCGAAACGCCAGACTGGATGAAGCACAAGCTGGAATCAAGATTGCTTGGAGGAATATCAACAATCACAGATATGCAGATGATACCACTCTAATTGCAGAAAGTGAAGAGGAATTAAAGAGCCTCTTAATAAGAGTAAGGAGGAGAGTGAAAAAGCTGGTTTAAAACTCAACATTCAAAAAACTAAGATCATGGCATCTGGTCCCATCATTTCATGGCAAATAGATGTGGAAAGAGTAGAAACAGTGACAAGTTTTATTTTCTTGGGCTCCAAAATCACTGCAGATGGTGACTGCAGCCAGCCACAAAATTAAATAACACTTGCTTCTTGGAAGAAAAGCTATGACAAGCTTAGACAGCGTATCAAAAAGCAAAGACATAATTTTGCCCACAAAAGTCCATATAATCAAAGCTATCACTTTTTCCAGTAGTCATGTCTGCATGTGAGGGTTGGACCATAAAGAAGGCTGAGTGTCAAAGAACTGATGCTTTCAAACTGTGGTGCTGGAGAAGACTCTCCAGAGTCTCTCCAGAGTCTCTTGGACAACAAGGAGATCAAACCAGGTAATCCTAAAGGAAATCAACCCTGAATATCCACTGGAAGAAATGATGCTAAAGCTGAAGCTCCAATACTTTGGCCACCTGACACGAATAGCTGGCTCATTAGAAAAGTCAGCTGGGAAAGATTGCTGGGAAAAGATTGAGGGCAAGAGAAGGGGGTGGCAGAGGATCAGATGGTTGGATAACATCACTGACACAATGGACATGAGTTTAAGCAAACTCTGGGAGATAGTGAAGGACAGAAAGGCCTGGTGTGCTGCAGTCCATGGGGTTGCAAAGAGTAGGACACAACGTGGCAACTGAACAGCAGCAGCAGCAGCAGAGCTAATACATTCAGCAATAACAATCAAGATTCACATCCATGTCTAATAGACTATATAAAAAGCATGCTACTTTTACATAGGATTTGGAATGGAACAAAGAGCAGTGGTAAACAGCCAAGAATATAGAAGTAAAAGGCAGAAACTCAGAATTTTATCAAGCAGCAGTCATCTGACACTGATTGAGATTGACTTTCTATTGCAACATCCTAACATCGTACAGAACAATCCAAATGAGCTTTTGGCCAACCCATTCCTTTTCTATTCTTGCAAGATTTAAGTAACTTTGTTTTAATCTTATATAATCTTTGTAACCCAAAAAAAAGACACTTTCTTTCATGTCGATGTAAAAAAATGAGGTTATAGAAATTCCTTGGTGGTCCAGTGGTTAGGACTTGGTGCTGCCATTGCCACAGGCCTGGTTTCAATCCCTGGTTGGGGAATTAAGATCCTGCAAGTTGCACGCAGGCACACACACACCAAAAAAACGAGAAGACTGACATATACACACTACTTTATGGGCTTCCCTTGTGGCTCAGATGGTAAAGAATCTACCTTCATACAGGAGATTCAGTTGATCCCACAGTTTAGAAGATCCCCTGGAAAAGTAAATGGCTACCCACTCCAGCATTTCTGCCTGGAGAATTCCATATACAGAGGAGTTCAGCAGGCTACAGTCCATGGGCATGCAAATCAGACATGACTGAGTGACTAAGCACAGCACTGCACATTTAGAAAAGTCACAGAAAACTGGGAAAAGGTCTGACCTCAATGGCCATCTCCAACATACTTTCCTCATTCCCCCCATCCTACTCACACCAAAGTGCTGAGCACTTTGATAAAAAAGATAAATATCTATTGAATCAATAAATGAACCTATCACAAATACACAACTATTTTCTGTTTTTCCATAAAGGAAATTAAGGGGCCATCCGCCACTTGAGCACAAACAAAGAAGAAGGCAGGTTCAGGACACAGGAAACCAACGTCAAGATGTTATGGAGGACCACTCTAGTTTTCCTGTGTAAGCATCCAAGAATGTGACTTACAAATTCCTTGCTTGTGGCTAACATGAATTTTAACTAATTCAAAACATTTCTTTATATAGGACATCAGGGATGCACAAGGTGTTCCCAAACTTCTGAGAGTAGTTGTGTTTCATTTCACCAATTTGAGGGGAAGAAGGAGTGGTGGATTCAGGAAGGAATGTAAAAGTCCCAAAGAAGAATCTTTTAAAGAGCCCACACTGAAAATCACAGCAAACTTTCAGAAACGTCAATGTGCTGTTTGGCAACTTTTCAGTAGTGAAGAGAATGCTGGAGGGTAGGGGATGGGTATCAAAGTGAAAGTCAAGAGAAAAAGGCCCAGTTTGGTCACTTTCCCCTCCGAAAATACCTTTCTCTATAAGCTGGAAAGAAGATCCCAAAGGAACATCAACACTTGTAATACTGCTATTAACTTTATGCTTTGGAGTTCTAAATGTAAAGAACCTTGGAGTTTCGTCAATTATCACGGAGAGCCATGATGGTTTTACAGTCTCAGAGATTAGTCCAAGTGAGCTAAGGGGACTGAGACAGACAACCACAGAGGTTACGGGTAATCGCAGTTTTCTGCCAGGTGAAGTGGCTAAAGGGGACACATGCCAGCTGTCAAACTCCCAGGTAACTCTACAGATTCCGAAAAATCTGAAATAAGCTATTTGAGCTTGGAGCCTGCGACCCTTGAAGGTGACTCTCAGGTTCCTGCTGAAAAGGTAGAATTTGGCCCCAAGATCCCGCAAGGGCAGTTCTGGATCTAGTCCTCTTCCTGGCTCGCTCGCTCTCAGCATAAAGTCCTAGATGCTTCCACCCTTAACCATTCCTTACTTACCCTTTCTCCCGTTCTTCCTCGGTGAGAAGGGGTAAGTGGTTATTTTATGCCCTCGCCCAATTTGGCCAAAACCCTAAAAGCAAAAATGACAAACACGTGTTTTAAAACCCTGACGTTCAAGCCTCAGGAATTCCCACCACCTGCCCAACACGTCCAGCGTCCCCACAGCGCTCCCTCACGGCCAGACTCTGGGCCCGAGTTGTCCCCTCTGCTAGGGGGTGCAAGAGAGGGCGCGATATGGGGCGCCCGCCCGGCGGGGGACGGCTGGCCGGCTCAGGGCCTGGCGTAGCTCTTTTCCGGCTCGGGTTTCCTACCCGAGTTAACGGAAGAGGGGCCCGCTGCCCCGCGGAGCCTCAGATAAACACGCGCACGCACACATGCCCGCGATCACGGCCAAGGACTCGCGGCCAAGCAGCCCTCCGCCTCCCAGCAAAGCCCTTCCCCTCTGGGGCTAACTCCCCGGGAAGGGTCCTAAGCCCTGGGGATCACCAAGTGGCGGCAGCAACAGCGCGCCTGCCCACCCCCGCCAACCTCACAACCCCCCGACTCGCCTCCCGGCGCCCGCCCTCCGCACCCGCTGCGCAGCTCAGCCCAAGGGACTTCCCCGCGCGGGCCCCGCCCTCCGCCGGCGGCAAGCTCCGCCCCCGCCCCCAGCGAGCGGGAGCCACGCGAAGCTCCACCCCCGGCGGTAAAGCTGCGCTTCCGAAAGCCTGCGCGGGTTAAGCCCAAAACCCGGCCTGGATCTACAGCGGATCAAAAATAACCCTTGCTTAGCGTTAGCTCTGAGCTCTGCATTGTACTATCCGCTGAGAGGGAGACAAAGATTTGAAAATGTGTGAAACTGTGGTTCCATCCTCTCCCCTTGTTCACCGGTGAGGAAACCGAGACGCCAGCAGTTGCTTTGAGTGCACAGATACGGAGACAAACTATCTTATGGGGACACTCCCCTCTGGAAGCCTCATTATGGCGTTGTTTCTACTAAAGTGGGCACAGGAAAAGGAATAATCCAGAACAAGTGGTTTACTTTGGAGAAACTGGAATTTCATACCTAAGCTTTTGCCATCAAATGACAAACTCTAAACTGGGTTATTAAAACCTTCAAAGAAAGAGAAACTTGCAATTACGTTTTCCCTTTATTCTCTTTCTGGATACTGACGAACTGATCTGTGCAAATCATTCAATATAAATCAAAGGACAAGACACTGGTACTTTGGGTTCAAAACTAATTCTAAAGATTTAAAAACCTACTGAGACTTAGATGAACCTGGTAGCTGGAACTTCGAGAATCTCCTGAGTCTTCCCAGGTGGCTCAGAGATTTAAGAATCCATCTGCCAGTGCAGGAGACATGGGTTCAGTCTCTGGGTGGGGAAGAGCCCCTGGAGAAGGAAAGGGGCAACCCACTCCAGTATTCCTACCTGGAAAGTCCCATGGGCAGAGGAGCTTGGTGGGCTAACAGTCCATAGGGCCACAAAGAATTGGACACCACTTACCAACTAAGCAACAACCACAAATTAAGTAGATAGGGTTCCTGGCAACCAGGAGCTGACAGTCTGGAATGGAATGTATGTGGACAAACAAGACAAGTATGTCTGGTTTTTATTATAATGGCATGTAATTAAATATATAAAAAGAGTTGCTAAGTCTGACCTGTCACTAAGAGTCATCAAATGTACTCAAGAAACTGAAGCGATGGTACTCATGAACCTATTTGCAGGACAGGAATAGAGACACAGACATAGAGAACAGACTTGTGGACAAGGAGGAAGGCAAGGGTGGATAAACTGAGAATATACCGCTGACACACGTACACTACCATGTGTAAATCAGATAGCTAGTGGGCCTCTGTATAGCACAGGGAGCTCAGCTAGGTGCTCTGTGATGACCTAGAGGGGTGGTGTGGGGGTTAGGGTGGAGGTGGAGTCGGAGGGAGGCTCAAGAGATTAGGGGTATACATATATACTTACTTGGCTGATTTGCATTGTCATCTGGCAGAAATCAACACAACATTGTAAAGCAAATATCCTCCAATTAAAAATATATTTAAAAATAAAGTATGAATACAAAATTCTAAAAAAAAAGCTGAGGTAATATGAAAAGGTTATGGTATACTGTTTGACTCCAACTGTCTGACACTCTGGAAAAGGCAAAACAATGGAGACAGTCAAATGATCTGTGGTTGACCAGGGTTATGATGGGAGAAGGTACGAATAGGCAGAGCATAGAGGATGTTTAGGGCAGTGAAAATATTCTGTATGATATCAAGGTGATGCATGTTCTCATACATTAGTCAAACCCCACGGAATGGGTAACCCCAAGAGTGAACCTGTTGTAAACTGCAGACTGGGTGATAGTGATGTGCCAATGTGGGTTCCTCAGCTGTAACAAACGTACCATTTGGGTGCTGAGATGTTGATAGTTGAGGAGGCTGTGCAGGGGTGGGGTCTCTGTAGTTTCTGCTTAATTTTGCTATGAACATAAAACTAGTCTTTAAAAAAGAAATAGACTTTTAAAGAAAAAGAAGAGGGGGTAAAGCCTCAGAACATTCCATATTCTTCAAATTCATCAGTTAAATTCCAAACTGGATATTTGGCTTCCTGTGTGGAGTTGCCTTCCATTCAGCATTAATGTCATCAGGAAGAAAATGAATCATGTATTCCTAAGGTACAAAATTAAACTGTGGTTAGAGCATGTCTAATGTGCAAGGAGATATTTAAGCAAAGTTAACTTTAAATAAAGTTTATAAATTCTGTGAATATATTTATATTTCAAATCTATTCCTATTCATGCATGCACGTGTGCTAAATAGCTTCAGTCATGTCCAGCTCTGTGTGACCCTATGGACCGTAGCCCGCCAGGCTCCTATGTCCATGGGGTTCTCCAGGCAAGAATACTGCAGTGGGTTGCCATACCCTCCTCCAGGGGATCTTCTTATGGCTGGCATCTCTTATGTCTTCCACATTGGCTGGTAAGTTCTTTACTGCTAGCACCACCTGGGAAGCCCATTCCTATTCATACATACTTACAATTAGTAAGGAAATAGTGCAAGATATCATAGAATAAATGTTTTTGAAATTCTTTCTTTACATTCTTAAAAATGAGGACTTTAAAGAGCTTTTGTTTGTGCTGGTTATATATGCCCCTATTCACTGTATTAAAAATTAACATAGAAAATGTAGATATATGTTTATTAACTCATTTTTAAGATAATAAACCCATTTTGTTTACCCCAAAGAATATTTTTTAATGGTGACTACATTAAAAAAAATTAGTGAGAAAAATGGGTTTCTTCATGTCTTTTGCAAGTTGGTTTACTCTCTGTCATGACAGAGCTGGAAGCTCACTTTGATTCTGCATTCAGTCTATTGTGATATGTTGTAATAGCTAAGATATTATGGAGAAAACTGGCCCTCAGTCAAACTCCTGGTTGAAAAAGGAAGGACCTTGCAAATCCTATAAAAGGGTCTCAAAAAACCCCAAGGGTCCTCAGACCTCACTTTGAAAATTGCTGCTAGATAGCATTTTGCATTTCATTGACTTGGATATCATGCATTCCCACACCAGAGTTTACTAATACCTGAAATTATAGCCCTTCACTTATTCCATGTTAAAACTCTAACTTGACAGCTAACGTTAGACCCATCCAATTTCTGAAAGTTTTTTCAAGGCTTTTACTATAGCAACTCTGATGAAATTTATATTATTTTTGTGTACATATAAAAACATTTGAAATTTCATTTATATCCTTCATTACAAACATTTTTGGGAAATTTTTAATATAAATTGTGCCATCTGGAGAAATGAAACTTTGGTATGTGGTTATTAACCAATTTAGGTATACTTACAATGAACAATGCACATCTTCTTTTACATAAGTAATGTAAAAGTGAGCTTAAAATAAAAATAAAATAGACAATTACAGTTTTATTTATTACCTAAATAAATACTAGGTTCTAAAGATATTGCCCTGGAATAAAACTTTATATGTATAAACTTTCATTTTTACTACAAATGAAATAACTTAAGTCCTCCATTGTGGATTTTTAATACAATTTCCAACTAAAAGGCACCTGGGCCACTCAGAAGAGTATCTGATTTCAGCTCTGGGGAGGATACATACATAAGACAAATGTGATGTCTTGCAAAACAAACAAAGGAATCCATTCATAATAAATAAGTGTGTCACAAGGTGACTGAAACCAAAATCAAAGGGTCTCTTTGGCTAAAGATGGGACAATCAAAAAAAGTAATAAATACTGTTGTTTGAAATACATTTAATTATGCTTTAAAGGAGGGAAACAAAAATAAACAAACAAAAACAATTCACTAGACACTGTTTCAAGTAACTAGGACACACACCGCTTATTCTAAAATTGTCAATTAAAAGAATTAGAACTTTCACTGTCTTTCTTGATTTAATTGTAATTCGGAAAACCAAACTGTTGTTGAGGGTAAGTTGTTTTTTTACAATATAGGAAAGAAATTTCCAGCATTGGAAGGACCTAACAACATGGTTGTCTGCGGAGGCCTTACAAACAGCTGAAAAAAGAAGAGAAGCTAAAGGCAAAGGAGAAAAGGAAAGATATACCCATTTGAATGCAGAGTTCAAAAGAATAGCAAGGAAAGATAAGAAAGGCTTCCTCAGCAATCAATGCAAAGAAATAGAGGAAAACAATAGAATGGGAAAGCCTAGAGATCTCTTCAAGAATATTAGAGATGCCAAGGGAACATTTCACACAAAGATGGGCACAATAAAGGACAGAAATGGAATGGACCTAACAGAAGCAGAAGATATTAAGAAGATGTGGCAAGAACACAGAAGAACTATACAAAAAAGATCTTCATGACCCAGATACCACGATGGTGTGATCACTCACCTAGAGCCAGACAATCTGGAATGTGAAGTGAAGTGGGCCTTAGGAAGCATCACTACAAACAAAGCTAGTGGAAGTGATGGAATTCAGTTGAGCTATTTCAAATCCTAAAAGATGATGCTGTGAAAGTACCGCACTCAATATGCCAGCAAATTTGGAAAACAGCAGTGGCTGCAGGACTGGAAAAGGTCAATTTTCATTCCAGTCCCAAAGAAAGGCAATGCCAAAGAATGTTCAAACGACCACACAATTGCACTCATCTCACACGCTAGCAAAGTAATGCTCAAAATTCTCCAAGCCAGGCTTCAGCAGTATGTAAACTGTGAACTTCCAGATGTTCAAGATGGATTTAGAAGAGGCAGAGGAACCAGAGATCAAATTGCCAACATCTGCTGGATCATAGAAAAAGCCAGAGAGTTCCAGAAAAACATCTACTTCTGCTTTATTGATTACGCCAAAGCCTTTGACTGTGTGGATCACAACAAACTATGGAAAATTCTTCACGAGGTGGGAATACCAGACCACTTTACCTGCCTCCTGAGAAATCTGTATGCAGGTCAAGAAGCAACAGTTAGAACTGGACATGGAACAACAGGCTGGTTCCAAATCGGGAATGGAGTATGTCAATGCTGTATATTGCTACCCTGCTTACTTAACTTATATGCAGAGTACATCATGCTAAATGCCAGGCTGGATGAAGCATAAGCTGGAATCAAGATTGCCAGGAGAAAAAATAACTTCAGATATACAGATGACATCACCCTTATGGCAGAATGCAAAGAAGAAGTAAAGAGCCTCTTGATGAAAATAAAAGGGGAGAGTGAAAAAGTTGGCTTAAAACTCAGCATTCAGAAAACTAAGATCATGGCATCCAGTCCCGTCACTTCATGGCAAATAGGTGGGGAAACAATGGAAACAGTGAGAGACTTTATTTTGGGGGGCATCAAAATCACTGCAGATGGTGACCGCAGCCAAGAAATCAAAAGACCCTTGCTCCTTGGAAGAAAAGCTATGACAAACCTAGACAGCATATTAAAAAGCAGAGATATCATTTTGCCAACAAACGTCCATCTATTCAAAGCTATTTTTTATCCAATAGTCATGTATGGATGTGAGAATTTGACTATAAAAAAGCTGAGTGCTGAAGAATTGATGCTTTTGAACTGTGGTGTTGGAGAAGACTCTTGAAAGTCCCTTGGACTGTAAGGAGATCCAACCAGTCAATCCTAAAGAAAATCAGTCTTGAATATTCATTGGAAGGACTGATGATGAAGCTGAAACTCCGTTACTTTGGCCACCTGATGCAAAGAGCTGACTCATTGGAAAAGACCCTGATGCTGGGAAAGATTGAAGGCGGGAGGAGAAGGGGATGACAGAGGGTTGGATGGCATCACCGACTTGATGGCATGAGTTTGAGTAAACTCCGGGAGTTGGTGATGGACAGGGAAGCCTGGCATGCTTCAGTCCATGGGGTCACAAAGAGTCAGACAAGACTGAGTGACTGAACTGAACAATCCTGCATGAAACAAATGATTCAGGCAACAATCATCAATTGATAGTCCAACATATTAGAAATAAATCTCATGTCTTAATTATTGAAAATAATATCAAGTTCAAAAATCAAAGCAAGCAGACAATATAAAAATAAAAGTGCTTATATGATGTTAATGTGCTATCATACTCAATTTCAAGATGCTTTTAGACACACTCAACAATTCAACAGGAGTCAATGGAAAGTAAAATTTTCTACATCTAGAATATTTGTTACAAAACAAAGCTCAAGATCATCAGAGCAGTTTATGTTTTCTGTATTTTTGTTTATTTGTTTTGAGAATGATAACCGAAATGTTCATTTTTTAGTCAGCTTCATTGGGTGTTTATTTAGTGTTAATTTTCTCTTCTTAATTTTTTTCTATTATGAGGTAGAGATCATTGTTATATGTTATTCAAATATATACTCGGGCATTTTTTGTCTTTTTATTAATAAATTAATTTGCCTATTTAATTTTTAGCTGCACCAGGTCTTGGTTGCTACATGCATGCTTTCTCTGGCTTTAGCAAGCAGGGGCTGCTATTCTTTGAGGTGTGTGGGCTTCTCGTTGTAGTAGCTTCTCTTGTTGTGGCTTGTAGGCTCTAGGACGCCCGGGCTCAGTAGCTGTGGTGAATGGGCTTAGTTGCTTCTTGGCATGTGTTATCTTCCCACACCAGGGATCAAACCCATTTCCCCTGTATTGACAGGTGGATTCTTAACCACTGGGCCATCAGGGAAACCCCACATTTTTTCTCTTTTTTTACAGAAAACCTCTGAAACGTTTAGAATAATCCTGTTAATAAAAAATGATACACTGCTTATTATTATGGTCACTCATCATTATATAAAAACATGTAAATACCAAAAAAATTCATAATAATTTATGATTCCTGGAATTCCTATTTTTTCTTAATCATAAAATTATCTGTTGGGAATTTGAAATCACTGTAAAAATGTGAATGCACAGCCTGATGGCCTTATTAACAAAGTCTTTTGTTTTTTCAATGATGTAGACCTTAATCAAAGTTTTTTTCTCTCTCCAACTCGTATATCCAAACCTGGTCATTGTAAGCACTTTGATGGAGGGAAATCTTGACATATACTTAAACAACCTGAGAATGTTCAGCCTTTAGAAGAAAATGGCTTAGGTGAGAATTTGATAGCTATCTTCATAAACTTCAACGGCTGTCCAGAACAAGAGAAACTGCATTTATTCTGTTAGACTCAAGAGGATAGAATTAGGATAAATGAGATGGAGTTATAGGGAAGAACATTTTGATTTTGTATATATACATATAAGTTTTCTAACAATCAGAGAACTCTGAAAAGAGAACAGATTGCCTCAAGAAATAGCGATTTCCTGTCAAGGAAAAAGGCTGGACAACCATTTATTGGGGATATTTTTAAAGGGACCCTTAAAAGTTTGTGATTCTTTCTGACTCTGTTATCTCATTTTATTCTCTTCATGATATACACAAGATAAGTGTTAAAATTTTCATTTCTGGTTAAGAATAATGAAATTCAGAGAGTTATGTTGGTTAGGATACTTGGTAGATTATAAAAGCAACCTGACCTAGCCTAAGCAAAACTGAAAGACAGTATAAGATGGAGTGCTATTTCTGAGAACCCAAGGCTGTATATTGTCACCCTGCTTGTTTAACTTCTATGCAGAGTACATCATGCAAAATGCTGGGCTGGATAAATCACAAGCTGGAATCAAGAATGCTGCAAGAAATACCAATGACCTCAGATATGCAGATGATACCACAATAATGGTAGAGGAACTAACGAGCCTCTTGATGAGAGTGAAAGAGGAGAATGAAAAAGCTGGCTTAAAACTCAACATTCAAAAAATTAGGATGATGGCATCTGGTCCCATCAGTTCAGTTCAGTTCAGTTCAGTCACTCAGTAGTGTCCGACTCTTTGCGACCCCATGAATCACAGCACGCTAGGCCTCCCTGTCCAGCACCAACTCCCAGAGTTCACTCAGACTCACGTCCATCAAGTCAGTGATGCCATCCAGCCATCTCATCCTCTGTCATCCCCTTCTCCTCCTGCCCCAAATCCCTCCCAGCATCAGAGTCTTTTCCAATGAGTTAACTCTTCACATGAGGTGGCCAAAGTACTGGAGTTTCAGCTTTAGCATCATTCCTTGCAAAGAAATCCCAGGGCTGATCTCCTTCAGAATGGACTGGTTGGATCTCCTTGCAGTCCAAGGGACTCTCAACAGTCTTCTCCAACACCACAGTTCAAAAGCATCAATTCTTCGGCACTCAGCCTTCTTCACAGTCCAACTCTCACATCCATACATGACCACAGGAAAAACCATAGCCTTGACTAGACAGACCTTAGTCGGCAAAGTAATGTCTCTGCTTTTGAATATGCTATCTAGGTTGGTCATAACTTTTCTTCCAAGGAGTAAGTGTCTTTTAATTTCATGGCTGCAATCACCATCTGCAGTGATTTTGGAGCCAAAAAAAATAAAGTCTAACACTGTTTCCACTGTTTCCCCATATATTTCCCATGAAGTGATGGGACCAGATGCCATGATCTTCGTTTTCTGAATGTTGAGCTTTAAGCCAACTTTTTCACTCTCCACTTTCACTTTCATCAAGAAGCTTTTTAGTTCCTCTTCACTTTCTGCCATAAGGGTGGTGTCATCTGCATATCTGAGGTTATTGATATTTCTCCCAGCAATCTTGATTCCAGCTTGTGTTTCTTCCAGTCCAGCGTTTCTCATGCTGTACTCTGCATAGAAGTTAAATAAGCAGGGTGACAATATACAGCCTTGACGTACTCCTTTTCCTATTTGGAACCAGTCTGTTGTTCCATGTCCAGTTCTAACTGTTGCTTCCTGACCTGCATACAGATTTCTCAACAAGCAGGTCAGGTGGTCTGGTATTCCCATCTCTTTCAGAATTTTCCACAGTTTCTTGTGATCCACACAGTCAAAGGCTTTGGCATAGTCAATAAAGCAGAAATCACTTCATGGCAAATAGATGGGGAAAAAATGGGAACAGTGAAAGACTTTATTTTCTTAGACTTAAAAATCACTGCAGACAGGGACTGCAGCCATGAAATTAAAAGATTTTTGATCCTTGGAAGAAAAGCTATGACAAACCTAGACAGCATGTTAAAAAGCAGAGACATCACTTTACCGACAAAGATCCGTATAATCAAAGTCATGGTTTATCCAATAGTCACGTATAGATGTGAGAGTTGGACCATAAGGAAGGCAGAGCACTGAAGAATTGATGCTTTTGAACTGTGATGCTGAAGAAGACTTGAATATTCATTGGAAGCACTGATGCTAAAGCTGAAGTTACAGGGTTACCTGATGCAAAGAGCCAACTCATTGGAAAAGACCCTAATGCTAGGAAAGATTGAGGGCAGGAGGAGAAGGGGTGACAGAGAACAAGATGATTAGATGGCATCACCAACTCAATGGACATGAGTTTGAGCAAGCTCTGGGAATGATGAAGGACTGGGAAGCCTGGCGTGCTGAAGTCCATGGGGTCACAAAGAGTCGAACACGACTTGGCAACTAAACAATGAGGGTAGTATAATGCAGCTGGGCACCGAAGCCAACAGAACTTTCTCTATGTCTCAACTCTGAGTCTCTCTATAGATTGCTTTGTTCTCTTTTTCTACATATATTTTCTGTGCTTCCCAGCCGCATGGTAGGTAGAAATTCTGCGGCTCCCTAGTTTACATCTCTGTCATTCAAGAGAACAGCCCAGAATGACTGACTGCCTCAATTATTTTGAACTTTATGGTACCAATTCATCACATTGTTCTCCCTTCTGATTCCTGTGCCAATTGATAAATAACCACAGTAAAACTGGACTGGATAGTGTGACTTGAACTTGGGGCACAGATGGAGTTTTCTACAGCTTTCCTTTCAATTGAACTCACTTGGTAAAAGGCAGATCCTCTTGTCTGAAACTTTGAATTTGCAACAAGTGATACAAACATTTTGGAATTTTTTTTCTATAACTGTGGCGCCAATGACCCTAGCATCTAGTTCTCTGTGGCAGTAGTTCCAGTAGCAGCTTCCAATATCTGGTGTCACAGTGATGACTGCAGGCCAATGACGGCAGCTACATGTTACCCAGATTCTTTCTGCAGGATCACTTTGACTGTCCTGCTATGGTCTCCTTTAGTTGTTGCTCATTTTTTCCCAAGCCCAGTTTTTCAGGTCTTCTAGGGGATTCTGTGAATATTCCTAAATTCTCGCAATAATTATTTTTTTTATTTTCAAATATCCCAGAGTCGTTTTGTGTTGTTTACAACTAAGAACTTGCCTGTCTTACAATCAGCTATACCGATTGGTCGGACTCTTGTAGAGGAAACCTGATTGTCAGAGATCCACCTCATCAATGACAAGACCAATTCCCAGGAAAGAAAGGATGACCAAATACCCCCAAATAAGCATCTTTTGGCATAAATATTCAGTGAGTTGTTAAAGATGATAGAGGAGATTAATATCAGGAGCCTAAAAAAAAGTCTTAGCAATCACCGTTTAGTTCATTCTTTTATCCCTGTTACCCTTGACTCGTAAATTAATAATTAGTAGGGGAAACTAGGGTTTTTGAATAGAAAGACCAACATAAGCAATTTTAGAGTCTCAACAGTTTACTCTTCCACCAAACTTAGAAAACAATTTAGAAGAACAGCCTGAATTCAATTCGACAACTTAATTCTTTCAAACTAGTCACTTAATTAAACTTTGTGTGCATCAACCCACTCCAGTGTTCTTGCCTGGAGAATCCCAGGGACGGCGGAGCCTGCTGGGCTGCCGTCTATGGGGTCGCACAGAGTTGGACACGACTGAGGCGACGCAGCAGCAGCAGCAGCAGTGCTAAGTCGCTTCAGTCATGTCAGACTTTGCGACCCTATGGACTGTAGTCCACCAGGCTTCTCTGTTCCTGGGATTCTCCAGGCAAGAATATTGGAGTGGGTTGCCACGCCCTCTTCCAGGGGGTCTTCCCAACCCAGGGATCGAACAAGTATCTCTTAGGTCTCCTGCATTGGCAGCAGCTTCTTTATCACTAGCACCACCTGGGAAGCCCCGCTTAAACTTTATTGTTTCTTTAAACTGTGTAAGCATAGCCTAAACTCTACTATGCTAACACGGGAATAAAGAAATGAATTACTGTTTAAACACATAGTTTAATTGAAAATTGTGTTTAAAGTATTCTAATACTTTCCATCATGTAATATAAAATAAAACTGTGTGGTCTATCTATTTTCAGTGACCTATTTGATTTCTGTGAGGGAGATAATTTTTGAAATTGAGCAAAATTAAAAAGAAAGGGAAATAATGATTAGAATAATCAGTCCCAAATAAGTAAGATTTATTATTTGTATTTTCCTTATACATAACTAAGATTACATTAAAAATTCAAAATATGAAACACAAAGATTATCATTGAGCATAAATAATTAAAATTAATTAGAGTCTTAAACTGAGAACTCCTAGATTCCCGAGGATGTGGAGACTATTAGAAGTCTGTAAAGATTTCTTCTCTTCTTCCATTAAGAATGGCAGGAACAGATCATAAGAGTTAATGTTTAAATGCTTAAGAATGTGGGTTTCAATATTTTTGGAAACACCAAGCAGTCCTTTCTAAATTAATTGACAAGTCATTGTGTATTTGCAATACAGACTGGCTTTTTTGTGGTAATAAGCCACATCATATCTGTCTGAGAGATAAGCTATGAGAGAATTGTGAAAGAAACAGGAAGTATAATAGTTATCAAGTGTAGATTCTTGAGACAGCAACTGTATAAACTTCAGTGCGGAGAACTGATACATTTTACTCTTCACGTCATGGTTGGGAAGTGTCTGTAATTCAGCTTCCAAATAAGAGAGACAAAGAGGTATATTACACTCATGGAATTATGTTGGAACTGAAAGTGATCTGCGTGTATTAGTTAGCCAATGCTGAATAACAAGCCATCTTAAAACTCGCTGGCTCAAAACAATAAACATATATGTTTGCTAATCTCTGTGGATTAGCTGGGGATTGATGATCTAGTCTGGGCTCAACTGAGCTAATTCCATTCCACGTGTTTCTCATTCTCCTTGGATCACAGACAAAATGATAATAGTGTTTTCTAAAAAGTGCCACTTGAAGTCTCACTGTGTGCCACATTTTGTGCTAGAAACACTTTTACCTCTTTTACTCTTCATAAAAACATTGTGAAGGAGGTTGGATTTTTCTCATTTTTTGGCTCTACAGTTCTTCCAGACTACTTTGTAGCAATTTTAGGGCCTCAAGCATTGCCCTCCACTGAAACCCAAAGATCTATGAGGAGCTTCAAGCTGTGACTAGACTCCCAGTAGACTCATCAAAGCTTAACCTCGCCTTGACCCTGGAGTCCATCAGTGAAAACTCCCAGAATGTTCTAGCTGCTTCTCAACCTGTCTCTGTTAAAGAAACTTAGTAAGTTGACTCTCAACCCTAGTAGCAAATTGCCTTCTATTCTACCAGAATATCCACCTCAACAGAGTGGACACAGACTTGGTGAAGACATACTATGTAGGAGGAAAAGTGCGAGAAGATTGTTAACTGCTCAGAGAGAAAAAAATAAACCACTATGAAGTAGATACTTTTTTTTTTTAATTTTACAGATAAGGGAACTAAAAAGAAGCTTTTTTTTTTAAGGTCATGAAATTAGTGTACGATGGACTTGGAATACACATGTAGGTCTGCCTGACATCAAACTTCTTCTTAACCACTCTGCTTTCTTCTGCCTCATGAAATATATTGCTCCATTTTCGGAGAGCCCTAACAACTAAAAAGTTGCTCTTTTATATTCAGTGAAATTATTTTCCCTGTAACTTTAAGTTATAGATCTTAATTTGGCCTTGAACACAGACTCATGCTGCTTTTCAGGCACTTTTACTGTATCATCTAATTTAAATAATCCAGTAGAAGTGCTTGAAAAACAGCATGTGTTCAATAAAAATTAATTTAAATCATCCCCACAGTAGACATAACAGTCATTGGTAAAATAGTCATTGAGGCAGGGCCAGCACTAATGGTAGTCTCACACAGTTTGCACTTGTTCAGTTTATTCAGAAAGCTATAAGAAAATAATGACCTCCAGATATTTATATATTTAACTCAGATAAACAGACAAACTGTTTCTACAACTTTTCCTTAATCTACTAGCTGAGTGACCTTGTCCAAAAGAGAAATGACTCCAAGCAACAGACAATTAGAATGCTTTGGCAGAGTGGAGAGGGAAAGAAGGTGAAATGACATTAAATCATGCTTCTTAAAGTTAATAAATGTTTATCTGATTAATAGGTAAATATGCAATATTGACTTTCTTTATAAATGTTGACTTTATTAGTGGAAAAAATGGAATTTGTTCAAAGGTAAAACATAGCTTACATTAAAAATTTACTTAAAGTCACAGGGGACTAAGTACATAATCAGGACTGAAAATAAAGAGGTTGTTCAAGGATGATTTTCAAAAATGGTCAAATACAAAGTGAACATATGTTTAAGATTTTATTGAACTAATTAATTAACAAGGTCGATCTTGGGTGGCCTCAGCTTGCAAAGGGTTTGAAGCGGGATTTAGGTTTCCGGCCAGAGATTGAAGTCGTCAGGCCACAGCAGCTAGAGTGCTGAATCCTAGCTACTAGACTAGTGACCAGAGATGAGGCTCTGACCCATCAGCTTTATAGTAACAAATTCCCATAGAGATGGAAAGTAGTGAAATAAGTGTATATTACGAGGGCAGGCCCAGAGAGAGCCATGTCCTCCTGGTAGCTTGAATTACTTATATGGGAATTTCTTCCAGGTTTCCTTTGGTTAGTCATCTTGTTTTGCTGGTTCTCAGTATTTGGTTTATCTCTGGGTCCTCCTGTATTTGCATGGACATCTCTTAGCTAAGATGGATTCTAGTGAAGAGGTCTATGGGTAGGTTGACATCACTCCCTTTTGACCTCCAAGGACCCTCTCTGGGAATGTATAGTTGGAAAGACCTCCATGACTTCCAGAACAAGTAATATGTGGTCTCTGTCTTTTATCTGGGCGGGACTCAGCTCCACTCTAGTTCCTGCTATTATCTTCATCTTGGAGAATCTATCCACAGGGAACAAATTCCAGCTGCTCAGTCTAGGGCCCATCTATCTCCTTCCTCAAAGGAACCAGTAAGCTATTGCAGCCTGTTCAAAAAAGAATCAAAACAGACTTATGGAAGGCAATCAGGAATCCTAAAGTAAATTTGCTAATAGATGCAAAAAATAGAGATTCTATGGGCACTAAATTATAATGCTGGAATCATCTTTTCTATAGAGAGGAAATCAGTTGTATCTCTATGACAAATTATGAACAAGAATAATCAGTCAGTTTTCTGTAATATCCTGATTTATAAAATAGCTAAATCAAAGACACTTCAAATCCCAGGCCCCAAGAAAATCAAGTAACCTAAAGGGAGAGCCAGGAGATGTCAAATATTCCATTGAAAGGACACCAAGTAATAGTGTCCATTTCAAAATCTTTAACAAATTTTCCTAATGGAGTTTCCTAACAGTACATGAAGGAGAAAAATTGGGAAAATCTTGGGTTAAATGAAAATTTGCATGCATGCATGTTTAATCGTTTATTCGTATCTGACTCTTTGCAATCCCATGGATTGTAGCCTACATAGCTCCTCTGTCCATGGATTTTCCAGGCAAGAATACTGGAGTGTGTTGCCATTTCCTACTCCAAGGGATCTTCCCAATTCATGTCTCCTGCATTGGCAGGCAGATTCTTTACCACCGCACCAACCAGGAATCCTCAAATGAAAATTTACAATGCTTGACATATTTTATATTTTTTAAAAAGACATATGAAAATTTATAAGAAATGGAATAATCCAGAAAAGTCATAAAATTACTTTTTATATTTTTCTTTGTCACATTCTTCAAATAAACCTGGTTACTCACTAAGGTCAGATGGGAACTGGAAAAAAGAGAAATATAAGAAAATTAATAAATTCTATCATGTACCTTCTCATTCATCTGCCACAAATTATATTTTAAAATAATAATTTATAACATTTTATATGTCTAGATGATCACTGACAAGCTGAAGCATTCCCTGATCTTGTCATGGTTGGAATTCAAAAATGGACAAAGAAAGTACTAAAATGGCCAATAGGCCCATAAAAAGATGTTTAACACCCCTAGTTATTAAGGAAATACAATTCAAAAACTCAATGAGATACTGTTTCATACCCATTAGAGTGGCTGTTATCAAAAAGCAGAAAATAACAGGTGTTGATATTGTTCATTTGCTCAGTCGTGTCCAACTCTTTGCAACCCCATGGACTGCAGCACACAAGGCTTCCCTGGCCTTCACTATCTCCCGGCATTTGCTCACACTCATGTCCATTGAGTCAATGATGCCATCCAACCATCTCATCCTCTTCTCCTGCCCACTTCTCCTGCCCTAAATCTTTCTAAGCATCAGGTTCTTTTCTAATGAGTCAGTTCTTCACATCAGGTGGCCAAAGTTTTTGAGCTTGAGCATCAGTCTTTCCAGTGAATATTCAGGGTTGATTTCCTTGAGGACTGACTGGTTGGATCTCCTTGCTGTCCAAGGCACTTTCAAGAGTCTTTCAAGGGACTTTCAAGAGTCTTCTCTATTACCACAGTTTGAAACCATCAGTTCTTCAGTGTCCAGCCTTCTTTATAGTCAAACTGTCAGATCTGTACATGAGTATGGAGGCTAACAAACTGGACCCTGTATGCTTTGCTGAAGGGAATAGTAAGCCACCATAGAAAACAATATAGTGATTCCTCAAAATTAAGCATATGATCCAGCCATTCTACTTCCAGGAGTATACCCAAAAGACTGGAAAGCGGGAGCTCAAACAAATACTTGCATACCAGTGTTCACAGGAACTGTCAACTAAAAGAAAAATGCACAATGCAAGAGTTGTGGGTTTCAGCTTTATTCAAGGACATTACTGAGGACTATAGCTTGGGAAACAATCTCTCAGCACTGAGGTAATGATCTTAAGGTTATATATATATATATATATATATATATATATATATACAGGCTTCCCAAGTGGCGCTAGTGGTAAAGAGCCTGCCTGCCAATGCAAGAGACATAAGAAATGCAGGTTTGATTCCTAAATTGGGAAGATTCCCTGGAGAAAGGAGTGGCAAACCACTCCAGTATTCTTGCCTGGAGAATCCCATGGACAGAGGACCTTTGTGGGCTACAGACCCTACCATAGGGTCGCAAAGAGTTGGACACTACTAAAGCGACTTGGTATGCACACATATATGTATTACATAGATATATGTATATATCTGGTTATATCACTTTAGTTATAGAATGCTTGCAGTCAAGCATAAATCTCAGCAAAAGCTTACTGCTTGTCACGAGGATCAGGCATTTCAGTTAATGATTTTAGTGCCGTTCTGTGTATGCGAAGAGTTAAGAATCTGGGTTCATTAAAATTTTTTCCAGAGATATCTCTAACTATCTAAGGGGTCTATTTTTCCAAAGCATGGAGTGCCTTACCTGTTTTCCATCCTGAATTTCTTTTAGAGTTTACTGTCAGTCAGCTAATACAGTGGCTAATGACCTGAAACTCCTATCCTCATAGAACTGGATAGTGAGCCATACTATTTGTTTTACACTTCATTATTTACAATAGTCAAAAAGCAGAAATAATCCAAAAAAGCAGAAATAATCCAAGTGCCCATGAACAGAAGAATTAATTAATAAAACATGGTTTATAGGGGAGGGAAATTTTCCTTTTACCATTATAGTCTTTGTGGTTGGGCCTATGAATTAAACTGACAGAACAGCTCAACAGGAGAAAAACATACAAATGTTTAATATTTTTCCATGTACGTGGGAAATATTCAAAAGGAAAATTAAGACATGAGGTTCCAAAACCTGCATACCTTTTAAAATCAAGAATGAGAAATTGTGCAGGTGTGACAAGACATAGGGCTTTGGGTCAGGGGCAAAAAATTATGGGACAGCAACTTGAAATATATGAGGGAAACTAATGGAAGTTCTTTTAATAGGTTTATTTACTTTAGCAGAATTTGTACAGATTCATTTCAGTATAGGCTCCCTGTCTTGTGATAAAAACATTCTTCTCTTCCTAGTATAGAGATGGCACCCCTCTAATGGGAAATTTTATGATCCAATTTTAAGTAGAAAAGGGGAGATCAGAGATCTCTTCCTGGGACTTCCCTGGTGGTCCAGTGGTTAAGACTCCACACTTTCACTGCAGGAGACACAGGTTCGATCCCAGGTTAGGGAACTAAGATCCTGCACGACCAGTGGTACAGCCAAAAAAAAAAGGCAAAACAAAAGAGAGGGTCCTTCCTGCATCTATTGCTTTTCCCAAGTGCTTTCAGCTCAAAATAATTAATGTGCCACAATGGCATATATTGTGGTGGCATGTTCTGTACCCTTTCAGTATGTAGATATTACAGAGGAGGAACACTTTTCCTTCTACCCTCTTAGGGTTTTTAGCTAGTCTATTGAGCAAACTGACATAAGACAGAGTCACAGGAGAAAACCAGTTTAATTTTGTACATATAGGAGTACTTAAAAATATAAGACCCCAAAAGGTAGTCAGGCAATAGAGGCTTATATGCCATCCAGAGCTAAGGAATAGGATAGGGTCCTGGGTCTTCAAAGGGGAGGAAGGTGATTCACAGGACAGTAAGAAGAGTGGATGTTTGGTGATTAGATGTTTGCCTTGCCATACAGATTTGAACTTTTCATTCAAATAAAAATTATCTTTGGTGATAGTGCTCTCTCTGAGCCAGGGCCCTTACCTAATTTCTTACAGATATTTAATAAGAAGGTTAAAAAAATTTCTTCCTAGGTTTTTTGGGCTTTAATTATCTTCAGCTCAAAATAACCCACATGCCAAAGTGATACATTTTGGGAAGGCTCATCTTGAACCCTTTCAATACAATGAAATATCATTCAGCCTTAAAAAGTAATGAAATTCTGATACATCATGTAATGTGGATGAACTTTTGAAACATTATGCTAAGTAGAATAAGTGAAGTATTGTAAGATACCACTTACATGAAGTATCTAGAATTAGCAAATGTCTAGAAAGAGAAAGAATAGAGGTTTCCAGAAACTCAGGAGTGTGGAGAATGGGGTTATTGCCTAATACTGATGTGGTTCAGGACTCACTACTCCAAAATATGGTGACTTGCCATATTGAATATGAATATTCCATTCAAGCTGAAGGAATCTGAGGGTGACATGTGCAAGAAGGACTCTCTGACCTTCCCCTGAAGCAAGTTTTAAGACCCCTATGTGAGAGGTTCAGTTCAGTTCAGTTGCTCAGTCGTGTCTGACTCTTTGCAACCCCATGAATTGCAGCACGTCAGGCCTCCCTGTCCATCACCAACTCCCAGAGTTCACTCAGACTCACGTCCATCGAGTCCGTGATGCCATCCAGCCATATCATCCTCTGTCATCCCCTTCTCCTCCTGCCCCCAATCCCTCCCAGCATCAGAGTCTTTTCCAATGAGTCAACTCTTCGCATGAGGTGGCCAAAGTACTGGAGTTTCAGCTTTAGCATCATTCCTTGCAAAGAAATCCCAGGGTTGATCTCCTTCAAAATGGACTGGTTGGATCTCCTTGCAGTCCAAGGGACTCTCAAGAGTCTTCTCCAACACCACAGTTCAAATGCATCAATTCTTCGGCACTCAGCCTTCTTCACAGTCCAACTCTCACATCCATACATGACCACAGGAAAAACCATAGCCTTGACTAGACGGACCTTAGTCAGCAAAGTAATGTCTCTGCTTTTGAATATACTATCTAGGTTGGTCATAACTTTTCTTCCAAGGAGTAAGCGTCTTTTAATTTCATGGCTGCAATCACCATCTGCAGTCATTTTGGAGCCAAAAAAAAATAAAGTCTGACACTGTTTCCACTGTTTCCCCATCTATTTCCCATGAAGAGATGGGACCGGATGCCATGATCTTCGTTTTCTGACTGTTGAGCTTTAAGCCAACTTTTTCACTCTCCTCTTTCACTTTCATCAAGAGGCTTTTTAGTTCCTCTTCACTTTCTGCCATAAGGGTGGTGTCATCTGCATATCTGAGGTTATTGATATTTCTCCTGGCAATCTTGATTCCAGCTTGTGTTTCTTCCAGTCCAGCTTTTCTCATGATGTACTCTGCAAAAAGTTAAATAAGCAGGATGACAATATACAGCTTTGACGTACTCCTTTTCCTATTTGGAACTAGTCTGTTGTTCCATGTCCAGTTCAAACTGTTGCTTCCTGACCTGCATACAGATTTCTCAAGAGGCAGGTTAGGTGAGAGGTACCATTCCTATATCTGGAGAAAAGTCTCCTTATCTCTAAGGAGGACGGCACTGGGAAGAATCTGAACTAACTGCCCTTGCTAGATTCCCCCAGTTTACCATACTTGACTCACCTTTGTCCTCACATCTTCCCACAGCTTTTCCCTCTTCCTTATATCTGGTATGAGAACACTCAGGATTAACCAATTCTTTGGGTCTTCATTTCCTTATGAAGGCTCTCAAGTCACATAAAAGTTGCATAAAATCAATTTGTATGTTCTTCTCCTATTAATCTGTCTTTGTCAGCTTACTTTTCAGACCCATCCAGGGACCCTAAGAGGGTAGAGGAAAACTTTTTTCCTCCCCTACAATAGACACAGAGTTTCTGTTGGGGATGATGAAAAGGTTCTAGAGAGAAACAATGGTGGTATTTGCACAATGATGTGAATGTACTTAATGCCCCTGAATTGTACATGTTTAAAAGGTTAGAATCATAAATTCTCAACATATATATTAGTACACACACACCAAAGAAGATCACTAGTTGGAAGTCAAGTAGGTTTCAAAGCTCTTTCAGAGTTCCAGACACTCCAAATTGTCTTCCTTTTTTCCTTCTCATTAATTTAAATAATTGTTAAGCATTTGTTGAGAGCTTTTGTACTAAACACTGTGCTAGGCACAGCAGAAAATTCAAAATAAGACATCTTTCTTTCCATGAAATCCATCATTTAATTTTCTTAAATTGAGATTAAGGGAAAGCTGTTCAATTTTTTATACAGTCTTGTGTTCTTTGTTGGGAAAGGCTTGTGAATAGGTGTGTTGAGGGGAAAAATTTTTATTTTACAAATAAATAATTAAACAAAGATAAATGGATTTATTTTAAACAAGGGACTTCTTTAATATGCTAATGTGTATTTTGAATCTCCTAGACAGGGACTTAGTAAATGGCCTTCCTAAACTTATTTGATCAGGAATTCTTTGTTCTCTTGAAGTCCAATTAATTAACATCTCCCTTGTACTGTGCCTACAGAAGCTGAGCTACAGATGTACCAGCTATGTGGGGCATTCTCTTTATGTGGGGCTCAATATGTGATGCAAGCTGTAATTATGATACAAATGTGCAGTTTATTTTATCCCTAAGTGTTCTAGCATGTGTACATGAGGATTTTTAACATTTTTTAAAAATTAAAAACATAGATTAAATGTTAAATAGAGACAATAAAAGTAATTTTCTAAAGTAATTTCTTACTTCAACTGAGAGTTCTCTATCTGCTTTAGATGACTTTTAGAATTCTTTTTAAAAAGTTATTTCCATTTTGGAGAGAAGGACTTGCTAATGGAGATTTTACAGAAAATGTGATGCTAGCTTTGTGGTCTGTAACTTTTAAACATTTTTGCTTTTAGAAAAAATAAAGCACCAATTCTCATTTTTTTTCTTGATAAAAGTATTTCTACTAAGGTGTATTCCAATCAACAGCTATAGGACCTGTGATATTATTTATGCCTTTGGATAATTGGCCTATATTTTGCAGCTCATTTAATCCATCATTTAAAATGCATCTCCTTTTCCCATTACTAGACTTGGACTTCAAGTCATAACCTGCAACAATATACTCTCTCATTTTCTACATATTCTCTAATTTTGTACCATTTCTTCACAATTAATCATGGTGGACCAATTTAAGTGCAATTAGTATCTGATTAAAGTCAAAGATACAGCAAATCTGAGCCCATTTCATGATTTTAATGTTGGTGCCAATTATATTTTCATTAGTAGTATCACTTTCATGTTTATAAAATATTAAGTGAATGTACTAGGATATCCAAATAATTGCATGGGCATTGCAAAGGGATCGAGATGATGAAGCTGTCAAGATCAAACATTTCGCTGTCAGGTAGAAGGCCCTCGTGATGGTGTGAAATGTTTATCGTTGAAGGATGAAAGTCTACACTCAGCATGGGAAAGAGGAGTTAGCTGTGTAAATGCACAGTAGATGGAAGTGCAAGTTGTTTGCAAGTCACACATTTTAAAGCTAGGGGCTTCCTGAAATAGAGCATGACATCCTATGTGGGTTCAAGGATTAAAATCCTACTGGATGACTACAGAGGCCTTCATGGAGGAAGACACATTTGGGCTGGATTCTGAGGGATCAACAGGAGTCCCCCAAATTATTCCAGATGGAAGAAAGAGGCTGAGATATGAAAATACACAGGTGACGCTAGTGGTAAAGAACCCACCTGCCAATGCAGGAGACCTAAGAGACACAAGTTCAATTCCTGGGTCAGGAAGATACCCTGTAGGAGGGCATGGCAACCCATTCCTGTATTCTTGTCTGGAGAATCCCATGGACAGAGGAGCATAGCTACAGAGGGCTACAATCCATAGAGTTGCAGAGTCAGACAAGACTGCAGCAACTTATCACACAGGCACGCACGCACTAAGAAAGTCATCTGGTGGTGCCAAGCATAGAGTGAATGAGAGATATGGAAGTAAATGAAACTAGAAAACAGTAGATTAAGGCCAGATCATTAATGCAGACAATTTTAGACTTTATTCTCTAAGTAATTGGGAGCTGAGGAACGTTTCTGAGCAGAGGGCATGATCTGTGTTGCAGAACAATTACTCTGGTGGACCCACAGGGAACAGATGAAACTTGAATGAGGCAGGGGGGCTGGGAGGCTAATGAGGATGTTATAATTGTCTACCAAGAAATGATGAAGACTTGATTGAATGGAAAGGAAGCAATGAATAGAAGAGAGATTTCAAAAAGAAAATTAACTGAGCTTGGTGAGCAAATCAATTAGAAATGAATTTGTATGCAATAAACAGAATTTCTGCTGTATAGGGCTTAACACATAGGCACTTATTTTACTCAAGAAAATGCAGGTGGCTGCAGGTGTTTGTGCAGAAACTTGCCAATATCAGGGAAATTCTCAGTTCCCTTGGTTTTTGCCCCATGCTGCTGAACGACCCCCTCTTTCACAGCCAACTTTAGGTGTCATGGGCCAGAGGCTTTCTCACTTGTCAGCCTCAAACTGCAGTGAAAGTTGGGAAAGTTGAGGACTGGAGGGTCTTGGTTCCCTAGGAGTGACCACGGTCCATAGTTAGGAGCTGATCACAATGTCTTTTTGGAAAAAGAAAAAATTAGCATGAAATAAATAGGCATTGGATATTAGGTGGACAATTAACAGAGTTTGCCACAGTGACTAATTGGTTATGGGGGTTTTGAAGATTGAATTGTGTTCCCCTAAAATTTCTTTTCACCAGAACCTGAGAATATGCCTTTATTTAGAAATAGATCCTTTGCAAATATAAATAAGGGGATTGTGATAAGAACATACTAGATTAGGATGAGCCCTGTGTACAATGAGAGTGTCATTGTAAATGTCAGAGATAAAGCCAGACACTAATTAAAGTGATAAAGACAGGCTTTAATCAGTAACAAACCATCACAATAGGGAAGAGGCTCCTTTATAAACGAATTCAACTTCAACTTGTGCAGGGGTGACTGTATTAAAGACTAAAAGAGTAGGGAAAGAGAAAGGAGAAAGGTGGGGCACTGAGCAGCAGCCAGGAAGTGGAAGTTTATGAGAAGTGGGAAGCAGGGGGAGGGAGGTTTGGTCCATGTGAAATCCATTTGCATTTGTTGCTGTTGTTCAGTCACTCAGTTGTGTCTGACTCTTTGTGACCCCATGGACTGCAGCATGCCAGGCTTCCCTGTCATTCACCATCTTCTGGAGCTTACTGAAACTCATACCTATTGAGTGAGTGATACCATCAACCATCTCAGCCTCTGTCACCCTCTTCTGCCTTCAGTCTTTGCCAGCATTAGTGTCTTTCCTAATGAGTCAGCTCTTCAAATAAGGTGGCCAAAGTATTGGAGCTTCAGCTTCAGCATCAGTCCTTCCAATGAATATTCAGGATTGACTGGTTTGATATCCTTGCAGTCCAAAGGACTCTCAAGAGTCTTCTCCAACACCACAGTTCAAAAGCATCAATTCTTTGGTGCTCAGCTTTCTTTATAGTTCAACTCTCACATCCATACAGGAGTACTGGAAAAACCATAACTTTGATAGACGAACCTTTGCTGGCAAAGTGATGTCTCTGCTTTTTAATATGCTGTCTAGGTTGTTCATAGCTTTTCTTCCAAGAAGCAAGCGTCTTTTAACTTCATGGCTGCAGTCACCATCTGGAGTGATTTTGGAGCCCCCCAAAATAAAGTCTCTGACTTTTTCCATGTTTCCCCATCATTTGCCATGATGTTTCAGGACTGGATGCCATGATCTTCATTTTATGAATCTTGAGTTTTAAGCCAGCTTTTTCACTCTCCTCTCACTTTCATCAAAAGGCTCTTTACTGCCTCTTTGCTTTCTGTCATAAGGATGGTGTCATCTGCATATCTGAGGCTATTGGTATGTCTCCCTGCAATCTTGATTCCAGTTTGTGATTCATCCAGCATGGCATTTCACATGATATATACTTTGCATAAACGTTAAATAAGCAGGGTGACAGTATACAGCCTTGACGTATTTCTTTGCCAATTTTGAACCAGTCCATTGTTCCATGACAAGTTCTAACTGTTGCTTCTTGACCTGCATACAGATTTCTGAGGAGGCAGGTCAGGTGTTCTGGTATTCCCATCTCTTTCAGAATTTTCCAGTTTGTTGTGATCTATACACTCAAAGTCTTGAGCATAGTCAATGAAGCAGAAGTAGTTGTTTTTCTGGAATTCTCTTGCCTTTTCTTTGATTCAACAGACATTGGCAATTTGCCCTCTGGTTCCTCTGCCTCTTCTAAATCCAGCTTGAACATCGTGAAATTCTCAGTCCACATACTGTTGAACCTTAGCTTAGAGAATTTTGAGCATTACTTTGGTAGTGTATGAGATAAGTGCAATTGTGCACTAGTTTGAACATTCTTTGGCATTGTCTTTCTTTGGAATTAGAATGAAAACTGACCTTTTCCAGTCCTGTGGCCACTGCTGAATTTTCCAAATTTGCTAGCATACTGAATGTAGCACTTTCACAGCATCCTCTTTTGGGATATGAAATAGCTCAGCTGGAATTCTATCACCTCAACCAGCTTTGTTTGCAGTGACACTTCTTAAGGCCCACTTAACTTCACTTTCCGTGATATCTGGCTCTAGATGAGTCATCACACCATTGTTATTATCTGGGTCATTAAGATCTTTTCTGTATAGTTCTTCTGTGTATTCTTGCCACCTCTTCTTAATATCTTCTGCTTCTGTTAGGTCCATACCATTTCTGTCCTTTATTGTGTCCATCTTTGCATGAAATATTCACTTGGAATATCTATTTTTCTTGAAGAGATCTTGACTCTTTCCTATTCTATTGTTTTCCTCTATCTTTCTCTGGGTATGTTAACTGTCACTTATCAGAGTTAGGCTTCTACCCTTACACAGAGACTGGGAGATAAGCCTATCTTTAGGTGCTGGCTGAAGCAAACAGGATGTCACCTAGAGCCAGACATCCTGGAATGTGAAGTCAAATGGCCCTTAGGAAGCATCACTACGAACAAAGCTAGTGGAGATGATGGAATTCCAGTAGAGCTATTTCAAATCCTGAAAGATGATGCTGTGAAAGTGCTGCACTCAATATGCCAGCAAATTTGGAAAACTCAGCAGTGGCCACAGGACTGGAAAAGGTCAGTTTTCATTCCAATCCCAATGGCAAAGAATGCTCAAACTACCGCACAATTGCACTCATCTCAGATGCTAGTAAAGTGATCCTCAAAATTCTCCAAGCCAGGCTTCAGCAATACGTGAACCGTGAACTTCCTGATGTTCCAGGTGGTTTTAGAAAAGGCAGAGGAACCAGAGATCAAATTGCCAATATCCGCTGGATCATTGAAAAAGCAAGAGAATACCAGAAAAACATCTATTTCTGCTTTATTGACTATGCCAAGCTTTTGACTGTGTGAATCACAATAAACTCTGGAAAATTCTGAAAGAGATGGGAATACCAGAACACCTGACCTGCCTCTTGAGAAACCTGTATGCAAGTCAGAGAGCAACAGTTATAACTGGTCATGGAACAACAGACTGGTTCCAAATAGGAAAAGGAGTACATCAAGGCTGTATATTGTCACCCTGCTTATTTAACTTCTATGCAGAGTACATCATGAGAAACGCTGGGCTGGAAGAAGCACAAGCTGGAATCAAGATTGCTGGGAGAAATATCAATCACCTCAGATATGCAGATGACACCACCCTTATTGCAGAAGGTGAAGAGGAACTAAAGAGCCTCTTAATGAAAGTGAAAGTGGAGAGGGAAAAAGTTGGCTTAAAGCTCAACATTCAGAAAACGAAGATCATGGCATCTGGTCCCATCACTTCCTGGTAAATAGATGGGGAAACAGTGGAAACAGTGTCAGACTTTATTTTTCTGGGCTCCAAAATCACTCCAGATGGTGATTGCAGCCCTAACATTAAAAGACGCTTGCATAGGATATACATTTAATGTCCTAGATAGCGTATTAAAAAGCAGAGACATTACTTTGTCAACAAAGGTCCGTCTAGTCAAGGCTCTGTTTTTTCCGTAGTCATGTATCATTATGAGAGTTGGACTATAAAGAAGGCTGCGTACAAAAGAATTGATGGTTTTGAACTGTAGTGTTGGAGAAGACTCTTGAGAGTCCCTTGGACTGCAGAGAGATCCAACTAGTCCATCCTAAAGGAAATCAGTCCTGGGTGTTCATTGGAAGGGCTGATGTTGAAGCTGAAACTCCAATACTTTGGCCACCTGGTGCAAAGAGCTGACTCATTTGAAAAGACCCTGATGCTGGGAAAGATTGAGGGCAGGAGGAGAAGGGGACATCAGAGGATGAGATGGTTGGATGGCATCACTGACTCAATGGACATGAGTTTGGGTAAACGCCGGGAGTTGGTGATGGACAGGGAGGCCTGGTATTCTGCGATTCATGAGGTTGCAGAGTCGGACATGACTGAGCAACTGAACTGAACTGAGCTGAACTGAAGCAAACAGGAAATTCTTTGGACAGCCTCGAGTTTAAGAGGGTGGACTAGTCATCCTTGGAGTTCAACCTTGAATTGTTAGAAACCACACTAGT
Organism: Oryx dammah; assembly: GCF_014754425.2. Lineage (NCBI taxonomy): Eukaryota > Metazoa > Chordata > Mammalia > Artiodactyla > Bovidae > Oryx > Oryx dammah. Next base: position 57,083,531 of record NW_024070202.1, on the reverse strand, counting down.
GTTTCTTCAAGTCTTTGTGTGTAGATGGAAAAGTGAAAGTCCCTCAGTGGTGTCCAACTCTTTGTGCCTCCAAGGACTATACAGTCCATGGAATTCTCCAGGCCAGAATACTGGAGTGGTTAACCTTTCCCTTCTCCAGGGGATCTTCCCGACCTAGGGATCAAACCCAGGTCTCCCAACATTGCAGACAGTTTCTTTACCAGCTGAGCCATAAGGGAAACCCAAGAATACTAGAGTAGGTAGCCTATTCCTTCTCCAGCAGATCTTTCCAACCCAGGAATCAAACCAGGGCATCCTGCATTTCAGGTGGATTCTTTACCAACTGAGCTATCAGGGAAGCCCAGATGGGAAGGGAGGATGTACAAAATCATTTGCTGAATCTGCAGTTTTAATAGACCAAGGCTAAGGTCTCGTCAAGTAGAGGGCTTAGAGGAGCCTTAGCAGAGTTTGGTAAGAGAGAATGGTTCTCAAGATATAAATAGAAAGTGGAAAAGGCCATGTGAATATGAAGGCAGAGATTGGAGTTATGCTCCCCAAAATGAAAGAACACTGGGGCCATCAGAAGAGACAAGAGGCAAAGTAAAATCCTCCCCTAGAACATTTGGAAGGAGCATGGCTCTGCTATTTTAATTTTTAATTTCTGGCCTCTTAAACTCTGAGAAAGTCAGTTTCTGCTTTCTAATGACCTGCTGCTGCTGCTGCTAAGTCACTTCAGTCGTGTCTGACTCTGTGCGACCCTATAGACGGCAGCCCACCAGGCTCCCCCGTCCCTGGGATTCTCCACGCAAGAACACTGGAGTGGGTTACCATTTCCTTCTCCATCTAATAACCTAGTTTGTGGCAAATTTTCCCAGCAGCTCTAGGAAACTAATATACACGTGAAGGAGAGGGAGACACTTTCAACCCTATGAGTCTGGGAAGACATTACTACCATGGGTTGACATGTTGCCTACAAGACATCTGGGAAATATTAATAAGGAGATGAGAATATGGCAGGGTTTGGGATTATGGATTTAGGCTTGAAGAGTGAATAATAATGAGACTTCTGGGGAAAGAAAAGTAAATTTAATCAAACAATAGTGTACAACGTAGACCATAATTGTAGTGCTTAATTGCCCACTTCACACAGTTGTTTCCCTCCCATTTCCAAATTCTATTTCTGTGCGGTGGGGTGGAAAGAAAGCTAGCATTGTTGAGGGTTAATGAAATTTGGCTTATAAGAACCAACAAATTTCCACAAGTTTGGAAGCAGTCATTAGCAAAGCTTTAATTTCCCATTTGCCTTAGTAGCAAATTTAGCGGCCCTTTCTAAACTTCACCATGGATTGCTATCTCTATTAGTTGGTTTTGTTTTTTTTTAATAAGAAAACACCACCATAGTGTTGTTGCATCTGCAGTGTTCATAATGTAATTCGTTTATATTTCTAGTATTGTATTGATCCCAATGCATTGTAATTATCATTCTGTCTCCCCCTCTAAATTGTGAGTTTCTTGAGAGCAATGATCCATATTTGTATCTCAATTACCTAACACAGAATTCAGCACTTAAGTAATTTGTGTAATAATTGTTGCATCTATTGCAGTAACAATAGAAGTTAAGGGCCAGGCTCTGGAGCTAGATCACCGAGGATAAATTTTGGCTCTTACATATTATCTTTGTGATCTTGGGCAGTTTACTAAACCTCTCTGTGCCTCAGTTTCCTCATTGTAATCTGGAATAACATTAAGACCCTCTGCATTAAAATTATTGTGATGATTAGTAGGTACTCAGTACATGATTAATATCCACAAATATGGTATTAAATTATTATGTAAAATAAAGCCTTCTGACATTCCACACTGCAATCCAAAGTAGGCCTTCCTTATTTTATTGTTTTTTATATCTTCCTATTTCCTTCATGACAATATTATAATCTTTAGTTTAACTTACTTGTCTGCTAACAAGTCCCATGAAGGCAAGAACCTTGTCTGTTTAGTGTTCCACTCATTCCATGCTTAACACCTCATCCGCATACAGAAGAAACTAGTAACAGTTTGTTAAAGAAATAAAGTTGATGAATGTTCCATTTCATTCAATGATCTTTGAATGATCACTGATGACTCATCTGTAATGTCTAGTTGAAAACGTTCTCACATAGCTAACATTGGTCAACTGAAAAAAAATTCACAACCTCAAAGTTGAGAGGTATGTTTTATTCCACAGACAAAACTGAGGACTTAAGCCTAGGACACAGTGTCTCAGATAACTCTAAGGGACTGTTCTGAAGGGGCAGAAACTAGGACATACAGAAGGTTTTGCAACAAACACCAGGTAGTTGAAACATCAAAAGAAGGAAAGAAAGGAAATGATGTTGCTCAGTCATGTCTGACTCTTTGCGACTCCATGAACCAGGTTTCTCATTCATGGGATTTTCCAGGTAAGAATACTGGATTGGGTTTCCATTTCCTTCTCCAGGGGATCTTCCCCACCCAGGGATCAAATCCAGATCTCCCGCATTGCAGGAAACATCAAAAGATTACTGTTAATTAAAGAATACCAGATATCTTAAGTTAAGGAATTGAGTCCTTTTCTGTGTTTGGGAAGATGCAAAAGTCTGGCCTTAGTGAAATCGACCCTTTGAAATGCACCTCAGCTATCTGGGGTCAGAATCTTGGGCTCAGGTTGAAGACAGACTTCATCCTGAGTCTCTTCAGGGTATATCATCAGAGGTGGCTGCAGTGACTGACTAATAGATAGAGGTACAAATCCAGTCTCCATCCTGAGTTCCCTCGGGTGCACCATCAGGGTGACTGTAATGTGATGGCTTGATGGTGGCAACACCCTTTGTTTACTGATAGTTCACACACTGAAATTCCTTCTAACTTGAAATTCAAAGAAAAGTAATGTGAAAACAATAGGCCTTCAGCCAGATCTGAGAAAGAAGGACTTCCTATTATTTCTAAGACCAACTACCTGAAAATAGGATAATATATCATTACAGGCATATACTCATTTTATCTCCTATTTCTGCTCTTCAAGGCAGTTTTGACATTGGAATAACTAACGATAATATCATGTTCTTAGAGAAGAATGATCACTCTCTTGTAAGAAGATTCAAGACAGGTTCAGGGGAACAAAAATTGCCACCCCAAAATGTCTTGTTGGCATACAGATTATTTCCAGCTGAAAACAATGCCCAGGAGACTCAGGAAGAAACTTTGGCCTTCTCCTGGATGCCTAGAAGAATATAGATAGAAGACTTATTCCAAGAAGGGAGCTGTCACCATAGAAAACTATAGTGTGAACTAAGTGTGCAGACTATAGTCCTCAGTAAGATCCCGAGTAAAACTTAACTCACAACTCTTACGTTGTACATTTTCCTATAGTTGACATTACGCAGGGTACCTCCCAAATATTGCAACTTAGCATATTAGTTATTTTTAGTTGTTGAAATTTGAAAAAAAGCCATGTAAAGGAAGGACTTTTTTACTTCCCCTGAAGCAGGTCATAAAACATTCAATGAGAAGTGCCCTCCCTATACCTGGAGGAAAGGAATATCCTAATCTCTAAAGATAAAGGGCCACAAGGAAGAATCTAAGTGTACAGTCCCTATCCCATGCCCATGGTCCCTCTGACTATACAGCTCATTCATACTCTTTATCCCACTGCGTCTTTCCAGAACTTTCCACTCTTCATCAAATCTAGCATAAAAACACTCAGGTTTAACCATTCTTTGAGTTTCCTTATGAAGCCTCTTGTGTCACATAAAACTTACATTTAATAGATTGTCATGTTTTTCTCTTGCTAATCTTCCTTTTGTTATAGGGATCCCAACAGAGAACTTAGAAAGGTAAAGGAAAAAGATATTCTTCCTCCCCTCCACTGGAATAAAGTTTATGCAAATTTCCTGTTTTTTTAATATGATTCATATAGAGGAGAATTCAATGATGAAGAGTCAGCTATTTTAAAAATTGATCCCTCTGTTGGGATGCTAAAAGGATCTGGAAAATAAAAACTAATAGAATCTTTACAATATTAAAAGTTTTTAAATCAAAATGCAAGCTAGTCTTATTTACCGTAAAGCCTGTCTCATTGCTTTGTTCTGCCATCCTTCTATACATTTGCCTGGAGAGGACAGCAAACAAAGGAGGAATATGTAAACATTTTAATCATTTCTAACTTGCCATCTGTGACAATTCATGGTACTGAAATCAGAAAGGATGGGATCACTTTTCCATTTCTTTAAGGTCACCAAGGACAGACAAGCTCAGGACATACTGTATTTGTCAGAAGCAGAAGAGATGGCTAGGGAGATGGCAATGACAAATCTGTTCTAGGCTTAGCTCATTTTACTGAAGAATGTGTGTCCCCTTCTGACATTTATCAAAAGAAATTCAATTTTATAAAAAGAAGGATGTCAAATAATAGTACATAGCTAACACTCATTCTGCGGCTGTCAGAAGGCCAGATGGGGGCAAAAAGGAAAAGGGTAGATGGAAGAAAAAGTCATGCTGGCAAGAAACAGAAAACCAAACAGGGTGAAAGGTCAGTCCTAATATGCTTACAGGCTTGAATACATTTCTAATTAAGTCACATAGTTTTGAGATCCCTATTAGTGCCTACTTCACACTTTGGAATACTGATTTTCATTTTCTACAAATACAAGGAATGGCACTAAGTAAAGGTTTTGTGTCTGTGTGTCAATTTTTGTTTTTTGTTGTTCTTGTTTTATGTTTTTTCTTCTACATCAGGGAAGAAAGCTAATGAAACCTGGTAAAATCCCACAGCACCAGGTACAATGAAATGTACCCCGTGGGCAAGCAATCTATATTTCTTACAGTGATGATGATGATTTTTCTCTGGCAGGAAAGGATATTCTGGGTCAAAGAATAAAACCAAAAGTTGAGACAGAGGTAGTAGAAAAAAAGAAGTCAGATTCAGATCAAAGGAGGGGATTCTATTAGGAGACTAATGATGAAGCTGACAAAATACTGTAACAAGTGAGTGTTTTTACCATACTGCATAAAAATATTGGATTAAGCTACAAATTAAATCTCTTTCTCAGTAAGGGGTTTCTGCAGGACAGAAGCAATTAGGCTGCTGTCTAGTGAAGACGGGAAACTTGATTAACAGATCCAAAAAGACAGCATAGGGAAGATGGGTTTAACACCAGGAGGTGAAACACCAACTGTTATGCAAATTGACTTTTCTCAAAATGTTGGATAATTTCAATCAAGGACTGAAATACACTTTTTTTTTTTTTAATGTCACTGTTCTCTGGCCTTAAACTCCTCAATGCAATTTCTTATTAAATAATTGCTACTGATGCATGTCACAGTCCAGTTCCTGAGGTGGGTACTGAGACACTGCAGAACATTTCACCATAAAACTGATTTTTGCTTCTTTTCCAAATTTTCAAACATTCAAGGTGTTCTAGCTAAGGATGGCTGAGCAAGCAGCTTCTGGGACACTAGCTGTGAAGTGTTTGTGTCTAACCTTTTTGAGTCCCGTACTCTCTGTAAGGTACCTATTTGGTACAGTCCAAGCCAAGTTGTTCTTGTTTAGAATAAGGACTCTAAGGAGTGGCTACCATTTGTTAATTGTGTGTATTTCTCCCACAAATAAGACATTGTGCTAAAGCCAGAGACAGGACACCAGAAATCCAGGAAACACTGTAACTATTTATTCTTCATTCTCAAATTTGTACTTACCGTCCTGGAGATATTCAAAGTCCTAAAAGTATGCAGAATATTTAAAAATGTATCTGTAATCAAGTATCTTTCCTTGAACAAAAATAAATCAGACTCCGCAGCACATAAACCAGATCTTTGTATTTCTTCTTGGAAGATGTTGAGAAGAATTAAAATCAGATAGATGATCTTCTACATGGAATTAATATAGTCATCTTCATACATATTATCACCAGCAAAGTTTTCAACGTTTAAATTTTTTCATGAGACTGGCCACACACATTTGCATAAATCCTTTGATCCAGGGAATATGATCAAATCAATTAAATAAGTTAACATACAAACTTTTAACTCTTCACATCAAGGGTTGTCGAACTTTTTCTCTGAAGTACCAGATAGTAAACGTGTTCACCTTTGCATTCCAGATAGCCTCTCACAAGTACTCAGCTTTGTTCTGTCGGGACACAAAAGCAGCCAGAGGACTCTACAGAAGCAAACGGGCTTGGCTGTGTTCCAATACAGTGTTATTTACAATAACAGGCAATGAACTTTGGCCTGCAAGCCACAGTTTGCTGACTCATGCTTTATATCATTTTATCCCCTTCATTTCTTTTCATTTATCCTCTATCACGATGTCACAGCCTCGTACTGAAAACGCACCAAAGCTGTGGCTACAGACCAAACATTGTAAACAAAGATTGCAGGGGAAGCGGAATGTGAAAATTTGTTTAAAAAATATGTACTAAATTAGTAATAGAATATACACTGAGAAACAGTAGAGTTAACAGTCCTTTCCCCACCCTGCTGCTCAAGAGATCTTCTAAACTGCAAATTTGATCTTGGAACTCTCTAGCTTGAAATGTTTTACCTGCAGCAGACAGCTGGTTCTTTAGCTTGTCACAATTGGCTCATCCCATGGCTGACCCTATCTTCCTCCCAACCTCATCTCTTGCTCCGTCTTCTTCTCACATTCTATGCTCCAGCTACACGGAGGGAATCATAATTTCCAAGTGCTATGTGCATTCTGGCCTTCCAACGCATGCACTTGTTATTCGCTGTGCTTGAAACCTATTAACAACACTAACCTTGCTAACTCCTTGAGGACTGAACTCAGCTGTCTCAGGTGACTTTACTCCCAGTCTGTGCTATCAGGAGGTAACTATTTCCTTGTCTAATGACCCTGATAAATATTAAATTCTTGAAAGTTGAAACTGCATTTTTTAAAAGCATGATGCCTAGCAATGGAGAACAATCCATAAGTAATTATTCAATCAATCAATCAGTCAATTAAATGAGCTTTGTGGGTCCCTGCACTTCATCCTATAAATACAATAGTTCCTAACACTGAGCAATCTCTTTTCTTTAGCATACCATCTATAAATGATACACAAACAACTAATAGAGAAATGAAAAAAATTAGTTAAAGCAGTAATTTATATCCTATAAGCGGGGGGAAGTGTTAATAAAGTCAGTTTGCATGCTTGCTTCAGCAGCACATACGCTAAAATCGGAATGATACAGACATTAGCATGGTCCCTGTGAAAGGATAACCTACATGGGAAAAGAATCGGAATAAGAACATATATATATGCATGAAGTATGAAGTGTTAGTTGTTCAGTCATGTCCAACTCTTTGCTGCTTCATGGACTGTAGCCTGCCAGGCTGCTCTATCCATGAAATTTTCCAGGCAAGACTACTGGTGTGGGTAGCCATTCCCTTGTCCAGGGGATCTTCCTGACCCAGGGATCAAAACTGGGTCTCCTGCATTGCAAGCAGATTCTTTACCATCTGAGCCACCAGAGAAGCCCCAGATATATGTATGCTGCTGCTGCTGCTGCTGCTAATTCACTGCAGTCGTGTCCGACTCTGTGCAACCCCATAGACGGCAGCCCACCAGGCTCCTCCGTCCCTGGGATTCTCCAGGCAAGAACACTGGAGTGGATTGCCATTTCCTTCTCCAATGCATGAAAGTGAAAAGTGAAAGTGAAGTCGCTCAGTCGTGTCTGACTCTTAGTGACCCCATGGACTCCAGCCCACCAGGCTCCTCCGGCCATGGGATTTTCCAGGCAAGAGTACCAGAGTGGGTTGCCATTGCCTTCTCCAAGATATGTACAACTATATCACTTTGTTGTACACCTGAAACTAATACAACATTGTAAATCAACTATACCTCAATATAAAGTAAATTTTTAAATTTATTTAAAAATTGCATTTTACCACATAAGTAGGAATCTTTTCTCAACTGCTAATCATACGAGAGCCAGGTTTTATAAGAAGAGCAATTAAACATTTATCGGATCTACAGGAGACATGAACAGATGCTATATAAAGACATCCAGAAGAACAGATTACAGAAAAAATAAATTTGTGTTTCAGTGGGAAACTATGCATTAGACTTTAGCCTTTCATAATCTTTGCACTATTTTACAACTTTTATAATTGATGCACATGCACATTCTGTCTGGTCTGGAAGAGTTTCAGTTGACTTCCCTCCATTCTTTTTTGTGCTGTGCTGTGCTAAGTTGCTGCTGCTGCTGCTGCTGCTACTGCTAAGTTGCTTCAGTCATGTCCAGTTCTTTATAACCCCTATGGTCAGTAGCCCGCCAGGCTGCTCTGTCCATGGGATTCTCTAGGCAAGAATACTGGAATGGGTTGCCATGCCCTCCTTTCATTCCTTTTTACTTCATAGAAATTAATGCCTTTTGACTTTTCCTTTAAGCCAGTTACACCAACTACCTGATTCCCTCGTTGAATGAGTAAAATAAAATCTTCAGCACATGCTTACTTTAAAATCCATATGAGAGTCATGACTTTACCTTTTCCCAAAAAATTATCTTTTAACAGTGTTGGGGGTTACACTGAGATGCTCATTGGATTCAGGCATCAGAGCCAGAAAAACTTCATAAGGAGAGAAGTGCACTCCATGGGCAACTTACACCCAGGGTAGTCTTCTCTTGGCTTCCAAAGGTAAACCCAAAATGGCAATAAAACTTTGCTTCCTCTCTGCTTTTTTAATTTTAAGTTGCCTCTCTACCAGCTTTATGTTTTCAGTTTGGATTTTCGGGGGTCAATACGTTCTTTCCCAGTAGTTGTTAGAAATTTGAGTTTATGACCTGATCATTGATGATCTCTGTAAATGAAGTAATAGTTAATAGAGAACCCAGCTGACCAAGAGAAAGCAGAGAATCTGGCATGTGAGTCTTTTTTGTTTGCCTGTTTTGAGACCTAATCAATTAAGAATTTTGTGTCCATTTGTGAATTTTATATTTCTGTGTTTACTCTTGACCCATGACTAAAATTTTAGAATAGATGCTCTAAGCTTTCTCCCTTTCTCTTTGTATATCTGTATGTTGCTATAATTTAAAAAGGCTTTTACCTCTTATGTGAGGAGCCTGATGGGCTATGGTCCACAGGGTTGCAAAGAGTCAGACACCACTGAAAAGATTTAGCATGCAAAATTCTCAGAAAATAGGGAAATTGAAGTTCTCTTACTTTCAGTGTGGCAGATTTAAAAAGTATTCAGCTCAGAAATGTTTTAAGAGTTCACTTTCAAATAATTTAGTTAATGAGACAAGTTTAATATTACTGGTTTTATTTTTTGAAAGTTATGTCATCTATGATTTGTCAATATTAAGTAAAATACATAAGTATAGATGTTTACTTTACTTGAATATGTACTACCAAATAGGAAAAGGAGTACATCAAGGCTGTATATTGTCACCCTGCTTATTTAACTTCTATGCAGAGTACATCATGAGAAACGCTGGGCTGGAAGAAGCACAAGCTGGAATCAAGATTGCTGGGAGAAATATCAATAACCTCAGATATGCAGATGACACCACCCTTATTGCAGAAGGTGAAGAGGAACTAAAGAGCCTCTTAATGAAAGTGAAAGTGGAGAGGGAAAAAGTTGGCTTAAAGCTCAACATTCAGAAAACGAAGATCATGGCATCTGGTCCCATCACTTCATGGGAGATAGATGGGGAAACAGTGTCAGACTTTATTTTTTGGGGCTCCAAAATCACTGCAGATAGTGATTGCAGCCATGAAATTAAAAGACACTTACTCCTTGGAAGAAAAGTTATAACCAACCTAGATAGCATATTCAAAAGCAGAGACATTACTTTGCCGACTAAGGTCCGTCTAGTCAAGGCTATGGTTTTTCCAGTGGTCACGTACGGATGTGAGAGTTGGACTATGAAGAAAGCTGAGCGCCGAAGAATTGATGCTTTTGAACTGTGGTGCTGGAGAAGACTCTTGAGAGTCCCTTGGACTGCAAGGAGATCCAACCAGTCCATTCTGAAGGAGATCAACCCTGGGATTTCTTTGGAAGGAATGATGCTAAAGCTGAAGCTCCAGTACTTTGGCCACCTCATGCGAAGAGTTGACTCATTGGAAAAGACTCTGATGCTGGGAGGGATTGACGGCAGGAGGAGAAGGGGACGACAGGATGAGATGGCTGGATGGCATCACTGACTTGATGGACGTGAGTCTGAGTGAACTCCGGGAGTTGGTGATGGACAGGGAGGCCTGGCGTGCTGTGATTCATGGGGTCGCAAAGAGTCGGACACAACTGAGTGACTGAACTGAACTGAACTGAATCTTAAATAGGTTCACTGATTAAATAAACTTACATTACTTCTACTTAATGTTTAAGATTATGAAAGACATAAATTTGTGTTTACCAAGATTAAATTATTATTCCAATAAATTTATGTAAATGATAATTATGTTTTGTCATATGTCAGCTTAGAGATAATATCTAAGAACTGTAGGTAACTTAAAACCTTGGACCGACAGTAACTTGAGTTAATTAATGGACTTTCATTAGATAATTACTATAGCAGTATCTTAAGACAGTAAGATAAAATACTGAAATACTAATTATTAATCATAATTTCAAGTTAATATCCACTTCCTTCTTATTTTTATGAATCTGTCTCTTGAGTCGGTAATGAATGTGCTCATTTCTGCCACTTGAGAAGCAAATATAAATGATGTGTGTGGTTCTAGAAAGCTGCGTTAGGTATGTTCATGGCCTCTGCAAATGTACTACAGAATGCTGGTGTGTGACAGACAATTATTCACTTCCCAATTTTTTCCTGTGGAATAAAAGTTAGCTGCTTTGGGTAAAAGCAATAACTGCTATATGGTTTACACTATACTTAGGAGTCATAGCTTCAAAGAAATGTAGCTATGTACATACTATCATTTGGAGAGAAAAAGATTAATTCTTTCCCAAAGGACCTGGGCCTATGTGGTTGCCAACCCTCTCTGGGGTTCTCATCTCAAGCTTCTTGAGAACCCCAGATAATTAAAACTGTCTTTGAGATTTTCCAGAGGGCTCTTTGAAAGTCACAAAGATTTGCTCCTTCACCTTATAAAAAGAGACATGCAAGAAAAAAAATTGTTTATTTGATATGTTATTGTTGATGAGTTATGTAAAAAGAGCTCTCAGATCAGAAAAGATGGTTAGCCTAATCTAGGTTAAATTTGTATGAGTATAAGCTTGTTAATACAAACACTTCAGAAACTGAAATATAAATGTGGCATTTCTGGAGATTTGCTTATTCTCTCACTGTCAATGATATATTTCCATTTATCAGAGTCCTGGTGTGACTCTGCTTACTATCAGACAACAACAATGTAGAGTTATCATATAACTTATATGAGTTATCATATAACTTATATAAGTTATATATATCATTATATAACTCTACAACAATGTAGGGTTATAATTTTAGTTAGTATTTTTTATCTACCAGTTTTATTGAGATATAATTCATATTCCAGACTATTCAACCATCCAAAGTGTATAATTCAGTGGTTCTTGGTATATTATACAACCATCACCACAGTCCATTTTAGAATAATTTTATCACCTTTAAACATTGTGTTGCAGTTGTTCAGTCACTAAGTCATGTCCAGCTCTTTGCGACCCCACGGACTACAGCACACCAGGCTTCCCTGTCCTTCACTATCTCCTGGAGTTTGCTCATACTCATGTCCATTGAATTGGTGCTGTTATCTAACCATCTGATCCTCTGCTACCCCCTGCTTTTGCCCTCAATCTTTCCCATCATCAGGGTCTTTTCCAATAGTCAGTTCTTCGCATCAGGTAATCAAAGTATTGGAGCTTCAGCTTTAGCATCAGTCCTTCCAATGAATACCCAGGATTGATTTCCTTTAGGATTGACTGGTTTCATCCCCTTGCTGTCCAATTAGGTCTCAAGAGTCCTCTCCAGCACCACAATTTGAAACCCCATTAACAATAATTCCCCATTTACCTGCAAACTCACCAACCCAGATTTGCCTATTCTGGACATTTCCTACAAATAGAATCTTATAATATGTGATCTTTTGTAATTGATTTCTTCCCCTTAGTATAACATTTCAAGAGTCATCCATATTGTAATATGTACCAACATTTCTTTCCTTGTTACTGTCCGTTGTTACACTGTATGAACGTAACACACTTTACTTATCCATTCATCAGTTTGTGGGCACTTGGTGTGGTTTTTTCATTTCTTGAATGCTGCTATAAATATTTATATGCTTCCCTGGTGGCTCAGATGGTAAAGTGTCTGTCTACAATGTGGGAGCCCCCAGTTTGATCCCTGGTCGGGAAGATCCTCTGGAGTAAGAAATGACAACCCACTCCAGTACTCTTGCCTGGAAAATCCCATGGATGGAGGAGCATGGTAGGCTATAGTCCATGGGTCACAAAGAGTTGGACACGACTGAGCTATTTCACTTTCACTTTTTCATAAATATTTATAGATATTTGTATATATTTATAGATAAATATTATAGATCCAAGTTTATATGTGGACATATGTTTTCACTTCTCTTGAATATATACCTTAAAGTAGAATTGCTAAGTTATATGGTAACTCTGTGTTTAACTGTTTTTATGATAACTGTATGTTTACCTGACAGACTGTTTTACAGAATGGTGGCTATACCATTTTACATTACATAGAGCTGTGTACGAGGATTCCAATTTCTCTACATCTTTGTCAATATTTTCTGTCTTTTTGATTTTAGCCATCCTGCTGCTGCTGCCAGTCGCTTCAGTCGTGTCCGACCTTGTGCAACCCTATGGACTACAGCCTGTCAGGCTCCTCTGTCCATGGGATTCTGTCAGCAGGAGTACTAGAGTGGGTTGCCGTGTCTCCTCCAGGGGATCTTCCCGACCCAGGAATCGAACCTGGGTCTCCTGCATTGCAGGCAGATTCTTTACCGCTGAACCACCAAGGAAGTATCACTCTGTGATTTTGATTAACGTTTCCCTGATGGGTAATGATGTTGTGCATCTTTTCATCTGTTTACTGGCGATTCTTATATCTTTTTTTTTTTTTTTTTTAGAAATTTTTTTTTTTTTTTTTGGCTGTTCTGGGTCTTTGTTGCTGTACGGGGGCTTTCTCTGGCTGCAGTGAGTGGGGCTGCTCTCTAGTCACAGTGCTTTGGCTTCTCATTGCAGTGGCTTCTTTTGTTTTGGAGCATGAGCTCTAGACATGCAGGCTCAGTAATTGGTGCACACGGGCTCAGTGCTTTTGGTGTACAGGCTTAGTTGCTCCACAGCAGGTAAAATCTTCCTGGATCAGGGATCGAACTCACCATATCCCATGCATTAGGAGGCAGACTTGTAACCACTGGACCACCAGGGAAGTCCTTGAGAAATCTTTTTACAAATCCTTTACCCATTTAAAAATTTGAGATACTTATCTTTTTATTATTGAGTTGTAAGATTTCTTTGTGTAGTCTAGATACACGTACTTTATCAGATATATGTTTTGCTAACATTTTCTCCCATTTTGTGGGTTGTCTTTTCATTTTCTTAATGGTGTCCTTTGAAGCACAATTGTGAAGAGGTCCAACTCACCTAATTTTTTTGTCACTTATATTTTTGATGTTTTATCTAGGAAGCCTTTGCCTAACCCAAGGTTGCAAAGGTTTACCTCCTATATTTTGTTCCAAGAGTTTTATTATTTTACGTCTTATATTTAGGTCTGTGTTCTATTTTAAATTAATTTTGTGTATAATATAAGAAAAGCATCCAACCTTATTGTTTTGTGTGTGATTATTCAGTTGTTATATTTGAGAATAATGATAATTTAGTTGAGCATGACATGTACTTTTAAGCAAGTAACATTTTAGGTTTTACAAGCAAATGCTTACAAACGCTTCTGGGTACACTGGACTGACACTTTCACAGGATTCTCAGCCTTCCACGTAAGTGTGGTAATTTACTTCCTGGTAGGCTCAAGAATCTTAGGATATTTGGGAGAACTGGAAAAGAGAGGAATTTATCCACATTTCTAGGTAATGCAGGTGAAATCTAGTGGTGAGCTCTTACTTCGGTCTCCTAATCTCAGAATAACACATGTCAAGAAGCTTTTAAAGTCCATTCTGAGATTACTTATGAAAACTTACAATAAAGCTCATTTCAAAAGGCCTACAGGGCGATGCAGTTGTCTTATTGCCTCTGTATAAACTACCAGGGCAAATCTACTAAGACCATTCTTATTTTGTAATCAAGAATAATCTTTTGAGATTATTTTTGATCAAAAGGGAAAACGCTGTAGAAAAAAATTGTGTTTCAATGTGAAACTATACATTATATGCATATAGCTTAGCTTTCTGTATTAACACACGCTAGCCTTTCATTTTACAACTTTTAAAAAATTGATAGACAATTATGTTCTGTCTTATTTGGTAGGGTTTCAATTGACTTCCTTCTTCCCTCTGGAAAAAAAAAAAACAAACACTTTTTCCTCCATTTGCTATTCCATTCCTTTACTCTACATAGATTGGTGCCTTTTGACTTTTCTTGGAACTGGTATAACATTTGCCAGGATTCCTCATCAGATGAGTAAAGTAAAATCTTTAACACATGTTCATTTGTATATCTGCATAAGAGTCATGATTTTTCCTTTTTTAAAAAAAATTATCTTCTAATATATTTCAGAATGGGATGGAGATAAAAATCAAGTAAGAGAGAAAAGAGCAATCAAAATGCATAGGTTTTGAATGTGTCTTATTTGAACAGTGTATAGATAGTAAGCAAAATCTCAAGGAGGTTGACCTTTACCAAAGTGATAAAACCAGAAAATGAGGGTGACATAAGGATAAAGGATAAACAATAATTAGGGCTTCACTGGTAGCCCAGCTGATACAGAATCCAAGTGCAAAGCAGGAGACCTTGGTTCTATTCCTGGCTTAGGAAGATCCTCTGGAGAAGGAATAGGTTACCCATACCCATTTTCTTGGGCTTCCCCGGTGGCTCAGATGGTAAAGAATCTGCCTGTAATGCAGGATACCTGGGTTAGATCCCTGGGTTGGGAAGATCCCTGGAGAAGAGCATGGCAACCCACTCCAGTATTCTTGTCTGGAGAATCCCCATGGACAGAGGAGCCATGGGGTCGCCAAGAGTCAGACACAAGTGACTAAGCGCAGCACAGCACAAACAGTAAGTAAAGAGAAGGTTTGTTTTTTTTTTCCAACAGGTTGAGACCTCTGATAAAGATGTTACAATGACCAAAAATGAATGAATGTTCCATCCCATAATAGCCTCAAACCTCTAAATAAAAAAACCAAGAACTATCTTTTCTTATCTAAGAGAATGGCCAAAATTTTAAAAGTGATATTGTCCAGAGCAAGCAAGGGGTAGCAGGAATAGGTTTGTTGTTTAGTCTCTCAGTCATATCCAACTCTTTTGTGACCCCATGGACTGTAGCCTACCAGGCTCCTCTATCCATGGAATTTTCCAGGCAAGAATACTAGAGTGGGTTGCCATTCTCTTCTCCAGGGGAATCTTCCCAGACCACGGATCGAACCCGGGTCTCCTGCATTGGCAGGTAGATTCTTTTCCACTGAGCCACCTGGGAAGCCTAGCAGGAATAGGTACACTTTTGCTTTGTAAGTAAGTTATAAACTCTTTCTATGGCTGTTTAGTAATATTTGTTAAAAACTTGCCTGGAAAATTCCATGGACAGGGGAGCCTGGCAGGCTACAGTCCATGGGGTTGCAAAGAGCTAGACATGACTTAAGAGACTGAGCTTGCACACACGTGCCTTTTAACCCGGCAACTCTACTTTTAGATATTTAATCAGTTAAAGACTGACAAAAGTATATGATTATAGATATTCAAGGACATTTATTTCTAGTAATGTCATAATAGAAAATTTGGGGAACACTCTCCATTTCCATCAATAAGGGGTTACTACAGAACAGAGTACATATAATAATGTAGTTTGTAAAAATTATATATATATATATATATAAAGTAGTTATCTTAGAGAGCTGCAACTATGGAAGTCCACCACTACACATTTTCTGTTTATATGTTTGTATTATTTTTGTAACATCCAAAAATAATGTAGTAAAATTTAACTGTAGGAGAATCCAAGCTTTTAAACTTGAGGCAGTATCTTTTCCACTATTATGTAATGACCATATCATACAAATTAGCTCATCTTTTCAATACTTCATTGGAAGCTTATCAGCAGGAATGGGGAGGGTTGTACAACAGCTTTCTGAAATTGACCTACACAGAATGAAGAGAGGTCATTACTCTCAGAGGATTTTTCTCTGCATGTGCACAATATTCAGACCAGGATTTAATAAAGATCCATACACCCTGCCCAAACCAGTCATACTGTTTACCTTTACCTAACCAACTCCTTGTCTTTGGGCAAATGACCATGAGAAGTTTACCTAAATGATTTTGAACAACTTATGGACTATGGAATGTATGTATATTTATGTGGATGTATATATGTATCTGTGCTGTGCTCAGTCACTCAGTCGTGTCCAACTCTTTGCAACCCCATGAACTGTAGTCCACCAGGTTCCTCTGTCCATGGTATTCTCCTGTAGTACCCAGTGAAGAACTAAGTTGCTGGAAGATGAATTAATGCCAAAAAATCTGAATATGCATCATGTAAATAATCACTTCCAAGTGAATGTAATACAGATAGAATCAATATATCTTAAAACGTTACTTGTGGAGTTAATTGATTGATTTTAAACTGCATATACTCCCAATTTCAAAATAAGCTAATTTGAAGCTGACCCTTCAGTAGATGCATAACATAATATCACTTTAAGAATTTAGATTGTAAGTTACACTAAAGTGCTATAGGAAATAGATTTGGTCAGGCAACCAAACCAATGTCATGGTTCAGTAACCATAAATACCGTGGCAAATAATAGTAATTAACATTTACCACAGCCTCAGCACATTGAAATTACTTCTGTCAGTTATACATCTGAGCAACTCAGTGATGTAGGTTATGATTATCCTGGTTTAACAGGAGGTAACTAGGGGCACAGGATAAGAAAATGATTGATTCCAGATAACCAGTATGCAGATCAATCTTCTGGAGGACAGCTCCATATGTATTGATTCTGCAAAGCCATATTTTGGAGCCTTCTACTTATTGAAAACAATTTTAGCAAAATAAACCAAACACAGACATGCGTAAGGCCCTCAACAAAGCTGTATATGTAAAAGAAATCACATAATAAACTTAACCAGGTTCCATTCCAAATTTATTTTTTTGTTCAATATGTGTAGTTTCCAACTGCTTTCTATTTACACTTAAGCTACAACAAGAGACAATAGGAGTATTGTGAAATAAAAAGCATGCAACCAGACTGTTTAAACTTCTTGGCAATGGTGTTGTTTAACTTTGTCATCTGCGGTTAATTCTCACATTGTTCAGGACTGGGCTCTGGCCATAGTAACCAGTGGATGCTACTGACAGATCAAGATTACAGTAGGTCACAAAGGGATATTGGAGACTATTTCCCAGGAGGTACTCAACAAATATTTATCTGTTGGTGTGGAGGTCACAGAGGCTACACCAGTAATAGGTGGCACTTTCAGGAAAATAATTCTTAAGGAAAAAAAATGTTTCTTTTTTTCCCCTTCATGCTTGGTTTTCTAAATAGTTTAATATAGCTTCTTCTGCTATGGTACTTGTCCACAACCCTCCCCCTTAGAGAAACTGATTTCTGAATAATTTCTCTTGTACATGCATTTTAAAGGTGTGTAATTAACTGGTAACAGGTTGTTAGGTAGCTGATGAGGTGTGAACCAGTCACTAATTTGTTTTCTTTATTTACAACTTTCCTTGCACTTGAAGATGACAGCGCGGTGTTTTTCATTCCCTGCTTACTTCCCCAGATTAAAAAGTGATTTGTGAAGCCATTTTTAATTCCTCAAATTCCATTAAAAAGGAATATCCAGGGGAGTCTTAATCAAGACATAATAGGCACTAAAATGTGATCACACAACAGCACTTCTAATGTGGCCCTATCAGCTACAATGTTAAGGGATTGCCTCCAGTTAACTGAATTCAGCCCTAACATCGACCTACAACTTCTGGAATAACCCTTATGCATTTGGCACTGGCTTTGTTGTAAATGTTTGCAGCTAACACACTTTATTGTTTTAGAATTTATCACATGATCCACAGGGACAATTTGTTACAAAAGTATTATTATTGTATTATCACTAAAATAGTTTGCTTTTCCCTTCAAATTGCCTTGCCTTCTAGTCAATATTAGATCTTTAAAAACCAGTTTGGGAAGAAATTAAAATAGAAACATAATGGAATGAGAATTGCTAAAAATACAAGGCTGGAATATTGAAAATGCAACTAAAACAGAAATAGCTAAGTGTAGAGTCAGTAGGTAACCAAAAGGGGTAATTTGGGACCAGAGAGAATATTGAGTTATTAGATAAGTTTGAAAATAAATGAGAATAAAAACTCTGTCCTGGCCTTTAAAAATATATAACCAGAAATGAAGTTATAGAATATGTGGAAACGTATGTCCAAAATACCCGTAAACCTTGGATAGACAGTTAATCAAATGCAACAAAGCCTAGATGTTAGTTAAGTGGTAACATTCTCTTTTTTACTTGTCAAAGCTACATCAATATTTCCATCTAGAACACTGTAACCTTCAGGATCTATTTCTAGATGCTGATATGTCTTGGGGGGATCAACTCCAGAAGCTGCTATGGTGATCACTTTTGTATGATATCAACAGCCAATGTTTTTTGAGTTCTTGATTTATGGTGGGCATTTGTGGTTTTTTATCTTTTTTTTATTGTAAAACATTTTATTTGACCAAATATATTCAAAATATCATTGGTTTAACATATGCTAATATAAAAAAAGGTATTTTCACTCATATTGTTAACTGGCCTCATTTCAAGTCGACAGCAGCACAGTGTTAAAGAGTGTCTTAGTGGCTCCCAGCAGGAGATGGTCCCCTGCCCAGCTACCTAAAACAACCCGGCTGCTCTCCTACCACATTACTTATTAATATTTTGTCTTCTTTACAGCCCTCACTAATTGATACTTTTGAACTGTGGTGTTGGAGAAGACTCTTGAGAGTCCCTTGGACTGCAAGGAGATCCAACCAGTCCATTCTGAAGGAGATCAGTCCTGGGTGTTCTTTGGAAGGAATGATGCTAAAGCTGAAACTCCAGTACTTTGGCCACCTCATGCGAAGAGTTGATTCACTGGAAAAGACTCTGATGCTGGGAGGGATTGGGGGCAGGAGGAGAAGGGGATGACAGAGGATGAGATGGCTGGATGGCATCACCAACTCGATGGACGTGAGTCTGAGTGAACTCCGGGAGATGGTGATGGACAGGGAAGACTGGCGTGTTACAATTTATGGGATCGCAAAGAGTCAGACACGACTGAGCACCTGAACTGAACTGAACTGAACTGAATACCTCAATTTATCTTATTTGCTTGTGCATTCTTTGTCCCTTAAGACAAGGACTCACCTTGAATGGTGCTCGGAACAACATAGGCTGTCATAAGTGCTCAGTGTACACTGTCCCATCTCCTCCAGAAGGGGACAACAGGATGAGATGGTCGGATGCATCACCGACTCAGTGGACATGATGAGTTTGAGCAAGCTCTGGGAGTTGGTGATGGACAGGGAAGCCTGGAGTGCTGCAGTCCATGGGGTTGCAAGGAATCAGACACAACTAAGAGACTGAACTGAACTGTACACTGTCCCTGACTGAATCCATGTTCGATCAGACCCCTGGGTCCCCTCACCCTCCCTGGAGCTGCTCCTCGGCACACCTGGCCCACCCTCCCAGCCTTCTTTCTCCAGGTCCATTTCCAGAGTATGGATCATGGAGCTCTGTGTAGAGGAGCTCTGCCAGAAGACCCACCGTGACTTCCCGTAGGCTCTGCATTAAGTTCTTTATGGTATTAATTCACTGAATCTCCCCAGTGACCCCATGGATAGTACCTTAGGATGCTTATTTTATAGATGCAGGAACGGGGGCACAGTTTTACAGTTAAAAGTAACTTGCCTAGGGTTACAGAGTGTTCAGGAAATATAATTAAAATGAAATCTGCCAACCAAAAAAATCTTCCCATAGAGGTTAGAAGAGAAAGAAAACAGTTTTATTATTGAATAAGCATCAAACCAGAATGTGATTCACATCAGAGGCAATTGCTAACAAAGACAGAGGAAGTCTTATCTTTTTTTTTCCCTTTTTTGTAGTCAAACAGATACAACCATGACATACATTTTCTCAAGATAAATAATAGCTAGTCCTCAAGTAAGAGGCCTAGATAGATTCTTTTGTGACACATAATTCATTTTAGATGTACCTAGGGATACTTAGATGTACATTGGGATGACCATCCATATTAACTAATTGATTTTATTCAAAGGAAACACAAACTTCTTGTATTTTATGACAGGAGGGTTTTGCAACTTGGAGCAAGTTGCCTAAATAAAGCATGCTTGCACCTTTCACAGAAATAAGGAGATAGTGGTGTTATCTCTCTCTTTTTTAAAAATTTCATATTATTTTTCACTTATTGCCAAAACTTCGTACATGATGTTATCTTATATATTTCTTTTCTTAAATTTTTATTGGAGTATAGTTGCCTTACAATATTGTATTAGTTTCTGCTGTGCAGCAAAGTGAATCAGCTATAAATATACATATACATATATCCCCTCTTTTTTGGATTTCCTTTCCATTTAGGTCACCACAGAGCACTGGGTAGAGTTCCCTGTGCTATCCAGGAGGTACTCATTAGTTATCTATTTTATACATAGTATAAATATATGTGTGAGCCCCAATTTCCTAATCCACCCCACCCCATCCCCTCCCCCCTTGGTGTGCTATCACTTAATATTTACATTTCACATGGATGACTCCTGGTCCTTCAGAAAGGATGACTAGGTTGCAAAGCTGACAAAAAACACATCTAGTTTTCAAAAAGATTTGTATATATTTCAAATAGAGGAGAAAATACTTGTGATTAAAAGTTTTCTAAAGTAAATGCCTTAAAAAGAAGAGATGGAGAAATTTATTATTTTTAAGTGGAGGAATTAAGTCTCTTGTTTTTAATTTTTATTTGTCCTTATAATAGCTAGCATGTAGTAGAATTGGAAGTCAAGCCCAGTTAGTGTGGTGTTAAAGCCCTTTTTAAAAATCATGTATTATACTGCCTCTATAAACTTCCTACTTGAGAGGAAATGCACTGAGAGAACTCATACATCCCGTCAATGGCTTTTTATTGAACATCTACTATGTATGAGGCATTTTACTAGGAATTAAGAATGTAATTGTGGATAAAACAGATGAGAGTTTGGTCCTCATGAAGCTTAGGTGGAGAGACCTGTATTAAACAAACAGTTTTCCAAATCAAACAAAATTATGGAAATTGAGAAGAATGAAAACTATGGGGTGTTTTGAAAGCATCTGACAGAGAGAATTTGAGCTAGCCTAGGTGGTCTGGAAGGCTGTTTAAGTTCAAAATGCAAAGTTTGATGAAGAGGAAAGGAAGACAATAAAGAGCTGATTTGAAGTTTGGAGTATTAAATAGTTTGGGAAGAATAAGAGATGAACAGGTAAGTATGCCCTAATCATTGAACACTTATTCTGCCTGAGTGAAATAACTCTTGATATAAAATATCATGTCCTTGTCTTTGATTGATTACACTGTTTTACAGCTTATAGAGAAAGCAGTTAAATTGTAGAAAATGAAAAAGGATAACAACACAAATGTTTCTTGTCCATAATATTGCAAGTGATTTTTTTTCATTAAAATCCAAATAAATTTTGTCTGGTAGAGTTACAGTTGATTTCCACCCAAAATATTACATTTTATTGCCCTATAAAATATTATGTTTCCCAGGTGGCTCAGTGGTAAAGAATCTGCCTGCCAATGCAAGAGGCAGGAACTGCAGATTCAGTCCCTGGGTTGGGAAGATCCCCTGGAGAAAGGAATGGCAACCCACTCCAGTATTCCTGCCTAGGAATTCCCATGGACAGAGGAGGCTGGTGGGCTATAGAGTTCACGGGGTTGCAAAAGAGTTACACACAACAGAGTGACTGAGCACACCCACACACAGAATATTAACCAGTTTGTATTTGTTGACAAGTTCATTTCAGAATTTCTGGTAGCCTCTATGTGTCTGTACTTCAAAAAATGCTTGAGCTGGTTTTAACATCTTACTAGTTCCTTCACCAATGAATGAGTTAAAATATTTAACATGTATTCATTGTGTATTTAGATAAGACATAATTTTACCTTTTTGAAAATTATAATTTAGCAAGTGTTGGTTTAAAGTTTGATATCATATACTCAGGCAAGGGCACTTTCTGGTTTGACAATGAAAAAAGTAACCTATGGAAACCACCTAACTCAGATGGAATCTGAACCCAGCCAAAACCCAGACTGGGGCTCGAACCCACTGTTTTTTAGTTAAAAATCACACACTTAGTCTCAGGACTTAATGAAACTCAGGTTATGTCTCACTACAGAAGGAATTCGGATAGAGGCAAAATGATAGGAAGGGGATTTATTTAGAGAGGTATGTATTCCATAGACAGACTGTCATCTGTCTCAAAAGACAAGAGTGGCCTGGGAGAAGCACACTCTATGGACAGTGGGCCTTCTCAGAAGGCGAGAGCCCCCAGTATATGGGGTGGTTAGTTTTTATGGGCTGGATAATTTCATAGGCTAATAAGTGGGACTTCCCTGGTAGCTCAACTAGTAAAGAATCCACCTGCAATGCAGGAGACCCCAGTTCAATTCCTGGGTCGGGAAGATCCCCTGGAGAGGGGATAGGCTATCCACTCCAGTATTCTTAGGCTTCTCTGGTAGCTCTAATGGTAAAGAATCCTCCTGCAATGTGGGAGAACTGGATTCGATCCCTGAGTTTGGAAGATGCCTTGGAGGAGGGCATGGCAACCCACTCCCAGTCTTCTTGCTTGGAGAATCCCCATGAACAGAGGAGGCTTAAGTCCACAGGGTCACAAGGCCTGGCTTGGACCTTGTGGACCACAAGGTCCACAGGGCTGGCAGGCTACAGTCCACAGGGTCACAAAGAGTCAGACATGAGACACTGAGCAATTAAGGGCAGTACAGCAATGAGTGAGAATACTATTCCTACTGTTTTGGAGAAGGGCTGGTTGGGCCACTGACCACATTTTGCACTTTTATGTTCAGCATTAGAACTGTCAAGTCGCTAGTGGGTATGTCATTTAGCATGCTAATATATTACAATGAGCATATAATAAGGCTCAAGGCCTATTGGAAGTCGAATCTTCCACCATCTTGTGCCTAATTGGTTCTAACCAGTTATGTCATATCCTCAACAGCTATGTCCTTCTTGAAAAGGTTGTGCCCTGCCTCCTTCTCTCCTGTTTCACTGTGACCATATTTTCAATATACGCCTCTGTGTAATGTCACAAGAAATGTACATCAGTCCTTTAACCCTCCCCCACCCCAAAATGCTACTCCAGGACTTTTTCTTTAATCCTAAAGAAATTCTAAATTTAACATGACTCAAGGTTGGGAGGAAGGGACAAATAAACCAGAAAGTAAAAAATAAGCCATACAAAAAGTAAGGAACAGACATGGTACACATCAATATATCTGTTGGAACTCTCCAAGTTGTACCTCTGCTTTCTCTAGGAAAAGACATTTTTCTTAACTTTTTATTTTATACAGGAGCTCAGACAATTAACAATGTTGTGATAGTTTCTGGAGAACAGCAAAGGGACTCAGCCATACATATACATGTATCCGTTCTCCCCTGAACTACTTTCCCATCCAGACTGCCACACTGAGCAGAGTTCCCTGTCCTTGTTGGTTATCCATTTTAAATAAACAATGTGTACATGTCCATTTCCAAGGCAAACCATTCAATATCACAGTAATCCAAGTCTATGCCCCAACCAGTAATGCTGAAGAAGCTGAAGTTGAACGGTTCTATGAAGACCCACAAGACCTTTTAGAACTAACACCCAAAAAAGATGTCCTTTTCATTATAGGGGAATGGAATGCAAAAGTAGGAAGTCAAGAAACACCTGAGGTACCAGGCAAATTTGGCCTTGGAATACAGAATGAAGCAGGGCAAAGGCTAATAGAGTTTTGCCAAGAGAACACACTGGTCATAGCAAACACCCTCTTCCAACAACACAAGAGAAGACTCTACACATGGACATCACCAGATGGTCAACACCAAAATCAGATTTGATTATATTCTTTGCAGCCAAAGATGGAGAAAGTCTATACAGTCAGCAAAAACAAGACAGGGAGCTGACTGTGGCTCAGATCATGAACTCCTTATTGCCAAATTCAGACTTAAATTGAAGAAAGTAGGGAAAAAAAACTAGAACATTCAGGTATGACCTAAATCAAATCCCTTATGATTATACAGTGCAAGTGACAAATAGATTCAAGGGATTAGATCTGATACATAGAGTGCCTGATGAACTATGGATTGAGGTTTGTGACATTGTACAGGAGACAGGGATCAAGACCATCCCCATGGAAAAGAAATGCAAAAAAGCAAAATGGCTGTCTGAGGAGGCCTTACAAATAGCTGTGAAAAGAAGAGAGGTGAAAAGCAAAAGAGAAAAGAAAAGATATAAGTATCTGAATGCAGAGTTCCAAAGAATAGCAAGAAGAGATAAGAAAGCCTTCCTCAGTGATCAATGCAAAGAAATAGAGGAAAAAAATAGAATGGGAAAGACTAGAGATCTCTTCAAGAAAATTAGAGATACCAAGGGAACATTTCATGCAAAGATGGGCTCAATAAAGGACAGAAATGGTATAGACCTAACAGAAGCAGAAGATATTAAGAAGAGGTGGCAAGAATACACAGAAGAACTGTACAAAAAAGATCTTCATGACCCAGATAATCACGATGTTGTGATCACTCACCTAGAGCCAGACATCCTGGAATGTGAAGTCAAGTGGGCCTTAGAAAGCATCATTAGGAACAAAGCTGGTGGAGGTGATGGAATTCCAGTTGAGCTATTTCAAATCCTGAAAGATGATGCTGTGAAAGTGCTGCACTCAATATGCCAGCAAATATGGAAAACTCAGCAGTGGCCACAGGACTGGAAAAGGTTAGTTTTCATTCCAATCCCAAAGAAAGGTGATGCCAAAGAATGCTCAAACTACCGCACAATTGCAATCATCTCACATGCTAGTAAAGTAATGCCCAAAATCCTCCAAGCCAGGCTTCAGCAATACATCAACTGTGAACTTCCAGATGTTCAAGCTGGTTTTAGAAAAGGCAGAGGAACCAGAGATCAAATTGCCAACATCTGCTGGATCATGGAAAAAGCAAGAGAGTTCCAGAAAAACATCTATTTATGCTTTATTGACCATGTCAAAGCCTTTGATGGTGTGGATCACAATAAACTGTGGAAAATTCTGAAAGAGATGGGAATACCAGACCACCTGACCTGTCTCTTGAGAAACCTATATGCAGGCCAGGAAGCAACAGTTAGAACTGGACACAGAACAACAGACTGGTTCTAAACAGGAAAAGGAGTACATCAAGGCTGTATATTGTCACTCTGCTTATTTAACTTATATGCAGAGTACATCATGAGAAATGCTGGGCTGGAAGAAGCACAAGCTGGAATCAAGATTGCTGGGAATAATATCAATAACCTCAGATATGCAGATGACACCACCCTTATGGCAGAGAGTGAAGAAAAACTAAAAAGCCTCTTGATGAAAGTGAAAGTGGAGAGTGAAAAAGTTGGCTTAAAGCTCAACATTCAGAAAACGAAGATCATGGCATCTGGTCCCATCACTTCATGGGAAATAGATGGGGAAACAGTGGAAACAGTGTCAGACTTTATTTTGGGGGGCTCCAAAATCACTGCAGATAAGTGATTGCAGCCATGAAATTAAAAGACTCTTACTCTTTGGAAGAAAAGTTATGACCAACCTAGATAGCATATTCAAAAGCAGAGACATTACTCTGCCAACAAAGGTCCGTCTAGTCAAGGCTATGGTTTTTCCTGTGGTCATGTATGGATGTGACAGTTGGACTGTGAAGAAAGCTGAGCACCAAAGAATTGATGCTTTTGAACTGTGGTGCTGGAGAAGACTCTTGAGAGTCCCTTGGACTGCAAGGAGCTCCAACCAGTCCATTCTAAAGGAGATCAACCCTGGGATTTCTTTGGAAGGAATGATGCTGAAGCTGAAACTCCAGTACTTTGGCCACCTCATGCGAAGAGTTGACTCATTGGAAAAGACTCTGATGCTGGGAGCGATTTGGGGCAGGAGGAGAAGGGGACGACCGAGGATGAGATGGCTGGATGGCATCACTGACTCGATGGACATGAGTTTAAGTGAACTCTGGGAGTTGGTGATGGACAGGGAGGCCTGGTGTGCTGCGATTCATGGGGTCGCAAAGAGCCAGACATGAATGAGCGACTGAACTGAAATGAACTGTACATGTCCATCTCAATCTCCCTAATATTGCTTCCCCTCATCCTTCCCTCCAGCAACCATAAATTCATTTTGTGAATGTGTAAAGCTTGTTTCTGTTCTGTAAATAAGTTCATTTGTATCATTTTTTTTTAGTTCTCCATGTAAGGGATGTCATATGACATTTCTTCTTCTCTGTCTGACTGACTTCATTCACTGTGTCAATCTCTAGGTCCATCCAGTTCAGTTTCAGTTCAGTCGCTCAGTCATGTCCGACTCTATGTGACACCATGAATCGCAGCACGCCAGGCCTCCCTGTCCATCATCAACTCCCACAGTCCACCCAAACCCATTTCCATCGAGTTGGTGATGCCATCCAGCCATCTCATCCTCTGTCGTCCCCTTCTCTTCCTCCCCTCAATCTTTCCCAGCATCAGGGTCTTTCTATCCATACTGCTTCAAATAGCGTTATTTCATTCTTTTTAATGGCCAAATAATATCCCATTGAATATATATACCACATCTTTATCTATGCCTCTGTTAATAAACATTTAGGTTGCCTTCATGGGAAAAGACATGCTTGGCTCTATCATCTGGAGCATATTGCTGTGTGGTTGTGGCAAGAGTTTTGCTTATTTTTGTTCTCTGTTGTTAGGAAAGCCTGGTCTATTGGATGGGTCTATATTTGATGGCTAACTCCACACCTCCAGGTTGATGTGAAGGAGTAGGCATTTGTCTCTTACTAAATGGAAAGTGTACCTCAAAACGTTGGCCTGCCCGTGCTATTCTAATTCTTAGCATTGAAATCAATCCTATCTTTAAAAGGTAATCTTGTTTTAAATTAAATGGATTCCACATTGGACATACTTTAGTATAAATTCATTACTAACAAGCCCCAGTAACTTTCTTGAGATCACGAGGCTCTTTTTCTGCCTGCACACAAGTCCTCCACCAAGGCAATCATCTTGATTCTTGTTCCCTTTGCCAATTTTCAATGGGGACCAGCAGTGGAAGCCAAAGATACCCCTCTCTTATCACCCCCATGAAGATACATCTTTTAGGGGGGGTGTGTTTTGGATGTGATTTTAAAAACTGTTGTCCCCCCCAATCTGATATGTCTTGCCAGCAAATGAATCCCAATCTTAAGAATTTCTAATCTATGAGAATAAAACCCGAAAGAGTGGATGGAACTGAGGAGGTGGGAACAGTGTGAAGAGAGGGGAGGGGTTTAAAGATGGAGTGTTGCTCAGAGAGGGTAAGCCTGGACAGGACATCCAAACGTAGGAGGCTCAGTGGTCCCTGGAAACCGAGAGATGGAGAGCATGTGGAGAGAGAAGGCCTGCTGAGCATCCACAGCCTAGCGAACCCACTTTACACTTTCAGCCTGAGCTGGCCGGGTTCATCCACGATTAGGAGAAGCATTTCTGTGGACTTACATGGGGAAGAAATCTGTGTCTTCCTGCGTCTGCAAGTGTTCCTGAAAAGGAGAGTCTGTAGCCTCCTCAGACTCTCAGACTTCAGACTCTCAGCCTTCTCAGCCTTCACAGATTGCCAGTGGGGTCAGTGGCTCAAAATAGTCTCAGCCATTTTTCTCATTACTGTGTTCTTTCAATACCATTTTCTTTTCTTATCGCCTCCTCTCTAAAAACTTTTCCAATTTACTCTTCTGGGAACTTTATATCTTTGTGGCCATTTGATACTGTCCTTACATTCACTTCTTATGAAATCCATCTTAGTTTGCAGGGACTTGGAAAGAATGGGATACCTGGGGGAAAATTGCCACAAAAAAGATACAGATCAGGACAAGAGCCCTACTTCAGTTTAGAATATGGTGGTGGACTTGTTGACAGTATCAATGATACATTTAAAATCTGTGAAACACTTTACCAACACACCCACCAATTTTTATCCAATTGCCAAAGAAGAAAATAATAAAATGCCTTTAACAGAAAGGCATTATAAACACGATGGTGTTCAGCCCTATTGCCGTTTATTTCAGGCTGCTCAATGTTAAACCCTATTCATCTTCTTCTAGGAAGGGGCATTAGTAAATTGCATCAAAATGATTCCAGACTATCAGTCAGACTGGTCGGCCTGAACTCTCAGAGCAGTTAGACAAGTGCTCATCTGTAATGTTATGCTGGCTTCTTATTATGTCAGCCACGGGGGGGAAAGTGCCCAGAGATTTGCATTCACAGCAGTATGTGATCACATTTCTTCTTGTATGAAGAATTTCAAGAGGAAGATGATCATGTTGAAGTGCTTGATTGTAAGAAAAAGGTGCGTGTCTGTCATTAGTCGCTCATAATTGTTTTGGGCTAATTTTCTGCTGCAGATGTTTTTAAGCATTCTGCTTCACAATGTTCCAGATGTGGAGTTTCAGATTTTAGTGGAAACAACACAATTCAAAGCACATTCAAAGTATTTTAGTGATTAGAGAGCAATTTTAAATTCTGTTTACCTATGCCTTTTAGAAATGCTAGGAAAAAAGTAATTATTCTCTGACAGACTGTTTCACACTCTGTCAAGAATGCTCAAGAAGAAAGGGCAGTTTCTTCTCATTCGTTTCTAAACAATCAAATAACGACTGTTCACTTATTTTGTCTAATCTATATATACATATTTATATACACAGTATTATATGTGTGTGTGAGTGTGTGTGTGTATGCTTAGTCACTTTAGCTGTCTTCAGTGGCTTCTTTGCAACCCTATGGACCATAGCCTGCCAGGCTCCTCTCTTCATGGGGTTCTCCAGGCAAGAATACTGGACTGAGTTCCCATGCTCTCCTCCAAGGGATCTTCTGGACCCAAGGATCGAACCAGCATCTCCTGTGTCTCCTGCACTACAGGCAGATTCTTTACCCACTGAGCCACCTGGGAAGCCCAGTTCAGTCCAGTTGCTCAGTCGTGTCTGACTCTTTGCGACCCCATGAATCACAGCACGCCAGGCCTCCCTGTCCATCACCAACTCCTGGAGTTCACTCAAACTCACGTCCATCAAGTCAGTGATGCCATCCAGCCATCTCATCCTCTGTCGTCCCCTTCTCCTCCTGTCTCCAATCCCTCCCAGCATCAGAGTCTTTTCCAACGAGTCAATGCTTCACGTGAAGTGGCCAGAGTATTGTAGTTTCAGCTTCAACATTAGTCCTTCCAAAGAACACCCAGGACTGATCTCCTTTAGAATGGACTGGTTGGATCTCCTTGCAGTCCAAGGGACTCTCAAGAGTCTTCTTGAGCACCACAGTTCAAAAGCATCAATTCTTCAGCACTAAGCTTTTTTCACAGTCCAACTCTCACAACCATATATGACCACTGGAAAAACCATAGCCTTGACTAGACAGACCTTAGTCGGCAAAGTAATGTCTCTGCTTTTTAATAAGCTATCTAGGTTGGTCGTAACTTTCCTTCCAAGGAGTAAGCGTCTTTTAATTTTGTGGCTGCAATCACCATCTGAAGTGATTTTAGGGCCCCCCAAAATAAAGTCTGACACTGTTTCCCCATCTATTTCCCATGAATTGATGGCACCAGATGCTATGATCTTCGTTTTCTGAATGTTGAGCTTTAAGCCAATTTTTTCACCCTCCTCTTTCACTTTCATTAAGAGGCTTTTTAGTTCCTCTTCACTTTCTGCCATAAGGGTGGTGTCATCTGCCCATGTGTATATATGGCTAAAAATGTCAATGCTTTTAGATATCTACCATTTCAAATATTTAATTAACCATGCACATCTTCAGATATAAATCTTACTTGTGAATATAAAAAATGTGTCCATTATTTAGGTTCTTTAGTCTGTTGATATCTTTGATTTATTGACAGGTTGCTACAGTTTGAAGAACATTAAAGGATGTAAGATACCTGAGGATGGGAGGCAATTAAGTTTCTTCTCTCTAGTATTGCATGAACTGTTTCAGGCTATAAGAATCCCATTTGCTATATTACGTTTTCTAATAGACTTCCCAGTACCCTAGAACCAAGGTTAGTTACATTTCAAGGAGTGAATGAGAACACTGAAGAGTATTGTTAGAAGTCTAAAATCAATCAAGAAAGCACTCACCTATGAGTTGACAGGTTCAAAAGACATTTAAGTTCAGCCCAAGCTTGCTGGTAAGAAGCCAGTAAATTGCTCTCTTTCAAGAAGGTTATGATTTTTTCCCCCCCAGGATAATTTGATATGGTGTAGTAAATTACTTTCTGTTTTAAAAAGTAGAACTCTTCAACTAAAGTTCCTTTGAGTAACATTCTAAAAGTGAAGTTAATGACCTTCCAGACACCCCCTATCTACCTTCAAAGAGGACCTGCTTTATGGACTCTGCCCAGAGTTGATGAAACTTGGAGGAAATTTCTAGTAAACTGCTACATTATTCCCTTAAACTGTCAGAAAGTGAAGTCGCTCAGTTGTGTCAGTTGCGACCCCATGGACTGTAGCCTGCCAGGCTTCGTCCATGGGATTTTCCAGGCAAGAATACTGGAATGGGCTGCCATTGCCTTCTCCAGGGGATCTTCCCAACCCAGGGATCGAACCTGGGTCTCCCACATTGTAGGCAGATGCTTTTACCATCTGAGCCACCAGGGAAGTCCTTAAACTGTCAAGGGAATCTTAAATTCAAATACATGAAAAACCAGAGCC
The DNA here is from genome assembly GCF_014754425.2 of Oryx dammah. Lineage (NCBI taxonomy): Eukaryota > Metazoa > Chordata > Mammalia > Artiodactyla > Bovidae > Oryx > Oryx dammah. The sequence goes on along the minus strand of NW_024070202.1, from coordinate 57,052,483 downwards.
TGCAGAGGGCATCCAAGGAAAATTGGCAGAGGCCAGAGAAAGTGAGGTTTCTTACCAGAGCCAGTGCTCCCAAATATCTATATGTAATGTATAACCATGAAAGGAAATAAAATTTTACATTGTCCCTCCCTTTCCAAACCAAAACCCATTGGTCATTGATCTTCCTGTCCTTGGAACAGCTATTCCTTTCTTCTTGTCTTGTTTTACATTCTAGGTCCCTGGCTTTGCTTTCTGCCTCCCTGGGCCATGCAAGTTGTCAGTTCTTTCTTTTGGCTGCCCTTTGGGAGCAACTCTAGATCTTGTAAAAAAATTATATATTTTGCACCCTTCTGGGAGATACCTCCTGAATCCAAGAGATTGTTTAATATTGCCAGAAATAATCATTGCTTGTCCCAGCAGAGACCTGACAAGATATTTGAAGAGATTTAATAACTTTATAACCATAACTTAAGCCAAATTGAAAACATATTCAGAAGCTGATAGAAAAAGAAGTTTTTTGGCCATCTCCTCTTAGCTGAATGAAACGAGAGGGAAACATTCCAATATAGGTTGATGAGTGTGTCAGTCCTTTAGCACCAAGGCAATAACCCAGTTCTTTGCAGAATTGAGGTCAACTCTCCTTATTGGCAGTGGTAAAGAATCTGTCTGCCAGTGTAGGAGATGCAAGAGATGCAGCTTCAGTCCCTGGATTGGGAAAATTCCCTGGAGGAGGGCATGGCAACCCACTCCAGTATTCTTGCCTGGAGAATTTCATGGACAGAGGAGGAGCTAGACAGGCTACAGTCCATAGAGTCGCAAAGAGTCAGACACCACTGAAATGACTTAGCAGCATGCACAAAGAAATCAAGATACATCCCAGGCAGAGCTGTTTGTTGAAGGTGGCCTTGGGGAAGAGATCTCTGAGCGCCTTGGAGTAAGTAAAGGCTGGCTACCCTGGAAAAGGGCTGGCTTGTGCCCCTTTTTTCTCTACAGCTATGACATTTGTGCAATGCCTTGAAGGATCAACTGGGTTACACGTGGCAGACTTTTCTACTTGTCCCTAGGGCTCCAAAATATGTCACCAGAGATGGAATTAAGTGGAACTAGCTGATCAGGATTTACAATTCCCTACAAATCTGGCTGGCTCTTTTTGTGCTGTTGGCTGTGTTTTGCTAAGTCAGTTTTCTGGCAGATATGAACCATGAGAATCTGACTACTATGTTTGCCAACAGATTTACTGTCTTACTTTTGACCACAGGATTTACAAACATCCTCCAGGCCAGAGAAATGGCAAACACAGTACGAATCATAATGCATAGCATCAGTGCAGGCCCTCCCCGTAGTCTTGTGTATCCCACTTTACATAATAGCACATTTTAAAAAGTCTGAAGACAGCGACACTCTTGTAAATCAAACCATACTCTGCCACTGACTTTTTGTTTTATAAGATATACATTCCTACACAGCATAAATCTTGACTTCAAAAACATTGTAAAAAATTCATATTTTTAGCTGAAAAATAAAATTTTATAATGAGAATAGCATTAGATAGTTAAATATGATTTACATATAACTGCTATACCTAATGAAAAAGTGGTTATTGTCAGTGAAGAATAGAACACTGTTGCTGCTGCTGCTGCTAAGTCACTCCAGTCATGTCCGACTCTGTGCGACCCCATAGACGGCAGCCCACCAGGCTCCCCCGTCCCTGGGATTCTCCAGGCAAGAACACTGGAGTGGGTTGCCATTTCCTTCTCCAATGCATGAAAGTGAAAAGTGAGAGCGAAGATGCCCAGTCGTATCTGACTCTCAGCGACCTCATGGACTGCAGCCCACCAGGCTCCTCCGTCCATGGGATTTTCCAGGCAAGAGTACTGGAGTGAATAGAACACTAAGCAGTTTTAAAAGTTCTCAAAGAACAATTTTTCAAAGTGTACACTTGTCTGTTTTTAAAAATAGGTTAGTTTCTTTCCAGTAACCTTTAAACTACAAGTAATAATGGCCAACAATAAAAATCTCAAACCAAACAAAATGACAGATAGCTCCCAACCCGCAGTAGCATTTGCTGTGTGTAAAGCACCATATTAAGAGATCTACGTGGATTATCTAATTTTATCCTCACAGCAACTGACTGTTATTATTACTACTGGTGAAGATGTCTTAGACATGCAGAGGTATGAATGTGAAGTATTAATTAGTTGCTCTGCAGTTGTTCTCAGAGTATATTGCTCACACTGCCTATGTCAGAATCATTTGAAGTGAAGTGAAGTGAAGTTGCTCAGTCATGCCCAACTCTTTGCGATACCATGGACTGTAGCCTACCAGGCTTCTCTGTCCATGGGATTTTCCAGGCAAGAGTACCAGAGTGGGTTACCATTTCCTTCTCCAGGGGATCTTCCTAACCCAGAATCATTTGAAACCCTTGTTAAGATTTTATTTTTTTAGACTCCCAACATACAGAGATTTGACTTCAGAGGTTTGAGGTGGGAATCTGGAATTTGCTTTTTAAGAAGCACTTCAGGTGATTCTGGTGAATAAAGTTAGAGAATCACTTGAGAATATTCATTGTTTTTAATTGGGGTATAATTGCTTTACAATGTGTGTAACTCTGATGTAGAGTGAAGTGAATCAGCGATATGCATACATATATTCCCTCCCTCTTGGACTGCCCTCCCACCCTATTCCCATCCCACCTCTCTAGGTCATCACAGACCACAGAGCTGAGCTTTCTGTGCTTTACAGCAAGTTCCAACTAGCTGTCTATTTTACACATGGTAGTGTATTTATGGAGCTTCTCAGGTAGCTCAGCTGGTAAAGAATCTACCTGCAGTGCAGGAGACCTCAGTTCAATTCTGGGTTGGGAAGATCCCCTGGAGACGGGATAGGCTACCCACTCCAGTATTCTTGCCTGAAGAATCCCCATGGACGGAAGAGCCTGGTCAGCTACAGTCCATGAGGTCACAAAAGGACAACACAGCACAGTGTATATATGTTAATTCCAATCTCTCAATTTGCTCCCATCTACTCTCCCGCCCTGCCACTGTGTCCACAGATGAATCTATTTCCAAAACAGGAATAGAGAATATTCATTTTCAATGTAATTTTCATACCTACTTTTAATACAGGGACACATAAAAAAGGAAAAATGACACATAACACTACTCTTGTTATAAAAATTAAAATGTGCATTTAAAATTCCAGCAAAATAGAAAATTAGAGGTAATATCTCCCTCCTTGCCACACTCTTCATCACCAGCACCCCTTCAAAACACATAAATACTCCTGATCCTCCAAATAACCACTATCAAGTTTCTTGTTAATCTCCAGAAAAATGTTTCCATATATATGTGTATACTTTATATTATGCCCAGAAATTGAATCATACGATGTTTACTGTTCTTCATCTTTTTAATATATAACTCAAACTCTCTATAGAGCATAAAGTTCTACTTCATTCTTTTAAACTGCTGCACAGTATTTCATTAACTATATGCATTAAAAGTTAATACATTTTATCTATCCAGTTTTGATTACTGTAAACAACATTGCCTGAATACTATAGATGATACATATTTATATAATATATTGACTGTGTTGTCTCTTTCAAACTGTAAATCTGGTATTAAAATTACCCAGGTAGAGACTTTTATGTTTTCAAAGCTTTAGATCCCTCTTTTAATCTCATTTCTGATAGAGTGAAAAGAAACATTTTTAGCAAGGATTGTTGTTGTTCAGTCATTGAGTCCGACTCTTTGCAACCCCATAGACTGCAGCACACCAGGTTTCCCTGACCATCACTATCATCAGAGTTTGCTCAAACTTGATGATACCATGCAACCATCTCTTCCTCAGAGTCTTTTGCGGTGAATCAGCTCTTCATATCACGTGACCTAAGTATTGGAACTTCACTTTCAGCAACAGTCCTTCCTATGAATATTCAGGGTTGATTTCCTTTAGATTAACTGGTTTGATCTTCTTGCTGTCCAAGGGGCTCTCTAGAGTCTTCAGCACCAGTTTGAAAGCATCAGTTCTTCAGTGCTCAGCCTTCTATATGGTCCAACTCTCACATCTGTACATGACTGCTGGAAAAACCATTGCTTTGACTATATGGACCTTTGTTGGCCAAGTGGTATCTCTGCTTTTTAATATGCTATCTAGGTTTGTCATAGCTTTCTTCCAAGAAGCCAGTGTCTTTTAATTTCATGGCTGCAGTCACCATCTGCAGTGATTTTGGAGCCCAGGAAAATAAAATCTGCCACTGTTTCCATTTTCCCCCATCTATTTGCCATGAAGTGATGGAACTGGATGCCGTGATCTTAGTTTTTTGAATGTTGAGTTTTAAGCCAGCTTGTTCACTCTCCTCTTTCACCTTCATCAAGAGGCTCTTTAGTTCCTCTTTGCTTTCTGCCATAAAGGTGGTGTCATCTGCCTATCTTAAGTTCTTGATATTTCTGCCAGTAATCTTGGTTCCAGCTTGTGATTCATATAACCTGGCATTTCATGTGGTGTACTCTGCATATAAGTTAAATAAGCTGCTTGATAATATACAAGCAAAGATGGTTCATGTTAAAGAAATTAGTGTTTTATTTGAGTGATTTATTTAAAGTTAATTACACTTAATTGTAGAAACACATAATCCAACACGGTAACAAATGTGTTCATGTAGAAACACATAACAGGGCCACAAATGCAAAAGAAAAAATCACGTAAATTGAAATATAGCAAAATGGAAGAAAACAGAGCTAACTCTTACTAAAACTATAAGACTACAGGATTAAAAAAGCCCCAGAAAGGAAAACTTATGGCAGTAACAGCATTATGAAGAGTAAGACTATTTAAGCAGTACTGATGGTTTCAAACATACATAATAACTAGTGAAAGTTAAATGTATTCATTTGTTCATTCATTCATTTATTCAATAAACATTTGTTGTTAGGCACTGTGCAGAGTTTGAGGCTATTGAGTGGGAAAGATATAGGTCTTACGCTCATAGAGTTTAATGTCTGTGGAAATACAGATACCAAAAAAAATCAATTGCTTTTTTTAAAAAATGAAAAAACAGTGTTCCTTAGAAAGTCAATGATGTTTTCAGAGAAGGGATTTCCACAGGGCATACAGGAAGAAACATGTATAGTCATTGAGGTTTATAAGAACAGGGCAGTTAAAAATCAAAGCGTACTTCTGAATAACCAACAAATCACAAAAGAAATCAAAAAAGAAATCAAAACATGCATAGAAACAACTGAAAATGAAAACACAACAACCCAAAACCTTTGGGATTCAGTAAAAGCAGTGCTAAGGGGAAGGTTCATAGCAATACAAGCCTACCTCAAGAAACAGGAGAAAAATCAAATAAATAACTTAACTCTACACCTAAAGCAACTAAAAAAAAAAAAAGAAGAAGAAATGAAGCATCCCAGGGTTAGTAGAAGGAAAGACATCATAAAAATTAAGGCAGAAATAAATGTTCAGTTCAGTTCAGTCACTCAGTCGTGTCTGACTCTTTGCAACCCCATGAACCGCAGCACTCCAGGCCTCCCTGTCCATCACCAACTCCCAGAGTCCACCCAAACCCATGTCTATCGAGTTGATGATGCCATCTAACCATCTCATCCTCTGTCATCCCCTTCGCCTCCTGCCCTCAATCTTTCCCAGCATCAGGGTCTTTTCAAATGAGTCAGCTCTTTGCATCAGGTGGCCAAAGTATTGGAGTTTCAGCTTCAACATTAGTCCTTCCAATGAACACCCAGGATTGATCTCCTTTAGGATGAAATATATGAAGAAGAAACAAAGGAGACCATAGCCAAAATCAACAAAGCTAAAAGCTAGTTCTTTGAGAAGATAAATAAAATAGACAAACCATTAGCCAGACTCATCAAGAAACAAAGGGAAAAGAATCAAATCAACAAAATTAGAAATAAAAATGGAGAAATCATAACGGACAACACAGAAATACAAAGGATTATAAGAGACTACTATCAGCTATGCCAATAAAATGGACAACTTGAAAGAAATGGACAAATTCTTACAAAAGTATAGCTTTCCAAAACCAAACCAGGAAGAAATAGAAAATCTTAACAGACGCATCAAAAGCACAGAAATAGAAACTGTAATCAAAAATCTCCCAACAAACAAAAGCCCAGGGCCAGATGGCTTCACAGCTGAATTCTACCAAAAATTTAGAGAAGACCTAAACACCTATATTACTCACACTCTTCCATAAAATTGCAGAGGAAGGTAAACTTCCAAACACATTCTATGAGGCTACCATCACCCTAATACCAAAACCCGGCAAAATGCCACAAAAAATAAAACTACAGGTCAATATCACTGATGAACATAGATGCAAAAATCCTCAACAAAATTCTAGCAAACAGAATCCAACAACATATTAAAAAAGATCATACATCACGACCAAGTGGGCTGTATCACAGGGATGCAAGGATTCTTCAGCATTCACAAATCAATCAATGTGATACACCACATTAACAAATGAAAGATAAACACCATATGATTATCTCAAAAGATACAGAGAAAGCCTTTGACAAAATTCAACATCCATTTATGATAGCAGGCATAGAAGGAACATACCTCAACATAATAAAGCCATATATGATAAACCCACAGCAAACATTGTCCTCAATGGTGAAAAATTGAAAGCGTTTCTGCTAAAGTCAGGAACAAGACAAGAGAAACCCTTGAAAAGCCCACTCTCATCACTACTATTCAACATAGTCTTGGAAGTTTTAGCTACAGCAGTCAGAGAAGATAAAGAAATAAAAGGAATCCAGATTGGAAAAGAGGCAAAACTCTCACTGTTTGCAGATGACATGATCCTCTACATAGAATAACCCTAAAGATACCATCATAAAATTACTAGAACTAATCAATGAATAGCCAAATAGGGAAAGGAGTACATCAAGACTGTATATTGTCACCCTGCTTATTTAACTTCTATGCAGAGTACATCATGAGAAACGCTGGTTTGGAAGAAGCACAAGCTGGAATCAAGATTGCCGGGAGAAATATCAATAACCTCAGATATGCAGATGACACCACCCTTATGGCAGAAAGTGAAGAGGAACTAAGAAGCTTCTTGATGAAAGTCAAAGAGGAGAGTGAAAATGTTGGCTTAAAGCTCAACATTCAGAAAATGAAGATCATGGCATCTGGTCCCATCACTTCATGGGAAATAGAGGAGGAACCAGTGGAAACAGTGTCAGACTTTATTTTGGGGGGGCTCCAAAATCACTGCAGATGGTGATTGCAGCCATGAAATTAAAAGACATTTACTCCTTGAAAGAAAAGTTATGACCAACCTAGATAGCATATTGAAAAGCAAAGACATTACTCGGCCGACAAAAGTCCGTCTAGTCAAAGCTATGGTTTTTCCAGTGGTCATGTATGGATGTGAGAGTTGGACTGTGAAGAAAGCTGAGCACTGGAGACTTGATGCTTTTGAAATGTGGTATTGGAGAAGACTCTTGAAAGTCCCTTGGACTGCAAGGAGATCCAACCAGTCCATTCTAAAGGAAATCAGCCCTGGGTGTTCTTTGGAAGGAATGATGCTAAAGCTGAAACTCCAATACTTTGGTCACCTCATACAAAGAGTTGACTCATTGGAAAAGACTCTGATGCTGGGAGGGATTGGGGGCAGGAGGAGAAGGGGACGACAGAGGATGAGATGGCTGGATGGCATCACCGACTCAATGGATGTGAATTTGAGTGAACTCCAGGAGTTGGTGATGGACAGGGAGGCCTGGCGTGCTGCAATGCAAAAGAGTCAGACACGACTGAGTGACTGAACTGAACTGAACTGAATCAATGAATATAATAAAGTTGCAGGATACAAAACTAATATACAGAATTCCCTTGCATTCTTATACACTAACAATGAGAAAACAGAAAGAGAAACCAAGGAAATAATCCCATTCACCATTGCAATAAAAAGAATAAAATACTTAGGAATAAATCTATCTAAAGAAACAAAAGACTTATATATAGAAAACTATAAAACACTGATGATAGAAATCAAAGATGACACAAATAGATGAAGAAATATACCATGTTCATGGATCAGAAGAATCAATATAGTGAAAGTGAGTATACTACACAAAGCAATCTATAGATTCAATGCAATCCCTATCAAGCTACCTACAGTATTTTTCAGAGAACTAGAACAAATAATTTCACAATTTGTATGGAAATACAAAAAACCTCAAATAGCCAAAGCAATCTTGAGAAAAAAGAATGGAACTGGAGGAATCAACTGGCCTGACTTCAGACTATACTACAAACCTACAATCATTAAGACAGTATGATATTGGTACAAAGACAGAAATATAGATCAATGGATCAAAATAGAAAGCACAGAGGTAAATCCACGCACCTATGGACACCTTATCTTTGACAAAAGAGGAAAAAATATACAATGGAGAAAAGACAATCTCTTTCACAAGTGGTGCTGGAAAAACTGGTCAACCACCTGTAAAAGAATGAAACCAGAACACTTTCTAACATCATACACAAAAATAAACTCAAAATGGATTAAAGATCTAAATGTAAGACTAGAAACTATAAAACTCCCAGAGGAAAATATCAGCAAAACACTCACTGACATAAATCACAGCAAGATCCTCTATGACCCACCTCCCAGAGTAATGGAGATAAAAGCAAAAATAAACAAATTAAACTTAAAAGCTTTTGCACGGCAAAGGAAACTATAAGAAAGGGGGAAAGACAGCCTTCAGAATGGGAGAAAATAATAGCAAATGAAGCAACTGACAAAGAATTAATCTCAAAAATAAGCAACTCCTGAAGCTCAATTCCAGAAAAATAAACGGCACAGTCAAAAAATGGGCCAAAGAACTAAACAGACATTTCTGCAAAGAAGACATGCAGATGGCTAACAAACACATGAAAAGATACTCAACATCACTCATTACCAGAGAAATACAAATCAAAACCACAATGAGGTACCATCTCACACCGGTCAGAATGGCTGCTATCAAAAAGTCTACAAACAATAAATGTTGGAGAGGGTTTGGAGAAAAAGGAACCCTCTTACACTGTTGGTAGAAATGCAAACTAGTACAGCCACTATGGAGAACAGTGTGGAGATTCCTTAAAAAACTGGAAATAGAACTGCCATACAACCCAGCAATCCAACTACTGAGCATACACACTGAGGAAACCAGAATTGAAAGAGACACATGTTCCCCAATGTTCATCATAGCACTGTTTACAATAGCTAGGACATGGAAGCAACCTTGATGTCCATCAGCTAACGAATAGATAAGAAAGCTGTGGTACATATACACAATGGAATATGACTCAGCTATTAAAAAGAATCCATTTGAATCAGTTCTAATGAGGTGGATCAAACTGGAGCATATTATACAGAGCGAAGTAAGTCAGAAAGAAAAACACCAATACAGTATAGTAATGCATATATATATAATTTAGAAAGATGGTAATGATGACCCTATATGTGAGACAGTGAACAAGACACAGATATAAAGAATAGACTTTTGGACTCTGTTGGGAGAAGGCAAGGGTGGGATGATTTGAGAGAATAACATTGAAACATATATTTTACCATATGTGAAATAAATCACCAATTCAAATTTGATGCATGAAACAGGGCACTCAAACCTGGTGCACTGGGACAACACAGAGGGATGGAATAGGGATGGAGGTGGGAGGGGAGTTCAGGATAGGGTACACATGTACACCCATGGCTGATTCATGTCAATGTATGGCAAAAAAACACCACAATTTTATAAAGTAATTAGCCTTCAATTAAAATAAATAAATTAATTTTTTAAATAAATAAAAAGAAATTAAGTTTTAGAAAATTCTATTCATCCTTTTAAAGCCAAACTGAAATGCCACCAGCATTACAAAGCCTTCTCTAATACTGCAGCCAAAATAAACCCTCCTCTAACATTCACGGACAGGGCAGTGTAGTTGGAGGTATGGTGGAGTGTGTTGATCTATATCTGTGTCTTGGTCACTGACACAGACTTCACATATAGGTTTAAACATCTGACCACTTCTTTGTATTTTTATGTAGCCATGCCTGAACTTTTACATATTGATATACTTTGTCCTCACTTACTTTCCTTTTATTTATACTTTTTCTTACCATTGGGCCATTGTGTTAAAAGTTTAAGAATTTTGTGTATAAATAGGTTATATTACCCATAAGTTTTCAGTGTATGCAGGGGATATTACACATTCTTTTTTATTAGCTTGGTGCAAATGTAATTGATGTTTCAGACTGTGGATTTTAAATCATTATCCAGTGAACCAGTGAAGTTTCTCAGTTGTGTCTGACTGATCCCATGGATTATAGCCTACCAGGCTCCTCCATCCATGGAATTTTCCAGGCAAGAGTACTGGAGTGGGTTGCTATTTCCTTCTCCAGGGGATCTTCCCAACATAGGAATCAAACCCAGGTCTCTTGCATTGCAGGCAGACGCTGTACCATCTGAGCCACTAGGCTCAAACACATCTGTATTAATCAAAACAAGAACCATTACAATCAACACATTTTTGCCAATGAGAAATAAATTTATTTATTTTTGTAGCATAAAAATCTGAGCTTTTGGATGTGATGAACTCTTGGAAAGCATTTTCTGCCTCCTGCTGGTTGTAGAAGCATTATTCCTGCAAAAAGTTGTTGAGATGTTTGAAGAAGTGGCAGTGGATTGGCTAACAGTCAGGTGAATATGGAGGATAAGGCAAAATTTTGTAGTCCAATTCCTTCCATTTTTGAAGCGTTGGTTCTGTGATGTATGGCCAGGCATCTTGTGGAGAAGACTTGGGCCCTTTCTGTTGACCAATGCCAGCTGCAGATGTTGTCATTTTCAATGATTTGCTGAGCATATTTCTCAAATGTAATGGTCTCATCGAGACTCAGAAAGCAATAGTGGATTAGACTGGCAGCAGACATGACCATTTTGGGTGCAAGTTTGGCTTTGGGAAGTGCTCTGAAGTGTCTTCTCAGTCCCACCGCTGAACTGGTCATCGCTTTTTGTCACAAGTAACAATTTGATTGAGAAATGATTTGTGCAAAATAAGAGAAGATGACACTTCAAACGGATGACTTATTTTGATTTTCAGACAGCTCATAAGGTACCCACTTATCAAGCTTTTTTATCTTTCCAATTTGTTTCACATCTTAGAGGACAAGAGAATGATAGACGTTGAGTTTTTTTTTTTTTTTTTTTTTGGCAACTTCTTGTGTAAGAGGATAAGCTTTGATGATCCTCTCAGTTGGTTGATGTCAACTTTTGATGGCCAGCTACCAGGCTCCTCACCTTCAAAGCTATCGTTTCCTTTGCAGAACTTCTTGAACCACCTCTGCCCTGTACATTTGTTATCAGTTCCTGGATGAAATGCATTGTTGATGCCGTGAGTTGTCTCTACTGCTTTATGACCCATTTTGAACTCAAGAAAATCACTTGAATTTGCTTTTTGTCTAACATCATTTCCATAGTCTAAAATAAATATAAAATAAATGGCAAGTAACAAGTCATTAGCATTAAAATGATGTATAACATAGGCACATTTATTAAGAATTATATTCCAATATCAAATGACAAATTTCAACAATGTAAAACTGCAACTACTTTTACACCAACCCAACATTGTAAAAAGAGTGTTTGGGGTCCTGATAAAGCTGAGAACATCTGAAAGAGATTCTGAAAAGATCTGTTCCGCTTTCATTAACTTCTAGTTCAAAGAATGATACTACCAGATACCATTTGCCCAAGCCAGAAATTGTGGCAACGTCATAAATTCCTCCTTCTCCCAGTCTCTCGATCTGATCAATTGTTAAGACTTACTGGTTCCATCGATGAGGAGTCCTGTCATCTCATACCTAATGTCACAATTGCTGTAGCTCATCAGGGTCTCCTTATCTGTGAACTAGATTATTTCAATTCCACCCAATTTCCTGAAGATCTGATTAGGCAACACTCTCATTGAAAATCCTTGACTGTTCCCTATTGCACATAGTATAAATACTCAGTTCCTGAGTGTGACAAATAAGACCTTTCATGATCTAATAGCACCTTCCAACCTAGTGTCATCTCCTATGTAGTCTCATCTCCTCTCACTTCTACAGTTCTCTCCTTGAACTTTCCACTGCAGCAGTATGAACTACATTTTTTTTCCCCTTTGTAAGTATTTTATTTTTTTTTTTAGTTTATTTTAATTGGAGAATAATTACTTTACAATATTGTGGTGGTTTTTGCCATACATTCACATGAATCAGCCATGGGTATACATGTGTTCCCCATCCCGACCCTCCCTCCCACCTCCCTCCCCATCCATTCCCTCAGGGTCATCCCAGTGCACCAGCCCTGGGCACCCTGTCTCATGCATCAAACCTGGACTGGTGATCTATTTCACATATGATAATATACATGTTTCAATGCTATTCACTCAAATCATCCCACCCTCGCCTTCTCCCACATAGTCCAAAGTTTGTTCTTTATATCTGTGTCTCTTTTGCTGTCTCGCATATAGAGTCATCATTACCATCTTTCTAATTCCCATATATATCTGTTAATATACTGTATTGGTGTTTTTCTTTCTGACTTACTTTGCTCTGTATAATAGGTTCCTGTTTCATCCACCTCATTAGAACTGATTCAAATGCATTCTTTTTCACAGCTGAGTAATATTCCATTGTGTATATGTACCACAGCTTTCTATCCATTCATCAGCCAATGGGGTATTAAAGTCTCCCACTATTACTGTGTTACTGTTAATTTACCCTTTCATACTTGTTAGTGTTTGCCTTACATACTGAGGTGCACCTATGTTGGGTGCATATGTATTTATAATTGTTATATCTTCTTCATGGATTGATCCTTTGATCATTATGTAGTGTCCTTCTTGGTCTCTTTTCATGGCCTTTATGTTCATCTATTTTATCTCATATGAGTATTGCTACTCCTGCTTTCTTTTGGTCTCCATTTGCATGAAATATCTTTTTTAAGCCCTTCACTTTCAGTCTATGTGTCCCTTAGTTTGAGGTGGGTCTCTTAGACAGCATATTTAAGGGTCTTGTTTTTGTATCCATTTAGCCAGTCTTTGTCTTTTGGTTGGGGCATTCAACCCATTTACATTTAAGGTAATTATTAATAAGTACGATCCCATTGCCATTTACTTTGTTTTTTTGGGTTCAAGTTTATAAACGTTTTCTTTGTTTCCTGTCTAGAGAAGATCCTTTAGCATTGGTTGAAGAGCTGGTCTGGTCGTGCTAAATTCTCTCAGCCTTTTCTTGTCTGTAAAGCTTCTGATTTCTCCTTCATATCTGAATGAGATCCTTGCTGGATATAGTAATCTGGGTTGTAAGTTTTTCCCATTCATCACTTTAAGTATGTCCTGCCATTCCCTTCTGGCCTGAAAGGTTTCTATTGAAAGATCAACTATTATCCTTATGGGGATCCCCTTGTGTGTTATTTGCTGCTTTTCCCTTGCTGCTTTTAATATTTGCTCTTTGTGTTTGATCTTCATTAGTTTAATTAATATGTGTCTTGGGATGTTTCACCTTGGGTTTATGCTGTTTGGGACTCTCTGGGTTTCTTGGACTTGGGTGGCTATTTCCTTCCCTCTTTTAGGGAAGTTTTCAACTATTATTTCCTCAAGTATTTTCTCATGCCTTTTATTTTTGTCTTTTTCTTCTGGGACTCCTATGATTCGAATGTTGGGGCATTTAACATTGTCCCAGATGTATCTGAGATTGTCCTCATTTCTTTTAATTCTTTTTTCTTTTTTCCTGTCTGCTTCATTTGTTTCCACCTTTCTATCTTCCGCCTCACTTATCTTGTCTTCTGCCTCAGTTATTCTATTGTTGGTTCCCTCAGTTATTCTACTGTTGGTACAATAGCTAAAGTTGTTGCATTATTCATTATTGATGGACTCCTCTTTATTTCTTCTCGGTCCTTGTTAAACATTTCTTGCATCTTCTCAATCCTTGCCTCTAGTCTATTTATCTGTAACTCTATTTTGTTTTTAAGATTTTGGAACACTTTTACTATCATTATTTTGAATTATTTTTCGGGTAGACTCCTTATCTCTTCCTCTGGTTTGGTGGGCATTTATCATGTTCTGTTACCTGCTGAATATTTCTCTGCCTTTTCATTTTCTTTAGATTGCTGTGTTTGGGGTGCCCTTTCCATAGGCTGGAAGTTTGTGGTTCCTCTTTATTGTGGAACCTGCTCCCTGTGGGTCGGGTTGGACTAGTGACTTGTCAAGGTTTCCTGGTTAGGGGCACTTGCATCTGTGTTCTGGTGGGTGGAGCTGGGTCTCTTCTGTCTGAAGTGCAGTGAATTGTCCAGTAGTGAGTTCTGGGGTGTTTATGGGTTTGGCATGGCTTTGGGTAGCCTATCTTTTAATGCTCAGGGCTGTGTTCCTGCTTTCCTGGGGAATTATCGTGGTATGTCTTGCTATGGAATTTGTTGGCTCTTGGGTGGAGCTTGGGTTCAGTGTAGGTATGGAGGCTTTTGGATGAGCTCTTCTCTGTTAATGTTCCCTGGAATCAGGAGTTCTCTAATGTTCTCAGGTTTTGAAGTTAATCCTCCTGCCTCTGGCTTTCAGTCTTATTGTTACAGTAGCCTCAAGACTTCTCCATCCATACAGCACAGATGACAAAACATCTAGGTTAATGGTGAAACAATTCTCCACAGTGAGGGACACCCAGAGAGGTTCACAGAGTTACATGGAGAAGAGATGAGGAGGAGGGGGATAGAGGTGACCAGGAGGAGAAGAGGGGGAATCAAAAAAGGAGAGAGCAATCTAGCCAGTAATCAGTTCCCTAAGTGTTCTCCACAGCCTGGAACACCCAGAGAGATTCACAGAGTAATGTAGAGAAGAGAAGGGGGAGGGAGGAGATAGAGGTGACCTGGGGGAAAAGGGAAAAGTGAAAATGAAGTCACTCAGTCATGTCCAACTCTTTGTGACCCCATGGACTGTAGCCTACCAGGCTTCTCCATCCATGGGATTTTTCAGGCAAGAGTACTGGAGTGGGGTGCCATTTCCTTCTCCAGGGGATATTCCCAACTCAGGTATTGAACCTAGGTCTCCTGCATTGCAGGCAGACACTTTACCCTCTGAGCCACCAGGGAATCCCTGGGGGAGAAGAGGGAGAGTCAAAAGGGGATAGAGCAATCAAGCCAGTAGTCTCACCCCTAAGTGAAAATGGGTACTTAAAATTAGATTCTTAAAGGTAAAAAATTGATAACAAATACAAAAAGCAAAGATTAAAAATCTAGAATAGAGGTTAGACCCTCAAAAATACAACATTAAAATACAAAACAAAATCAATCACAAAAATTATAAAATATATATATATGAAATTTGCTTTAAAAATAGGGTCTTTCTTTTTCAAGGTAATGCTGCTGCTGCTGTAAGTCACTTCAGTCGTGTTTGACTCTGTGCAACCCCATAGATGGCAGCCCACCAGGCTCCCCCGTCCCTGGGATTCTCCAGGCAAGAACACTGGAGTGGGTTGCCATTGCCTTCTCCATTTCAAGGTAATATTAGGTTATAAAAATGAAAGTTAAAGGAGAAATAAAGAACTAAATTTTTAAAAAATTAAAAAGTAACAATAGTAAAAATGTATCTAGGAATTTCTCTGGAGCTGTTGTGGGCAGTGTGGAGTCAGTTCAGTTTCAGATATTTTCTTGTTCCAGCTTGTACTTGTTCTCAAGATCTATAAGTCCCCTCCAATGCTTAGTCAATGTAAACTACAGGGTTTTAATCCGTTGCACCTGTCACTTCCAGAGCAGTTTCCTCTTGTTTATTTTGGCTTCCTCTGTTTGCAAGTCTCTTCAGTGTCTAATTTCTGCCCTGCCACAAGGGGGCAAAGGTGGTCACTTATTTAGGCTCACTTGTTCAGTTGTGCTGTGTGGAGGGAGGGACACTGCAAACAAGTATCGCTGGCATGTGGGGAGTGCTCCTGGTGTATGTCCCACACTGGGTTTGCCCCAGCTCGCTGGTGTGTGCTTTCCGGGTCTACACTGCTCAGGCTCCAGGGTGCTCTGCAGGAACACCATCCAAAGCAGGGCCTGCATCTCGTGCACTTCCCAGGTCTGAGCCGCTCAGGTTCGGGTTCTCAAGTACTCCACAAGGGCACAGACTCGGTTGGGCCTGCATTTTGTGCCCTTCCCAGGTCCGAGCAGTTCAGGTGACCAGGTGCTTGGCGAGTGCACTGTCCCAGCGGACTGTGTGTCTTAATCCCCTCCCCGGTCCTGGCCGCTCGGTTTCCCGGGTGCGCTGTAACAGCACCAGCTCAGGTGTGCCCTGTGTCTCCTCTGGGGAGCTGATCTCAGGCTGCTACCTCCTGGCAGATGTCAACTGCCCAGGATCCCAGGAAGATGTGGTTAGCAACTGGGAGCCTGCTCACAATTTGGTGGAGAATGCTGGTCTCGGGTTGAGATTGCAGCAACCTCTTGCCTTCAGCCTCTGGCTGCGGCTCACCTGTCTCTCTGCCTCAGGCTGGGGTGGGGCCTGTATGTAGCTGGTTAACTCTCCTTTGGTATTCAGTCAATCCTTTGTTCTGTGAGCATGCCATGCTGCGCATTAGAGCCTTTCACAGGAAAGTTCTCTCTCTCTTTTTTTCCCTCTCTGGCGATTCCACAGTTTGGGTTGCTATCTCATGTTAGCTCCCTCAGATTGTCCTCAGGGCATTCAGACCTGGTCCTTACCCTAAGCACCAATGTTGCAGCCCACGCCTCTCTGTCCAGCCTCCACTGGCTGGTGGCAGAAGTGAGCATCTGGGCTGCTTCTCTGCTGGCAGTTGCGATTAGGTGCGTATTCTGTGTTTGTTTGTTTGTTTTTTCTCCCAGTTATGAAACTCCAGTACTTTGGCCACCTCATGCGAAGAGTTGACTCATTGGAAAAGACTCTGATGTTGAGAGGGATTGGGGGCAGGAGGAGAAGGGGACGACAGAGGGTGAGATGGCTGGATGGCATCACTGACTCGATGGACGTGAGTCTGAGTGAACTCCGGGAGCTGGTGATGGACAGGGAGGCCTGGTGTGCTGCGATTCATGGGGTCGCAAAGAGTCAGGCACGACTGAGTGACTGAACTGAACTGAACTGAACTATGTTGCCCCCTGAGATTTCAAAACTCCCCACAAACCCACCTGTGAGGGTGTTTCCTACTGTTTGGAAACTTCTCCTCCTTCACGATTCCCTCCCCAGGATAGGTTTCCATCCCTAACTCTTTTGTCTCTCTTTTTGTCTTTTATATTTTGTCCTACCTCCTTTTGAAGAGAATGGGCTACCTTTCTGGGTGCCCGGTGTCCTTCGTGAACTTTCAGAAGTTGTTTTGTGGAAGTTGCTCAGCATTCAAATGATCTTTTGATGAATTTGTGGGGGAGAAGGTGGTCTCCCGATCTATTTCTCTGCCATCATGGGACTTCCCTCTAAATAGAATTTTGAAATAAATAGAAGAAGAAGAAAAGAGTATTCCCAATGCAGAGAAGAGTACAAAGAAGGCATGAAAAAGGAGAATATAGGATGATCTTTGGCTTTGAAGGTTGAGTGACAACAAATTGATGCTTTCAAATTGTAGTGCTAGAGAAGACTCTTGAGAGTTCCTTGGACAGCAAGGAGATCAAACCAGTCAATCCTAAAGGAAATCAACCCTGAATATTCATTGGAAGGACTGATACTGAAGCTGAAGCTCCAATACTTGGGCCACTTGATGTGAAGAGATGAATCTGGAAAAGACTGTGATGCTGGAAAAAATGGAAGGCAAAAGGAGAAGGGGGCAGCAAGAGATTAGATGATTGGATAGCATCACTGACTCAATGGACATGAATTTGAACAAACTCCAGGAGATAGTGAAGGGCAGGGAAGCCTGGCAAGCTGCAGTCCATGGGGTCACAAAGAGTTGGACACAACTGAGCAATTGAACAAAAACAACAATGACAGAAACTACACGGAGTTGGTTTATGAAGCTGGGAGTATGTTCTGGCAAGTTCAAAGCATTTAGACTTTAATAATCTCAGTCAAACTTTATCTTGCTTTGGTAAGTTATTTGCATCAGTCAGCAGCTTGAATAATTTTATTTTCCCATAAATATTGAATAGATCATCTTTAAGCTAGCCCTGCCCAAAGGACCTCAAATTCCAAAGTGCTGAAGTACAAATTAATGAGATTTTTATTGTCCAAATTGATAAAGTTACATTAAAGAGAGTTTGAAGGTAATGAATGAATATAAAAATAGGTTTCTTGTCTTTTCATATAATATCAGGCTTGAAAGGATCAAATGAGGTATCTTGTACTTTTTCTTCTGGATAGTAATTCTGAGAAGTGGACATCTATGACCTCTGCTGTAATGATGTCAAGAAAAGAAGAGAAAACAAAAACAGGTAGGGGATAGGTAAAAGCTTAAGAGAAGAGAATGAATTCTGTTAAATTACTTCCTAAGAGGGCCCATGTTAACATTCTATCAATTAAATCATAGTTTCCTTTTTAAAAGATG
This sequence comes from Oryx dammah, assembly GCF_014754425.2. Taxonomy (NCBI): domain Eukaryota; kingdom Metazoa; phylum Chordata; class Mammalia; order Artiodactyla; family Bovidae; genus Oryx; species Oryx dammah. The sequence continues at coordinate 57,033,993 of NW_024070202.1, read as the reverse complement.
TACTACATAATAATACCTAACAGTTCTAAGACATTTGTTAATTATCCTTACTAGAAGATAATAAAATGTAAATTCCATTCAGGCAATATTCTTCTCAGAATAATTAACGTCTCTCTCTCTCTCTCTTTTTTTTTTTATGTTATGTTATCTTTTGCCTGAAATGTCCCATTAGGTTTTCAAAGCCTTACCTACCTTCTCTTCAGACATTCATTTGGCTAAGGAGTCAGCCAACAAAAAACAGGAATAGAACCCTCAAACTAGTTCCACACATTTTAAGTCTCATAAATAATTGAGATAAAATGGATGGTTGCTAGGCTGCAGTTGATTTCATCCTATCCCATTATAATGTAATTTAGGTTTGTTTAGGCTTTTTTTTTTTTCTTTTCTTTTCCTTTTTTTTGTAATCCTTCAGAAGCAAAGATTTTGGTGATTGAACTGCTATATATGATAGTACCTATTCTAAGGCAAAGGCTTTGAGGTGTTTCATGTCATTTATTCTCATATCTCTGAGAAAAGAATGTAAAAAAACTCCAGTGCTAGCCTCAGCAATGACAAAGTTAAAGAGAATGAGAACGTTGTTGCTGTTCAGTCGCTAAATCATGTCCGACTCTTTGCGACCCCAAACTCCTCTGTCCATGGGATTTCCCAGGTAAGAATACTGGAGTGTGTTGCCGTTTCCTTCTCCAAGAGATCTTCTTGATGCAGAGATCAAACCTGAGTCTCCCGCTTTGGCAGGTATTCTTTATCACCGAGCCACCAGGGAAGCTCTGAAACTTGTTCTCCTTGGTCCCAGAGGGACTTTTAACTTCAAGACACTCAGAGCTGAAGGCCCCAAACTCAGTTTAATCAGCTCCTCAGGTGAAAATCAGCACATGAAGGGAGTCAGACCTGAAACATTGTAGCATCATGTACTTCAGCCCAGGAACATCAGGTAGGTTCCAACTTTAGACAGCAACTCTGATTGGTGGTAGGTATGTAGAGCAGGGGCCTGCAAACTATGTCCAGCAAACCACTGGACTACAGCGCATAGGCCCAATCCAGCCAGCCACTCATTGCTTGTAAATGCTTTGTTAAAACACAGCCACGTTCATTCATTCCTTATTGTCTGTGACTGTTTTCACCCTACAGGGACAGAGCTAAGTAGTTGCAACAAAAACTGTATGGTTAGAAAAGCCTGAAATATTTACTGTCTAGTTTGTTACAGAAAATGTTTGGTGATTCCTGGTCTGGAGTATTATGTTGGGAAGACTGCTGTCTGGAGCATTATGTTGGGAAGGCCTCAACTAGTCCTAGAAGGAAAGAATGCTAAGACTGATTTTTTGTGTCTGCTATGTTCATGGGGGAGGAGTGCCAATATATTTTATCAACCCTGCCCTGTGCCCTGCCCAGAAGGCAGAATATCATGATGGGAGGCATGAGATGGAAAAGAATAGTGCTGTTCTGAGTCACTTCAGTCATGTCCGACTCTTTGCGACCCTATGGACTGGAGCCCACCAGGCTCCTCTGTCCAGGGGGTTCTCCAGGCTAGAATACTGGAGTGGGTTGCCATCCCCTCCTTCAGGGGATCTTCCTGACCCAGGGATCAAACCTGCCTCTCTTATGTCTCCTGCATTGGCAGGCAGGTTCCTTACCACTAGCGCCACCCAGAAAGCCCATGGAGAAGAGCTGCTTCAGCATCAAATCCAGAGCCTAATGATCTCCACCTGAAATAGGAGGATATTGAATAATAAGTCAGAAGCCTTGGTAGCAAGGAAGCAGGAAGTGGTGTCAGGAAAAAGAGATGACTCCTCATGGGGATGATAGAAAACCTAGAAAATCAAGCCTGTCGTTCAAAATATAAGTGCACTGAGTTTAGTTTTCTACACTATGGATTGAATTATACTCATTGGTGATATAGGAAATTTGGAGGAAATCTCTCTGAGTTTATTTAAGGAAAGGAAGCAAAGCAGAGTGATAAGAAAGAATTCACCTTGCCTTGAAACAGCATGACTGCCTCCTTCCTGCGTACCGTCTTTCACGAGCACACATACACTCACACCCTTAGTCCTCCTCATCTCACAAAGCTGGCTGATTTCATTCAAATAGGGACACTTTGCCCTGAGATTCTGCAGTCAGAAGTAGAATATAAAGACAACCATTCTCTAGTGGCCAGTACTTATTTGTTTGAAATGATCTTAAACATAAAAAGCCTCTTTATGAAGGTGAAAGAGGAGAGTGAAGAAGCTGGCTTAAAACTCAGCATTCAAAAAACTAGGATCATGGCATCCAGTCCCATCACTTCATGGCAAATAGATGGAGAAACAGTGCAAACAGTGGCAGACTTTATTTTCTTGGGCTCCAAAATCACTGTGGATGGTGACTGCAGCTTTGAAGTTAAAAGATGCTTCCTCCTTGGAAGAAAAGCCATGACAAACCTAGACAATGTATTAAAAAGCAGAGACCTCACTTGGCTGACAAAGGGCCATGTAGTCAAAGCTATGGTTTTTCCAGCAATCACGTACAGATGTGAGAGTTGGACAGGACCATAAGGAAGCCTGAACGCCGAAGAACTGATGCTTTTGAACCACAGTGCCGCAGTCCATGGGGTCGCAAAGCGTTGGACATGAGTTAGTGACTAAGCGACAGCAAACAATAGGACTTGTGAATGGACAGAAGGAATCTTTTCACTACTCCTGGGCCCTAAGGGCTTATTTCTATACTGCATAGAGTCAGAATGGAAATCTAGTGAAAGACAGACAGTCTAAAAGTGTCTGAAGATTGTATTAGGGATGCTTGCAGTTGACATGCAAAAACTTCCAGTAAGATACGAACAATCCATTGATTGGCAAATTAATAAATAAGAGGTGTTGGATAGTCACCTACATATTTTTGGGAAGCAACCAGGAAAGTAAGTTTTTCTTTCTTTGACACATTGACAAAGGAAGAGTAATAGATATCATATATCTAGACTTCAGTGAGGCTTTTGCTACCATATCACATGACATTTCTTTTCAACAAGCTGGTAATACATAGCTTGGCTCACAGTGTTGTCAAGTGGCTGAAGAGTTGCAATCAAAGAGGAGCTATCAGTGACTTCTTGTCATCCTGAGGACATTTATCAAGTAGTGTCCATCCATAAGGGTTGGCTGAGGGCCAGAGTCATCCACAGGGTGATGGAAGGGAACATAAGTTCAATAAATTTGCTGATAACACCAATCTGGAGCAGGCTTTTACACCTGGCAAGAGGAAGTTTTCAGTGACCTTGATTAAGTCGGGCTGGTAGAGTGGAACAATCTCAAAGCCAGGCCAAGACACAGTGGGCAGATTTTCTATGCAGGAGGGTTTATGGCATGTTGCAGTAAATGGCAGCACTGTTTTGTTTCCAAAATTTTCTAAGGCACTATAATTAATTAACAACTCTCCATGATGCCAAGTGGTTTAGAGCTACTTTTATTATACTAGTTTTCTAATGTGCAAAATGGAAACTCAAAGACATGTCTCACCATATTCTTTATTTTTAATGTATATACTTTTAATTGAGGATAATTGCTTTACAATATTGCGTTGGCTTCTGCCATACATACATCAACATGAATCTCACTGTATTCTTTTAAATTTTAATTAACTCCTGGAAAATGCCTGACAGATTTGTTGTTGTTGTTTAGTCACTAAGATATGTCAGAGTCTTTGTGACCCCATGGACTGTAGCCCAGCAGGCTCCTCTGTCCATGGGATTTCCCAGGCAAGAATACTGGAGTGGTTGCCATTTCCTTCTCCAGGGAATCTTCCTAACCCAGGGATCGAACCCACATCTCCTGCATTGTCAGATGGATTATTTACCACTGAGCCACCGGGGAGATATTGGATGCAAGATGTTGGTTTTCCTCTTCCTCCTTGTTTTCCTATCCTTGTTATAGTGTAACCAGCAGTGGGAAGGGAAAGCCTAGAAATTGATACAGAAAAGTTAAAAAGAATCTTCCTAGAAACATAAATACTGGTTGCTGCTGCTGCTGCTAAGTCGTTTCAGTCATGTATGGCAGCCCACCAGGCTCCCCCGTCCCTGGGATTCTCCAGGCAAGAACACTGGAGTGGGTTGCCATTTCCTTCTCCAATGCATGAAAGTGAAAAGTGAAAGTGAAGTTGCTCAGTCGTGTCCGACTCTTAGCGACCCCACGGACTGCAGCCTACCAGGCTCCTCCGTCCATGGGATTCTCCGGGCAAGAGGACTGGAGTTGGTTGCCATTGTACTGAACCTTAAAATGCCCTCTGATGTCCCCTTAACATTATCTTAACCATCAGGTAGAATACTTTTCCAAAGATTATTCAAAATTATATGAGTAGTTGTAAGAATTGTAAGACATTTACCTTCAGCAGTTATAGGAATCAGAGAATTATTGCTTCTTTTGCTTCATGGATCTTACAAAAACTTAGTATCATGCATATAGTGGATACTCAATAGGTACTTGTTTTATATTCCTTGTAAGTTGCCAGAGAAATGATTTTTTAAAAATCAGTGCTTAATAGTAATTCCCAAACAGGTGTTCTTAATACCTTTGGGGATTAGACTTTTCTCTGAGAATGGAGGACTGGTAACAAGAGCCAGTGCAGTACCTAGAACACAGTTTTACTCATAAATTATTTTTTTCCATTAAAAATTTTATTTTATTCAAGTATAGTTGATTTACAGTGCTGTGTTAGACTTCTACAGTACAACAAAGTGATACAGTTATACAGATATATATATATATACATACACTCTTTTTTTGTATTATTTTCCATTATGGTTTGTCACAGGATATTAAATGTAGTTACCTGTGTTATGTAGTGGAACTTGTTGTTTATACCTTCTATATATAGTAGTTTTCATCTGCTAACCCCAAACTCCCGCTCCATCCCTCCCCTCAACTCTCCTCCATCTCAACAACCACAAGTCTATTCTCCATGTTTGTGAGTCTGTTTCTGAATAACTTCACTTGTGTCATATCTCAGACTTCACATATAAGTGGTATCACATGGTGCTTGTCTTTCTCTTTTTGACTTACTTCACTTAGTGTGACCATCTCGAGGTCCGTCCATGTTGCTGGAAATGGCTTTACTTCACTGTTTTTTTATGGCTGAGCAGTATTCCATTGTATGCATGTGCCACATGTCTATCCATTCATCTGTCAAAAAACATTTAGGTTGTTTCCACGCCTTGGCTATCATAAACCGTGTTGCTATATTTCAATCTTTATTGCTATAAAAAGATAGCCTGCTTGAATTTCATAAAGACATTCAGTGGCACACCACTTAGGTTTCCAGGGCAGAATGAACTCATCTTTGGTCAATATCTGTATTAAATGACAGTCGTGCTTGAAGGCTCAGCCCTGACTAGAGCAAAATTATTAGCCATTAGGAAGGGACTGCGAACAGGACCACTCATAAGTTCTTATCTAGGCTGAGATAGAAATTCAGGATTTATTCCCTAGTGACTCTGACCCTGGTGCCTATAGCCATGGAAGGGCAGCAGGCTAGGCAGTGAGAAAGCTGGTAGGTGTTCTTGGCCAACTTTTTTCCAAAATAAACTCAAAGATGTTCTGTTATAAACACCTTCTGCTTGTGAAGGATAAGATAGTCTTCTGCTCCCAATTCCTTAAATTTAACTGAAGAAAATAGAGAACCACTGTCAAAAAAGAAAGTTTCTGGCATTTAACATCTCTTCCCCTGTCTTCACGCTCTGCCTATTGCTTTTACATTACTGAAATAAACTGGCCAGTCAAAAGAGAGTCTCCCCACTCTCCAAACCTCAAAACTCTGAAAAGAGTCACCTAAGTTTTTATGTAGATAAAAACTCTTCTCCTCTACATCATTCTTGAATAGACTCTGATTAGGCTTTTCTTTTCTCTGCCCTCTCAGGCTCCTGTTAGCAAGACTCTGATAAACCTCCACATTGGCAAATCCAGTCACTGTCAGTCCTCATTACACTTTACCTGTTTGTTGATCACGTTCCTTTATTTGGAACACTTTCTTCACTTGCTTTCTTTGGCTTGCTTTCTTTCACTTGCTTTCT